>NC_140992.1:96944175-97252116 GCF_052327205.1 Somniosus microcephalus | reverse complement strand
GACAGGCAGAAAGGGAATGGGTGACCAACAGACAGAGTACTCGGCACAGGCAGGTGGTGCAGGGGTCCCCTGTGGACATCCCCCCTCTCAAACAGATACACCACTTTGAGTACTGTTGGGGGGGATGGCTTATCAGAGGAAGGCAGCAGCAGCCAACTTCCTGGCACCAGGGGTAGATCTGCTGCACAGGACGGGAGGAAAAAGAGGGGCAGAGCTATAGTAATAGGGGATTCTATTGTAAGGGGAATAGATAGGCGTTTCTGCGGCCGCAAACGAGACTCCAGGATGGTGTGTTGCCTCCGTGGTGCAAGGGTCAAGCATGTCTCAGAGCGGCTGCAGAACATCTTGGAAGGGGAGGGTGAACAGCCAGTTGTCATGGTGCATATAGGTACCAACGATATAGGTAAAAAGCGGGATGAGGTCCTAAAAGCTGAATATAGGGAGTTAGGAGGTAAATTAAAAAATAGGACCTCAAAGGTAGTAATCTCAGGATTGCTACCAGTGCCACGTGCTAGTCAGAGTAGAAATAGAAGGATATTTCAGATGAATACGTGGCTGGAAGAATGGTGCAAGGGGGAGGGATTCAAATTCCTGGGACATTGGAACCGGTTCTGGGGGAGGTGGGACCAGTTCAAACCGGACGGTTTGCACCTGGGCAGGGCTGTGACCGATGTCCTAGGGGGAGTGTTTGCTAGTGCTCTGGGGGAGGGTTTAAACTAAAATGGCAGGGGTTTGGGAACCTGAGCAGGGGGACAGAGGAAAGGGAAGCAAGGATAAAAGCAAAAGATAGGAAGGAGAAAAACAAAAGTGGCAGTCAGAGAAATCAACGGTTTAAATCAAACATGGCCACAGTAAATAATAATTCTAATAGGCCTAAGAGCATTAAAAAAACAAGCCTGAATGCTTTGTGTCTTAATGTGAGGAGCATTCGTAACAAGGTGGATGAATTAGCTGCGCAAATAGAGGTAAATGAATATGATTTAATTGGGATTACGGGAACATGGCTCCAGGGTGGCCAAGGCTGGGAACTCAACATCCAGGGGTATTCAATATTCAGGAAAGATAGGCAAAAAGGAAAGGGAGGTGGGGTAGCATTGCTGGTTAAAGAAGAGATTAACACAATTGTAAGGAAGGATATTAGCTCTGATGATGTGGAATCTGTATGGGTAGAACTGAGAAATACCATGGGGCAGAAAACGTTAGTGGGAGTGGTATATTGACCTCCAAACAGTAATGCGGAGGTTGGGGATGGCATTAAAAGGGAAATTAGAGAAGCGTGCAGTAAGGGCACAGCAGTCATCATGGGTGACTTTAATCTACATATAGATTGGGCTAACCAAATTAGTAACAATACTGTGGAGGAGGAATTCCTGGAGTGTTTAAGGGATGGTTTCCTGGACCAATATGTCGAGGAACCAACCAGAGATCAGGCCATCTTAGACTGGGTATTATGTAACGAGAAATGCTTAATTAGCAATCTTGTTGTACGAGGCACCTTGGGTCGGAGCGATCATACTATGATCGAATTCTTCATTAAGATGGAGAATGAAGTAGTCGACTCAGAGACTAGGGTCCTAAATTTAAATAAAGGAAACTACGATGGTCTGAGGCGCGAGTTGGGTAGGATTGATTGGGGAATGTCACTCAAAGGGTTGACGGTGGATAGGCAATGGCAAACATTCAAAGACCGCATGGATGAACTTCAGAATTTGTTCATCCCAGTTTGGTATAAAAATAAAACAAAAAAGGTGACTCAACCGTGGCTAACAAGGGAAATTAGGGATAGCATAAGATCCAAGGAGAGGACATATAAATTGGCCAGAAAAAGCAGTAAACCTCAGGATTGGGAGCAGTTTAGGATTCAACAAAGGAGGACAAAGGGATTAATTAAGAAAGGGAAAATAGAATATGAGAGTAAGCTTTCAGGGAACATAAAAATTGACTGTAAAAGTTTTTATAGATATGTGAAGAGAAAAAGATTGGTGAAGTCAAGCGTAGGTCCCTTGCAGTCAGAATCAGGGGAATTATAAATGTGGAACAAAGAAATGGCAGACCAATTAAATACATATTTTGGTTCTGTCTTCACAAAGGAGGACACAAATAACCTCCCAGAGATGTCGGGGAACATAGGGTTTGATGAAAGGGAGGAACTGAAAGAAATCAGCTTTTGTAGGGAAATGGTGTTAGAGAAACTGATGGGATTGAAGGCCGATAAATCCCCAGGGCCTGATAATCTACATCCTAGGGTACTTAAGGAAGTGGTCCTAGAAATAGTTGATGCTTTGCTGATCATCTTCCAGCATTCGATGGAATCTGGAACAGTACCCATGGATTGGAGGGTAGCTAATGTTACCCCACTATTCAAAAAAGGTGGTAGAGAGAAAACGGGGAATTACAGACCGGTAAGCCTGACATCGGTAGTGGGGGAAATGCTAGAGTACATTAAAAAAGATGTAATAGCAGAGCACTTGGAAAACAGTGACAGGATCGGACAAAGTCAACATGGATTTACAAAAGGTAAACCGTGCTTGACTAATCTACTGGAATTTTTTGAGGATGTAACTGGTAAAATAGATAAGGGAGAACCAGTGCATGTGGTGTATTTGGACTTTCAGAAGGCTTTCAATAAGGTCCTGCATAAGAGATTAGCGTGTAAAGTTAAGGCACATGGGATTGGAGGCAAGGTATTGACTTGGATAGAGAACTGGTTGGCAGACAGAAAGCAAAGAGTTGGAATAAACGGGTCTTTTTCCGAGTGGCAGGCAGTGACTAGTGGGATACCGCAGGGATCGGTCCTTGGACTCCAGCTATTCACAATATATATTAATGATCTAGACAAGGGAACTAGATGTAATATCTCCAAATTTCAGACGACACAAAGCTGGGTGGACGTGTGTGCTATGAGGAGGATGCCGAGAAACTCCAGAATGATTTGGACAGGTTGGGTGATTGGGCAGATGCATGGCAGATGCAGTATAATGTGGATATATGTGAGGTTATCCACTTTGGTGGCAGAAGCAGGAAGGCAGATTATTATCTGAATGGCAATGGTTTGGGAGAAGGGGAAGTGCAACGAGACCTGGGTGTCCTTGTGCACCAGTCGCTGAAGGTAAGCATGCAGGTGCAGCAGGCGGTTAAGAAGGCAACTGGCATGTTGGCCTTCGTAGCGAGGGGGTTTGAGTACAGAAACAAGGATGTCTTGCTGCAGTTGTACAGGGCCTTGGTGAGACCACATCTTGAGTATTGTGTGCAGTGTTGGTCGCCTTATCTGAGGAAGGATGTTCTTGCCATGGAAGGAGTTCAGCAAAGATTCACCAGGCTGATACCTGGGATGGCAGGAATGACGTATGAGGAGAGATTGTGTCGATTGGGCTTGTACTCGCTGGAGTTTAGAAGAATGAGAGGGGATCTCATTGAAACTTATAATATTCTGACAGGACTGGACAGACTAGATGCAGGAAGGATGTTCCCGATGGTCAGGGAGTCCAGGACCAAGGGTCACAGTCTAAGGATAAGGGGTAGGCCATTTAGGACAGAAATGAGGAGGAATTTCTTCACCCAGAAAGTGGTGAACCTATGGTCTTCTCTATCACAGAAGGCAGTAGAGGCCAATACATTAAATATATTCAAGAAGGAGTTGGATATATTTCTTAAGGCTAAATGGATCAAGGGGTATGGGGAGAAAGCAGGGACTGGGTACTGAATTTGGATGATCAGCCATGATCGCATTGAATGGCGGAGCAGGCTCGAGGGGCCGAATGGCCTACTCCTGCTCCTATCTTCTATGTTTCTATGTGTCAGCCATGGCTCAGTGGGTAGCACTCTCACCTCTGAGTCAGAATGTTGTGGGTTCAAGTCCCACTCCGGAGACTTCAGTACAAAAATCTAGGCTGACACTCCAGTGCAGTACTGAGGGAGTGCTGCACTGTTGGAGGTGCCGTCTCTCAGATGAGACGTCAAACCAAGGCCCCATCCTCTCTCTCAGGTAGAGGTAAAAGAACCTAGGCCACTATTTCAAAGGGGAGCAGGGGAGATATCCCTGGTGTCCTGACCAATATTTATCCCTCAATCAACATCACTAAAAACAGATTATCTGGTCATTATCATATTGCTTTTGGTGGGAGCTTGCTGTGTGCAAATTGGCTGCCATGTTTCCTACATTACAACAGTGACTACACTTCAAAAGTACTTCATTGGCTGCAAAGCATTTAGGACGCCTTGAGGTTGTGAAAGGCGCTATGTAAATGCAAGACTTTCTTTTATACATCAACTCCACTTTCCCGATCTATCCCCATACCCCTTGATTCCCTTAGTGCCCAAAAATCTATCGATCTCAGTCTTGAATATAATCATTGACTGCGCATCCACAGCCTTCTGGGGTAGAGAATTCCAAAGATTTCCAACCCTCTAAGTGAAGAAATTTCTCCTTATTCAGTCCTAAATGGCTGACCTCTTATCCTGAGGCTCTGACGCCCAGTTCTAGACTCTCCAGCCAGGTGGAAACAACCTCTCAGCAACCTGTCAAGCCGTCTAAGAATTTTATACATTTCAATGAGATCACCTCCCATTCTTCTAAATTCCATTCTACTCAATCTCTCCTCATAGGATAGCCCTCTCATCCCAGGAATCAGTCTAGTGAACCTTTCTTGCACACGCTCTAAGGCAAGTATATCCTTCCTTAGGTAAGGAGACCAAAACTGTACACAATATTCCAGGTGTGGTCTCACCATAGCATGATATAATTGCTTCTTGGCTTTGGTATAATTGGGACACAGAGTTTGCTAAACTTGATAATTCTGTGGTCACTCTTCCCCCAAGGGAGCTTTGACTTCTATTTCTTGTGTGTTATCTAGGTCACTTACAAATGCCAGGTGAAGATGAGCCAGTGAGTGGCTGAGCCATCCAGCACATGGAAGTCCAAGGTCCAATTCCTGAACATTCCTGGTCCATGTCCAGTTCCCTAATCTCAGTGGGATAATGCTGGATTGGTACAATTGGACTTAGTGCCTTGGGTTAGTGAAAGGAATATCAGCCAGGGTTCCCACTTCTAACTGCTATGAAGCAACCTCTAATGGAAGTCTGTGTGCATGGACTTGGGTGAGAATAGAATTGGGCCTGGGAGTGATGGTGTCCGTGGTTGAATAAACTGTGAACCTTCACTATTGAGGCTTACCCATGTATCATGGCCAAAAAGGAAAATACGGCAGATGCTGAAAATCTGACACAACAAACAGAAGACACTGGAGATACTCAGCAGGTCCGGCAGCATCTGTCGCGAGAACACAAATCAGTTGATGTTTCAGGTATAAACCTTCCTCAGAACTGAAAGATATTCCAGATGAACAGTCATGAAAAGGAAACAGGGGCAGGGGGGGATCACAGCAACCACACACAAAAGCTGTAAGTAATTTATATTAGATTCGGTCTTTGATACTCAGAGACTAGAGGGAGTTTGTTCCAAAGTATATGGGGGAGAAATTGAGTCACGCCCCCTTTGGGGCGCTAACTTCGCCAGGGCGCTACTTTTAGCACCCCGGAAATATTAGCACCCTCGCAGCTGAAATTGAGTGGTAGCGCCCCGCCTCCATTTTGGGGCGCTGCGAGGGAATATCGTGGCGCAACGTGCAACAAAATGGTCACCCGGCACCTCGCCTTTAAATAGCGCCGCCCCGGCTGCAGGTAGGCCCCCCTGACCCCGTCGGACATAGCGTCCGGTGGTAAGTCAGGGGGCGCTACCGAAGATCGTGGCCGCGGTGCAAGTGGGGCGCTGCACACAGCGATGACATCATCGCTGCCGGCGCAGCGCCATGGGACACTAACAGTTACCGCTGGCGCTTACCTCCCGCTGAATTTCGCGGGAGACATTGGCGGCACCGCGCCTGGGCGCTAGTTGCTTTGCGCCCCGTTAGCACCCTCTTAGGGAGGCGCAAAGCTACGGAATTTTTCCCCCTATAGGTTTTACTAAGAAGTCATAATAAAGTCATAATATAAGTAGTAAAGATTAAATACAAAGGGCACAATTATAACATTCTATAAGACGTTGAGATACAACCTGGCAAAGCTTAATGTCGACAAGGTTCTGAGGTGCTAAAATTCGAATGGCCTTGCTACCACTTGAGTGTCTCCAGTTTTGCTCCAAGAACATTCTAACATCTATGCTTTAAGTCCAGCCTTATATACATTAATCATCCATTACATTACATTACGGAACCTTGAGCCTGCTTTGGGCCTGCACAACAATCAATTTCAATGTCTCCCAAGCCAAGCAGCCATCTGTTAACTCCTGCATGATCCATAACAAGGAAAAAATAATTAGCTTCCCATGCCATATCCCATAAATATGGCATAATAAATGGAGACAGGGAGTCTCACTATGTGGCATGGGATGGTATTCATCAAGGACAGTTCAAGAACTGCTGATGCTAACAACATTCAACATCCAACTTGTGTTCCAGAACTAGCCGTGCCTCTAGCCAAGCCGTACCAGTACAGCTGCAACACTGGTATCTAATCAATAAAGTGTAAAATTTCCCAGGTATATCCTGTCAACAAAAAGCAAGGCAAATCCAATCCAGCCAACAACTGCACCATCAGCCTACTCTTAATCAACAGCAAAGTGATGAAAGGTGTCATCGACAGTACTATTAAGTGGCATTTACTCACCAATAACCTGCTCGCCAATGCTCAGTTTGGATTCCGCCAGGACCACTCAGCTCCAGACCTCATTACAGCCTTGGTCCAAATATGAACAAAAGAGCTGAATTCCAGAGGTAAGGTGAGAGTGACTGCCCTTGACATCAAGGCAGCATTTAATCAAGGGTGGAACCAAGGAGCCCGAGTAAAATTGAAGTCAATGGGAATCAGGAGGAAACTCTCCGCTGGCTGGAGTCATAACTAGCACAAACAAAAATGGTTGTGGTTGTTGGAGGCCAATCATCTCAGCCCAAGGATATCGCTGCAGGAGTTCCTCAGGGCAGTGTCCGAGGCCCAACCATCTTCAGCTGCTTCTCTCCATCATAAGGCCAGAAGTGGGGATGTTTGCTGATGATTGCACTGTGTTCAGTTCCATTCGCAATTCCTCAGATAATGAAACAGTCCCCGCTTGCATGGATAACATCCAGCCTTGAGCTAATAAGTAGCAAGTAAAATTTGTGCCACACAAGTGCTAGGCAATGACCATCTCCAACAAGAGAGTCTAATCATCTCCCTTTGACATTCAATGGCATTACCTTTGGTGAATCCCCCAGCATCAACATCCTGGGGTTACCATTGACTGGAAACTTAATTGGACCAGCCACATAAATACTGTGGCTACAATAGCAGGTCAGAGGCTAGGTATTTTGCAGTGAATGACTCAACTCCTGACTCCCCAAAGCCTTTCCACCATCTACAAGGTAAAAGTCAGAAGTGTGATGGAATACTTGCCTGGATGAGTGCAGCTGCAACAACACTCAAGAAGCGTGACACCATCCAGGACAAAGCAGTCGCTTGATCGGCAACCCCATCCACCACCTTAAACATTCACTCCACCGCCGGCGCACCGTGGCTGCAGTGTGTACTGATGTAATAAAACTCACTACGCACTTGGTTTGAGCATAAAGCAAGGCTTTAATCAACTTATTTCAGAACATGGAAGTCTAGTTGTATCCACTAGCTCCTTGTCTTTACAAAATGTCTCTGGATAGCTGGGGCCAACACCCGAGTATTTATACTCCTTGGACGGCGCCACCAGCTGGCCATCCAGTGTTATTTCCTAGGTAGTTTCTCGATGATGAGATTTATGACATGTACCATCTACAAGATAAACTGTAACAACTTGCTAAGGCTTCTTCAACAGCACCTCCCAAACCCACGACCTCTACCACCTAGGACAAGGGCAGCAGGCACATCGGAACACCACCACCTCTAGGTTCCCCTCCAAGTCACACACCATCCTGACTTGGAAATATATCGCTGTTCCTTCATCATCACTGGATCAAAATCCTGGAACTCCCTACCTAACAGCACTGTGGGAGTACCTTCACCACACGGACTGCGGCGCTTCAAGTAGGTGGCTCACCACCACCTTCTCAAGGGCAATTAGGGATGGGCAATAAATGGGATAGGATGGATAATAAATGATGGTCTCGCCAGTGATGCCCACATCCCATGAGTGAATAAATAAAAAAATAGAAAGGCCGATTCTACAGAAAGGCTTGCAAAAGTGCTTTTCTTAGTCAGGAAAAGACATAGAAAGACCTGTAAATTGTTAAGGTGGCATCAGGAAATGGTGAAAGGGCAGACATGATGTGTGCAGGATACAAAAGGAGGCATAATAAGAGAAGGCAAAGAAACAAAAGACATGTAGGAGACACTGAGCGTGCAAGAAGAGCTAAAAGGGATAGGTAAGTAGAATGGGAAGCATGAAAAACTAGCAGTGGAGCAGGCTCCAACAGCCTAGGAGTCTGGTGGAAACAAAAGTAGGTCCATATCAAAATATCTACCAAATAACAGCTTTAGGAAATTGTTGTGTATGTACCTTTAAGAGAATAACTTGTCTCAGACTGCAGTACCGGCAGTGACCACCCCTGTATATAAGGCGCTAGAGAGCCTCTGTTTGTTAGATTCGTTTATGCCTTCCACCAGTAAAGATCGTTTTGTTTTCTCTCCTGCTAGTCCGTGTCTCAATCATTCACGGACTTAACACTGGCGACGAGTTAGAAACGAACTTACCTGCAACTCAGCAACAGCTCCGACGACGTTGTTGAAGGTCGGAGCCAGAAGAAAGAAAAAGAAAAAAGAGGGTCCATTGAAACTCGAGGAACGGGCGTCGACCGTCAATCATCGGGTTCAAGGCTTTGCAGGAGAGACTGTCCAGAGCCACGCTGGGTTCCTCGGTCCGTGGTTTCCCAGCTAATCGCGCTGGTGGCAGGTAGTGCTCTGATCCTTCCTGGGCTGCAACGGGGCCGGGCAGCGAGTCGGGAAGCAAGGAGAGAGAGAGAGAGGGTGGAGCATACAGGGCGCGGCCAGTATTTCGAAGCTGGGCAGCGTTCGGGCCTCAGAAGAGGGAGGGAAGTGTCCTAGAGGGTCCACTCCACGACGGGATAATAATAAAAGAAAAAGAATACGCGCAAGAAACCGTGGAAAGCAGCGCTAACAACAGCGGGGAAGAAGGAAAAGCGCGGGAGGCGTCATTTTGTTAAATCGGAGAAGAAGACAAAGCGCGGGAGGCGCCATTTTAGATTTGCAAGATGCCGAAGACTGGCTGTATCACTGCTTTTGATAATACATTAGAGGACTGGACCAAGTATGTGGAAAGAGTCGAGGTATATTTCGAGGCAAATGAAATAGCGGAGGGGAAAAAGGCATCAATATTGCTAAACGTAATGGGCGCTAGAACGTACGGCCTATTGTGGGATCTGATTACTCCAGCCAAACCGAAGGCGAAGAGTTTTAATGAAATTGTTGCTGTTCTACAGGAGCACTTAAACCCTGCACCGCTGTTGATAGCAGAAAGATTAAAATTCCACAGGAGAACTCAGCACAAAGATGAGAGCAATGCTGAGTATCTTACGGAACTACGCAAGCTATCAAAGCACTGCCAGTTCGGAGCAGGACTGGCAGATACCCTACGGGACAAATTTGTCTGTGGACTCCTGAGTGAAGGAACACAGAAGAAGTTACTCGCAGAAAAAGAGCTGACGCTAGATAAGGCTTTCAGCGTGGCAGTATCATATGAAGCAGCAGCCAGGGGAGCTGCAGAAATTCAACAAAAACCACAAGAATACGGCACCCACGAAATGACACGGGGATTTGCAAAATGTTATCGCTGCGGCAGAACTAACCATGACCAGAAGGACTGCTGGTCCAAAGACAAAATATGCAGACAATGCGGGAAGATTGGACACATTGCACGAGTTTGTAGGTCTGGGAAGAAGACCAGCGACAACAAAAAGGCAACTAAGGAACCGTACAAGAAAGTACAAAAGATGACGGACAGTAGTTCCGAAGACCAGATGAGCGATAGTGAATCCGGAAACAGGAGACTAAGCTGTCTCAAACTTCACAATGTAATCGCAAAAGAGGATCACCGAACCATTTGGGTCACTCTCACGATAGCAGGGTCCCAAGTTAAAATGGAATTGGATACAGGATCAGCGCTAACCGTCATGAATCAACGAGACTACGAGCGGCTATTTTCACACATACCCTTGAGAGAGACATCCATCATCTTGACGACGTATACGGGGCAAAAAGTATACCCCAGAGGAAAAATAAGGGTGCCTGTCGAATACAATGGCAAGAAAATATGGAAATTGTATCTCTACATACTGCCAAATGGTGGACCACCGTTATTGGGACGGGAATGGATCAGGAAGATAAACTTAGATTGGCATTCCATTCATGCAATGACGGTGGACGGTAAAAAGATGAAGATGTCACTCCTGGACGATTGTCAACAATCTTAGCTAATGCCAAAGAGGTATTTCAACAAGAACTGGGCACGCTTAAAGGCGTAACCGCCTCGATAAAAATAGAAGAGAATGCAGTTCCCAAGTTTTTCAAAGCGCGACCGGTACCATATGCAATTCGCCCAGCCGTCGAGGCAGAGCTGGAGAATCTGGAGAAGGCGGGCGTGTTGTCTAAGGTCGACTGGAGCGAGTGGGCGACACCCATCGTTCCTGTCATGAAGAAAACGTTAACCAATAAGTCCGGAGAGCCAAGGAAGATTCGCATCTGTGGGGATTTCAAGGTGACGGTGAACCCTGTCCTTCACACAGTACAATATCCTCTTCCAAGGATAGAAGACACCTTCGCCTTGCTGTCTGGAGGGAAGCGTTTTACAAAAATTGACCTAGCACAAGCATATTTGCAGATGGAGGTTGAAGAGTCCTCTAGGAAGTATCTCACGATAAACACTCACAAAGGTCTTTACCAGTATCATCGATTGGTATTCGGAGTAGCATCGGCTCCGGCGATATGGCAAAGAGCGATGGAACAAGTCCTGCAAGGGATTCCGGGGACTCAGTGTTACTTGGACGACATCCTTGTAACAGGTAAAGATGACAGTGAACACCTTAACAACCTAGAACAGGTGCTCACTAGACTACGGGAACATGGGCTGCGAGCCAACCGCCCCAAGTGCGAATTTTTTAAGAAACAGATATCGTATTGTGGCCACGTGATTGATTAAGAGGGGTTACATAAGTCCCCTGACAAAATTGAAGCGGTTGTTAAGGCCCCAGCGCCTGAAAATGTGTCGCAGCTGAGGTCATTCCTCGGGTTGGTGAATTACTTGATGCGCTATCAATTACTCAAAGACTGAGGTTAAGCGAGTAACTAACAGGCTTTTGTTAACAAGAGAATGAAGGTGTGCCTCGAGTGGTCGACCAGTCCAGAGTACAGAGGGACTGTGGAGCAGTCACCTTTATACCTGGACTCGTGGGAGGAGTCAGCCGAGGCATGTACAGACATGTACACAGTGGAATACAAACTGTGGTTTACCACATTCACCCCTTGTTTAAAAATGAGTCCGGCGGGGTGAAGTGTATTAAAAGTTTGTGTATTGGAGTCTCTCCGGAGGTCTTGTCTGTCGCTGTGATCGGCGTGGCGACGGCAGGGGTAGTGAAGCTTCCGGCGTCGAGTCCCGCGTAGGCTGGGGCACTGGTGTGTAGTCCTCGTGGGTGTCGAGCGGGTCGCGGGGCCCAGGCGTGCCGTCTGCTGGGGTTGGATATTGGATCGTCGGGGGGGTGGTAGTGGGTAGTGGGTTACTGGGGCCCCCGAGGGTGCGAGGTCTCGTATGGAGACTGTGTCCTCCCGCCCATCCGGGTACGCAATGTAAGTGTACTGGGGGTTGGCGTGGAGGAGGTCGACCCTCTCGACCAAGGGGTCCGTTTTATGGGTCCTCACGTGTCTTCTCAGTAGGACCGGCCCTGGGGACGTCAGCCATGGCGGTAGCGATGTCCCCGATGTGGACTTCCTTGGGAAGACAAACATTTTCTCATGAGGGGTGGCGTTAGTGGCAGTGCAGAGCAGTGACCGAATAGAGTGGAGCGCATCGGGGAGCACATCCTGCCAGCGGGAGGTCGGAAGGCCCCTAGACTTTAAGGCTAGCAGGGCGGCCTTCCAAACTGTCGCATTCTCTCTTTCCACCTGTCCGTTCCCCCGGGGGTTGTAACTGGTGGTCCTGCTTGTGGCAATACCCCTAGCGAGCAGGTACTGGCGGAGTTCGTCGCTCATAAACGATGAGCCCCGGTCGCTATGGATATAGCTGGGGAAACCGAACAGAGTGAAGAGGTCGTTCGGACATTTAATGACCGTGGCACTGGTCATGTCCGGGCAGGGGATGGCGAATGGGAAACGGGAGTACTCATCAATAATGTTGAGGAAGTACACATTACGGTCGGAGGAGGGGAGAGGCCCTTTAAAATCAACGCTCAGGCGCTCGAAGGGGCGAGTGGCTTTTATCAGGTGAGCCCTGTCTGGTCTATAAAAGTGCGGTTTGCACTCAGCGCAGACTTGGCAGTTCCTGGTCATGGTCCTGACCTCCTCAATGGAGTAAGGCAGGTTGCGGGCCTTGATGAAGTGGAAGAACCTGGTGACCCCCGGGTGGCAGAGGTCATTGTGGAGGGCCCGCAGTCTATCGATCTGCGCGCTGGCGCAGGTGCCACGCGATAAAGCATCCGGGGGTTCATTGAGCTTCCCGGGCCAGTACAAGATCTCGTAATTGTAGGTGGAAAGTTCGATTCTCCACCTCAAGATCTTGTCGTTTTTGATTTTGCCCCTCTGCTTGTTGTTAAACATAAAAGCAACTGAACGCTGGTCAGTGAGCAGGGTAAATCGTTTTCCGGCCAGGTAGTGCCTCCAATGACGCACAGCCTCCACAATAGCCTGGGCCTCCTTCTCAACAGCGGAGTGTCTGGTCTCCGGGCCCTGGAGGGTTCATGAAAAGAAGGCCACGGGTCTCCCCGCCTGATTAAGGGTAGCGGCCAGGGCAAAGTCGGACGCGTCGCTTTCCACCTGGAAGGGGATGGATTCGTCCACTGCGTGCATGGTGGCTTTGGCAATGTCTTCCTTGATATGGTGAAAGGCTAAGCTGGCCTCTGCCGTCAAGGGAAAAGAGGTGGACTTGATCAGTGGACGGGCCTTGTCCGCATAGTAGGGGACCCACTGGGTGTAATAGGAGAAAAACCCTAGGCACCTCTTCAGGGCCTTGAGGCAGTGGGGCAGTGGGAGTTCCATAAGGGGACGCATCCGGTCGGGGTCGGGACCGATGACTCCGTGTTCCACAACACAGCCAAGGATGGCGAGGCGGGTTGTGCGGAATATGCACTTCTCCTTGTTATACGTCAGGTTCAGGAGTTGGGTGGTGCACAGGAATTTTCCGAGGTTTGCGTCATGGTCCTGCAAGTCATGGCCGCAGATGGTCACGTTGTCCAGATATGGGAAAGTGGCCTGCAACGCATTTTGATCGACCATCCGGTCCATCTCCCATTGGAAGACGGAGACCCCGTTGGTGACGCCGAAGGGAACCCTAAGGAAGTGATAGAGGCAGCCGTTTGCCTCAAAGGCAGTATACTGGTGGTCCTCAGGGCAGATAGGGAGCTGGTGGTATGCTGATTTCAGGTCAATGGTCGAGAAGACGCGGTACTGCGCGATCTGGTTGACCATATCAGCTATGCGGGGGAGTGGGTAAGCGTCCAGCAGGGTGTAGCGATTTATTGTCTGGCTGTAGTCGATGACCAGGCGCTGCTTCTCGCCGGTCTTAACGACCACAACCTGGGCTCGCCAGGGGCTGGTGCTGCCCTCAATAATCCCCTCCTTCAGGAGCTGCTCCACTTCGGTTTTAATGAAAACCCTGTCCCAGGCACTGTATCGACTGCTCTTTGTGGCGATGGGCTTACAGTCAGGGGTGAGGTTCGCAAACAGTGGGGGGGGGGGGTGACTCTGAGTGTGGAGAGGTTGCACCTGGTGCGCGGCGGGCAATTTGGAAGCTGCTGGCTGCGGACTGTGAGTGGGAGGAGGGGTCCACCGTACGCCATCGTAACACTTTTAAGGTGGCACTGAAAATCCAACCCCAGTAGAACGGCAGCGCAGAGGTGGGGCAGGACCAGAAGTTTAAAATTATCGTACACAGTCCCGTCTACTAAGAGTGTCACCACGCAGTAGCCACCAATGTCCGCCGACTGGGACTCGGAGGCCATAGAAATCCGCTGGTGCGCAGGCAGGACTGGGAGAGAGCAACGCCGCACCGTGTCGGGGTGGATGAAGCTCTCCGTGCTCCCAGAGTCAAAAAGGCAGATTGTTTCGTGACCATTTACCTTAATGTCCATTGTGGACCGGGCCAGTTGGTGCGGTCTCGCTTGGTCCAGCGTAACGGAGGCCAGCGTAGGGGTCAGTGTGTCGCTGCGGGTATCAGATGAGGCGGTGTTGGGGGCCAAGATGGCGGCTGGCGTCCAATATGGCGGCGTCCATGATCCTCATGTGGCTGGAGGCGTCCAAAATGGCTGCTGTTCCGGTGGTTCGCACATGGCTGGGGAGGCCCAAGATGGCGGCCCGCACGGCCCACATGCGGCGCTGCTGGGGTCCGGGGTGGCTTTGGCCCTGCAGACGCTGGCGTAGTGTCCCTTCTTCCCGCAGCCCGAGCAGATCGCATTTTTCGCCGGGCAGCGCGCTCTGGGGTGTTTGGCCTGGCCACAGAAGTAGCATTTCTGGCCTTGGGACACTGCTGCAGTAGTTGGGCCGTTGCTGGGATGTGGCTGGGGTGGGACGGCGCTATGAGACGGTCCTACTGTGTCCCAGGCTGTCGTTCCCCGCGGCGTCCACGGTGCAGAGGAGTAGGCATCCATGCCCCGGTAGGCTGCGTCCAATTGCGAGTTCAGAGGCCTTGTTGAGGTCGAGGTCACTCTGCTCCAACAGTCGCTGTCGGGTGTAATTGGACCTGTGGCCCGCCACAAAAGCGTCCCGGATAAGTTCCTCTGTGTACACGGCGGCCTTTACATCCTTTCAACCACAGGCCCGGCAAAGCACAGACAGTGCCTGAAGGTATTCCTCGGTCGATTCCCCAGGTTGTTGTTTATGACTCCCCAGGAGGTGTCTGGCGTACACCTCGTTCACTGGGCGCGTGTACTGGTCCTTGAGGAGCTTTAGAGCAGCCGTGTACGAGGTCGCGTCCTGGATGACCGAGTACGCTCGGTGGTTCACTTTGGAGATCAGGACATCCAGTTTGTCCTCATCCGATTTGACCGTTGCAGCGGAGGCGATCAGGAATTTTTCAAAGCACTTAAGCCAGTGAGCAAACTTGGTGGATGCGTCCGCCTCCCGATGGTCTAAGTCCAGGCATGCTGGTGTGAGGATCTTCTCCATTATAAAAAATCTTGTTAATAAAATTGATGCGCTATCAATTACTCAAAGACTGAGGATAAGCGAGTAACTAACAGGCTTTTATTAACAAGAGAATGAAGGTGTGCCTCGAGTGGTCGACCAGTCCAGAATACAGAGGGACTGTGGAGCAGTCACCTTTATACCTGGACTCGTGGGAGGAGTCAGCCGAGGCATGTACAGACATGTACACAGTGGAATACAAACAGTGGTTTACCACATTACTATCATAAGTTTTTGCCGAATTTGTCGACTATTCTGCACCCACTGAACGCCCTGCTACGAACGGGGGTAGCATGGAAATGGAGCGATGATTGTAACCGTGCTTTTCAGAAGAGTAAGGACTTAATCACTTCAAAGGAAGTATTGGCTCACTACAACCCAGCACTGCCAATCAGGCTGGCGTGTGATGCGTCTCCCTACGGCATTGGGGCGGTACTGTCACATAAATTCCTTGATGGTTCGGCGAGGCCGATAGCTTTTGCGTCACGCTCGTTAACTTCTGCCGAGCGTAACTACGCCCAGATTGACAGAGAGGCCCTCAGCCTAGTGTGGGGGGTGAAGAAGTTCAATCACTATCTGCACGGTCAAAAATTTACTCTACTAACCGATCATCAACCTCATGTCTCCATTTTCAACCCTCAGAAGGGCGTACCGATAATGACAACACAACGGCTGCAGAGATGGTCCCTTTTCCTAGGGGCACACCAATATGACATTGAGTACAAAGGAACTAAACAGCTTGGAAATGCTGATGGATTGTCACGTCTACCGTTGCCGACAGTGGAAGAAGAAGACCTTGCAGTGGATCCAATGGAGTTATTCCACTCGACCATAGTCGAATGTCTCCCTGTGACGAATGCAAACATAGAAAAGGAAACACGGAATGACCCGACACTATCACGGGTCTATGATTTAACGGTGAAGGGATGGCCAGCACATGGCAAACCACTGCTGCCAGCATTCTCACCGAGAAGAGAACAGCTGTCAGTGTGCAGAGGAACCTTGATGTGTGGATCCAGAGTAGTAATTCCACCTAAGTTGACGGATAGAGTGCTCAATGAGCTTCATGAGGGTCATCTGGGTGGGGTAAAAATGAAGAGCTTAGCCAGAGCGTTTGTGTGGTGGCCGGGAATCGATAGAGAAATCGAAGAGATGACCAAGAGCTGTGCAGGATGCCAGAAGGTCCAAAACGCCCCACCACAAGCTCCTCTGCATCCATGGGAGTGGCCCTCATCTCCATGGCAAAGGGTGCACATTGATTTTGCTGGTCCCTTCATGGACTTGATGTTTTTAATTGCAGTGGATGCACATTCAAAGTGGCCAGAGGTAATAAAAATGTCCTCAACCACCACGGAAAAAACTATCACAGTTTTACGAACCATATTCGCCAGGAATGGGCTGCCTGAACAGATTTGCTCTGACAATGGACCACAGTTTGTGTCTGAAGAGTTCCGGAGGTTCTTAAAGAACAATGGTGTTAAGCATTACACATCTGCCCCATATCATCCAGCCACTAATGGATTGGCCGAGAGGTTTGTCCAAACATTCAAGAAGGCTATCAAGGCAATGTGTAATGAAGATATACCCCTACAACACAAGGTGGTCAACTTCTTGTTTGCCTACCGGAATGCGACACATGCGGTTACCAACCAAACTCCAGCCATGATGTTCTTCAATCGAAGACTACGATGCCGCTTGGATTTGGTTAAGCCAAATGTCCGAAGAGATGTGGAGAACAGGCAGTTTCAGAATATGGATGAAAGGCCGACCAGGAGTTTTAAGATAGGTCAACCAGTTTTGGCCCGGGACTACCGCACTGAGAAATGGCAGCCAGGAACGATTTGTACACGACAAGGACCTCTCATGTATACCGTGGACGTTGGGGAGAGCATTGTAAGATGCCATGTTGACCAGATTCTAGAGTCATTGGAAAACGTCAACTCCACACCACGATCTGATACACCTGGTAATGAAATCGACGTTCCAATTGCAGCTACCGCAGAACCGGTAATATTGGAAGCAGATGAACCAAACAACGACATTGATTCCGACTCAACATTGCCAGAAGAACCTGATACCCCAAAGAGGTGTTATCCAGACAGAATCAGGAAGCCTCCTCAAAGACTGAACTTATAATTGCTTAAACTTAACCAATGTATCTAGCAACAGTAATTGTGATTGTAATTCGTTATCATTAGTTGTTAAATGAATGTTATGTACTGTTTATCTAAAAGGGGAGGAATTGTTGTGTATGTACCTTTAAGAGAATAACTGGTCTCAGACTGCAGTACCGGCAGTGACCACCCCTGTATAAAAGGCGCTAGAGAGCCTCTGTTTGTTCGATTCATTTATGCCTTCCACCAGTAAAGATCGTTTTGTTTTCTCTCCTGCTAGTCCGTGTCTCAATCATTCACAGACTTAACAGAAATTGTCTATGATTTTGAAACATCATCAGGATTTCCCCAAACGACAGGTGGAATATATGGAAAGTGACCATTAATACTATTTATAGAATGTGCCTCGCTTGGTCTGGCAAAGTTCAAATTCCTTCCAACGTAGGGAAGATCCTATCATATTAGTTCAGGATCTTAGTATAAGCATTAATGGCATTCCAGTGCCCACTACCCCATTGGGATGCCTCATATTCTCTTTGTTTATGGCTTCTCAAACTGGTACAGTGGTAAGTTTAGCTTCTGACCGTCCAATGCATGAACTGTTTCAGGAAAAATTAATTTGATCATCTGAAGGGAGGCAGATTGACACTAACATTGCCTTTATACCCTCACTAGCAATGGTTTACTGACTTCATCCTGCAGGATATTTGTGAAATGAGATAAACTGGTAGCTGGATGTTGCATCTTGTGGATCACAGGAAATTCACAATGTGGTATTTAGACAAATATTAAATAATTGTGCCAAGCTATGACAAGCTACGGTACAAACATTGTGAAATCTAAGGGCTAGAAATCCCGTATTGCCCCGGTCGGGGCGATAAATTTTCAAAAGTTGAAAAAGTAGCGCCAGGCACTAATCCTTCTCTCCTGCCAGGAACTTTGGCTTTAGCGCTCCAAGAGGGAAGTGGCACGCTAAATCAAGCACTACCACTTCTCTTGGGGCGCTAAAGTGTGTGAGGGGGCGGTAGCGGCAGAGCGCTGACGAATGTTCAGTGCAGTGCTGCCGGCGTCAGAGGCTCCTTCCCTCGCTTAAAGGAAAGGGCCAATGATGGGATGCAAGATTCTTCCTCGTATTTCTGTGGGGCCAGGAGACCTGCGTGACTTGCATTACAGCCCCAAGCACTCTAAGAGAGTGGAGGGCTGAATAAGCGAGCATCAATCAGACGTGAAAAACATTCAGCAGGCACCAGACTGGGTGCGAAGAATAAAGTTTCCCCTACCTGACCACCATTGCCTTTAAATATCGTTCCCCAAGCGACCTGCTGAGGTGACAACGCCATCTGCTGCTGCTGTTGTTAACGCCTGGCAATGCAGCAGGGGGCGGGAACGAATGTCAGATCCGGGATGATAACGGGGCGCTGCACACCTGATGATGTCACGATCTATGGGGCAGAACAGAGCGAGGCGGTAAAGTGTTAGCGCTAGCACAAAACCGCCAGGGAAGTTCGTGTATGTCGGTGAATTCGCTGTGCCTGGTCGGTTACCCCTTAGCGCCCCGTTAACGTCCCCCGCAGGCGCTAACGGGAGACGCTAAGCAGCCGAATTTCTAGCCCGAAATATCTAAATCCTGACTGAAATGTACTTGTGGCAAAGAATAAGTAGTGCAGTAGTAGCAGAAGATGACGAGCACAACTTCAAATGAAGGGCACACGGAGAGTACCAAAGCAATTACATTTTGTGCCCAACTGCACAAGGATCTGTTACAGTCACTAGCTGGAAACTTCCTTCACTGTTGGGCAAACTGAGAAAGGCAGAACACCAGCATTATTAAAACGTGCTGCTAATTAAAATGTAAGTGCCAATGGAGAGAAAAGCTGGTGAGGAAAGTTGTACTATAGGATGAAAAAACACAGGATTTGTTGTGGGACATTACACTGCTTCACCTGGGCTGGAGAAGCAAACCTGCACTATTGCAGGTCCCTACAGAGGCTACAATTTTGGGGCAGTCATTTATGGGTGTTTTTTTAAATTTTGCTTTTGGTTAATACAATGGTTATTGTTTACAATGATAATATCATTAATAACTGTAGTGCATTGGCTGTTCACTCACTAACCTTGCAACATATCCGCTTCTGGTGTGTTGCTGCTTATAGCTGAGCATTTTGTTGGCCCTACAGGCGCAGAGCAACAAAACCAATATTGTGTCATTGCTTTGAGTGGGTCTTGTCAAAGATAGCAAAGCATTTTAAGGTTTGGCAGCTCAATACTGTGATTCCTTTTTTGGTCTGCAATTGAATTGCTATGAGCATATATATTTGGTTTGAAAGTCAAAAACAACATGGATGTTAGATGAACCGACGCACTTGTATCTGACTGGTATAGCTGTGCTATTTTAAGATTTGTAATCTCTCTCTCTCTTGCAGAGATGCATTTTCCAATATTTTACAGACAACATGTACTAGACACAGAAGTTCTACACTTTCTACTGCAAAGATTGCTAAGGACTGAAGACTGAGAACTGAAATTTTAGTGTCAAAAGCACTATCTTATATATCCATAAAATAATAGCCAAAGAAAGCTCTTCAGTTCTATTGATCAACGCGAGTAACATGAGTTAGGTGGGTTCAACCCTTCAGCTCACATAGCCCTGTTGGTACCCTTGATGACCTCCAAATCAATGAAGCACTAGCAACGTAACTGGCGCAAAAGATTGCGGAATTTTAAGCACAAGTAACGTTCAGGCAACTTGACTTTCCACGATCTTTTGCGCTAGTTTTAAAAGCATCACGCTGGAAGCAGGCCCACAAAACTGGCCACACCCCCAGATTAATTAATCACCATTGGGAGTTTCCACTCGTTTGCAGGCCTTTGAGGAGGCTCCAAAAATTAGGCTGGAACTTTTGGGCTCAAGGACACTAATAGATACGTTTTGAAAGGATTTGAATGATTTTTTTTTTAAATTTACTCTACCCCAATCGAACTAGAAAATAGTTTGGAATATTTTTAAACTTTAATTTTCAGTCATTTAAAATCGGGTTACTCACATAGGTGGTGGATTGACACTGATTTAAAAGGCTTATTTTTTGTGCTAAACCCATTTTCAGCTGTATTAATCAAACATTACCAAGTTACCACTCTTAACTATATCAAGGAATATTTTTTAAAGCAACATTAAAAAAAAATTAAAAAATTACATTTTAAAATGCTGCCCAATTGCGCTGGTTCATGGCAGATTATGCATTCGGCAATAAGCAAGTGAGTTTGAGCGTAAACTACCCCGCTGTGCTCCCAGCCCGCCAAAAGTTAAACAAAGACTGACCTGGTTTTGGGCGGGAGACAGAAGCTTCTAAAGAGAAGTATAATTGGAAGACACTCGGGTAGGAATTCAGCTTTTCAGCTATTCAGCCTTGTAGCGTTGGCAGCCGGTCCAGTTTTTGAGCTGGGTAAAGAGGAGCTGCTTTGGGAGAAGATCAACGGACTCGTCTCCATCATCGGAGAAGAAGAAGACTAAGCCGCCATCAAGAAGGTCGTTCTGTAAGGGGTTTTAGATCACAGAGGTTTCTCTCTCTAGAGGCCTCTCTCTCTTGCACAGTAAACCGTGAGTGGTTCGACCCACTCGCCCCTTAGATTCTGTACTCTGGACTTTGGGGCAGGAACTACAATGTAGAGAAAACTCTTATAGACCAAGTTTGATGAAACGAAATGAAATTTTATTGCATAATGTAAAACAAATCAAATGCAAGCAGATAAGAGAGTACATGGGAGGGAAAAACACGAACAAATCATAACGACACAATACTAACTAAGGCAAATACAGGCATATTATACTCTACAAAGATCATCATGAAATAGGGAAACACACGGAACATCGAGGGACAACAACTCATGTTAATTGTACCCTTAAATATCCACCCCCTTAAACCTATCTAGATCTGATTGTGAAGGGCCAGAAACATGCTCACCAATCCAACTAGGAAGTACAAGGTTTTGACACAGGTCTGCGTTTTGATCCCTTCAGGCGTCCTGTCTCCTCGTGGACTGTGGAACCCCAGCGAGCTGCGCCACATCTCTCTCCTGAGGTGGGGGTCGGGGACGGCTGGACACTGGCTGACCTGGATGTCGGCGGGGTCGGGGATCGTCGGCTCGACCCCGGTCAGAGGAGCCTCGGGTTGGCCTTCATATAGGTTTCTTTAGTTTTTCTTTGTGGCCGGAGTGGGTCGATGGCCTCTCGTTTCGTCAACGGCCCGGGGTTGGTCGATGATCTCCCGATGTTTTACCCCGGGGTGGGATGCCAGCTCGAACGACCTTCTTGATGGTGGCTTAGTCTTCTTCTTCTTCTTCTCCGATGATGGAGAGGAATCCGTTGATCTTCTCCCAAAGCAGCTCCTCTTTACCCAGCTCAAAAGCTGGACCGGCTGCCAACGCTCCAAGGCTGAATAGCTGAAAAGCTGAATTCCTACCCGAGTGTCTTCCAATTATACTTCTCTTTAGAAGCTTCTGTCTCCCGCCCAAAATCAGGTTAGTCTTTGTTTAACTTTTGGTGGGCTGGGAGCACAGCAGGGTAGTTATTATATTTTAAAATACTTTGGGATGGCTGGTAAAGGGCCATCTCTGGTCTGGAATGACCTTCACTGTTTTAATGTCCTGTTGATCTCTTTATCGAGTCCTTGGTGCGTTCTTTATGAATATGGAACTGTTCCCTTTTGTCTGGGTCAACATTTAGATGGCCTTTGTCTCCAGGCCGATCTTGACTGGATCTGCATCCAATCTATATGTATATGTGGGTGTCTGGTTTCGTTCTCTCAGAAACGGCTTCCAGAACTTACTGTGGGTTGAATCCACAAAGCTGTCTGAGGACTGCAGGAACCATTTTAAAGTGTCCCAATAAGTTGGTCACGTGGTCTGGTGGCCATTTTGTATGCCCCTTTTTCTGGGCTTCTTTTAAAACAGTCTTTAAAATCATGGCCTCTTCTGCCATTCGACCTTTTATAATATAAAGTTCAATTTTGCGAATCCTACACGTCCAGTTGGTCTGTGACCACAGACAGCTGATACTCACTGTCAGTGACCAATTTCCAGGCAGCAGCCACGATGCCTTCATCCTGTGCCAGACTTCTGTGGCATACCTTTTTGAGGCCCCGCTTCACCCAGGAGGCTGGCTTCTCAGGGACAAGGGCTATCCTCTGTGCACCTGGCTGATGACCCCGCTCCATTCGCCCAGTACCCCAGCAGAAGAACGATACAACGAGAGCCATCAAGCTACCAGGAACATCATTGAGCACACAATCGGCATGCTCAAGCAATGGTCCCGCTGTCTGGACCACTCTGGAGGAGCCCTGCAGTACTCGCCTGAGCGAGTCTCCCACTTCGTTGT
The DNA here is from genome assembly GCF_052327205.1 of Somniosus microcephalus. Lineage (NCBI taxonomy): Eukaryota > Metazoa > Chordata > Chondrichthyes > Squaliformes > Somniosidae > Somniosus > Somniosus microcephalus. The sequence continues at coordinate 97,229,265 of NC_140992.1, read as the reverse complement.
TGTCTGCTGCATGCTGCATAACCTAGCAATCCTCAGGACCCAGCCAATGCCAGCGGACCTTGGAGCACCAGCAGAGGAGGAGGAGGAGGAGGAGGAGCAGCAGCACCAAGATGGGAGGGAGGCACAAAGTGCAAGGGCCATCCGTCAAAGGCTTATCGCAAGTCGCTACTAGGCCTCCTCTGAGGGAATGGCTTCTGCCATTCAAAGAACCTGAATGGAACCATGCCACAACCCCTAAGCCGGTCAAGGCAACAATGAGTGCAAAGAGCAAACATGCACATTTTGAATTAAGACACTTCTTTATTAACAAAACTGTGTATCCTTCCCGCATGACAAAGTAATAGAAATAAAGACACAAAGAAGCAGTCAATCACATAACTAGCTCTCACAACCTGGAGACAATGCCCAAAACAGTAACAAAGATATATCCACAATCCTCGGCCTTCAAAAAAACAATGAACCACATTTTGCCACACCTTCTACTTTTTGCCCTTCGAGGGTGATCTGCTTCCCTTATGAAATTGCCCCCTTCCCACCCTGCAGCTCCTCCGCACTGGGACCCCAGTGGCTGCAGCAAGGCTGGGGGAAGGCTGCTGAGTGTCAGAAACTGAGACAGCAGATGCCCTTGAGGGACGGCCTGGGCCGGCTCTGGGCCTGGAGGGCCTGGCTGCTGACTGCTCCAACTCTGCATGGGCGGCAGCAGTCTGTCCTACAGGTGGTGGCAACTGCAGTGGAGAAGTGACAGTGCTGGCAGCAGGAATGCTGTCATCTTGAGAGAGGACAGCAACTCCCCGCTCGACTGACACACTGGCACTCCCACGGGGCAGCACTTCAGCATGCGCAGCAATCTGCGGGAGCACAGATTGCTGGCCTGCTGCGGGCAGTGAGAGCCCCGGGGAAATCTGCCTGATCCAGCGAGGGTGGCAGCAGTTAGTGCTCGCGTGGTCTCAATCTGCGTCTGCATGAGACCAGCCACTGACTGCATTGCAGCACTTAGCATTTGCGTGGCAGACGCCTGTGCTGCACCGAAGTCCTGGACACTCCTTGCCAGTGACTCAATGGATTCGGGCATTCTTGCCACTGCAGCCATGAGCTCAGTGTGCCTTTGCTCCGCCTGGGCGCTCATTTCAGCGAGGAGCCGCACCTCTTCTGCGCTCACTGTAGCAGGACTGGAGGCCATACTCTCCCTCCGGGGAGAAGGCCCCCGAGCTTCCCTACCCCCCTCGTGTTGCTGCAGCCCGCTGGGTTCTGGAGCTTCACCCTCATCAGACCATTCCCCCCCGCTCCCCTCCAGGGAAGGCGTGTCCCCAGTATGGCCATGGGCTGCCTCGGCAGAGGGTTGCGCTGATGGTTCGGTTTCCTCTTCCTCCTCGCCTTCAGATTCACTCCCAGTGGCAGCTTGAGGCTTGAGGGCCCGCCTCCTCACCTGGTGAATCAGCATCTGAAAGCAGGGAGGTACAAGAGTGGCTTTTGCGTGAGGACAGGGTGGCAGCAAGGGAGGCATGAGTGCAGAGATGTACTGATTTGGATCGAAAGTGTCAATGGATGCTGTTGTGAGGAACAAGTGGAAGGAGAGAGGTCAAAAAGGTGATGACCTTACCATTGCTGGCCAGAACGGGGTCGGCGTCTCCAGTGGCGTCGGGGCCAAGCATCCGGCTTGCCACAATCTGGTGGACTCGCTGCTCCAGATCGGTCAGGGCTTGAATGTGAGACCAGCCTCCCCCGGTCCATTGCTGCTGTCTCCTATTATGTGCCAGCTTGCCCTGCAAGAAAAAGGACGGGGTCTGAGTAAAGATGCAGCCATGATCTTGGCTGAAATGCCTCCCATGGTGGAATAGCCCTTACTGTGTGCAGCCATGATCTTGGCTGAAATGCCTCCCATGGTGGAATAGCCCTCACTGTGCGCAGCCATGATCTTGGTTGAAATGCCTCCCATGGTCGAATAGCCCTTACTGTATGCAAAGTGCTGAATGTGCATGTGAGTTTCCTGAAAGGGCCAAAGGTGTTGGAGGAGTGCTGGGCATTGGGGCTTTCAAGACCCTTTGGCCATGAAGCGAGGTCGAGATGGAGGGATGAAGAGGTTTCTGAAAAAGGCACTCACCCTGACGACCCGAGTGAGGTCGTTGAACTTCTTCCTGCATTGCACAGGGGTCCTAGGCACCATGCTGCTGGAGGTCACTCTGTGAGCCACCACCCTCCAAGCTTTTCGGTACTCGCTGGGCAGAGGCCTCCTGCCACTCTCCGGGTACAGGAGAGATTGCCTGTGCTCCACCGCACCAACAAGAGCCTCCAAGGCCCCCTTGCTGAAATGCTGCGCTTGCTCCCTGGCCCTTTCCATGGTCCTTGGCTGCAGGATTTGGCAACAGGTCTGTCCAGGCCGCGATTCAGGGCTCCGATGCGCAGGGTGCGGCTGCAAATCAAGATTGACCCTCCCCTTTAAGAGCTGACCGGCGCCAGCGTGTCTGTGTGCAATCACTAACTGACAGCACCTGCGCTGCGCCCGTCCTTTGAGTTAACGCCTCGCTCCTCTGGCTTAGTGCCTTAAGAGAGTCGTGCAGCGCCTGATTTAGCGCTGCAATCGGCTCCAGGGGCGAGACAGACCAATTTCGTAGTAGGTGGCGATAATTTGCACCGGGCGCAAAACTTTGTGCCCAGCCGAGAATTGCGCCCCAAATGGGACGATACCGAATTTCTCCCCCATGGTGTTTTGGAGATTTTACAGTTTATGCAGGATGACGATCAGGAGGCCAGCCAGGAGAGTGTTGGAAAGGTTGAGTCTAGAGTTGATAAAAACACAGATAAGGCTTTCAGTGGCAATGGGAGTAAGCTGACGCTAGAGGCAGATAATGTTGCAGAGGTTGAAAGACATGGTGAAGGGAGAAGTGAGGGATGTTAGATCCGTGTATCTTAATGTTGTGTCCTTCAATAATCAGACAACAGACTGCAGGGAATGATTCAACAGGTGTTTACTGAATGAGGGTTACTCTAGAACTAACTGTACAGATCACTACTCAGGGTTTATATACAGGTGTGGTCACTGCCGGTACTACAGTATACAGGAGCTGTAAAAAGTAGTTCTCTCCCTTACATACATTACAATTCCTCCCCTTTTAGATTAACAGTACCATAACACTCATTTAACAATTAAATATCAAACTAATTACAATTAACACTTTTAACATGCAACATTAGCTGAAAATAGTCTATTTATAAATTCAGTCTTTGGGGAGGCTTCCTGATCCTTTCTGGATAGCGCCTTTCCCGAGTGTCTTGCTCTTGGTGCAGAGGTGATTCTGGCCCCCTGTCGTCGGTTGGTTCATCAGCTTCCGATGCTAATGTTTCTGGGGTAGATGCGACCTGTACGTCGGGTTCCTCACCAGGTACGTATGGCCGAGACATGGGGTTAACTCATTCCTGTGACTCTAGGATCTGGTCAGCATGGCGTCTCACAATGCTCTCCCCAACATCCACTGTGTACATTAGTGGCCCCTGCTGTGTGCATATCGTTCCTGGTTGCCATTTCTCTGTTCGGTAGTCGCGGGCCAAGGCTGGTTGCCCTACATTGAAGCTCCTTGTCGGCTTCTCATTGATGTGCTGGAATTGCTTACTCTCAACATCTCTTCGCACATTTGGTCTGAGTAAATCCAGACGAGATCTCAACCTTCGGTTAAAGAACATCATGGCCGGGGCCTGGTTGGTGACTGCATGTGTCGCATTTCTGTAGGCTAACAGGAAATTGTCCACCTTGTGTTGCAGCGGAATGTTGTCATTGTACATAGCCTTTATTGCCTTCTTAAAGGTTTGTACGAACCTCTCAGCCAATCCATTTGTGGCTGGATGATACGGGGCGGATGTGTAATGCCTTACCCCATTCTTTTTCAAGAACCTCCGGAACTCTTCAGACACAAACTGTGGTCCGTTGTCGGAGCAAATCTGTTCTGGCAAGCCATTCCTGGCAAAAATGGTCCGTAGGACTGCAATAGTTTTTTCCGTGGTGGTGGAGGACATTTTGATCACCTCAGGCCATTTCGAGTGCGCATCCACGGCTATTAAAAACATTGAGTCCATGAATGGACCAGCAAAATCAATATGCACCCGTTGCCATGGAGATGAGGGCCACTCCCATGGGTGTAGAGGGGCATGTGGTGGTGCATTTTGGACCTTCTGGCATCCTGAGCAGCTCTTTGTCAGGTCCTCGATTTGCTGATCGATCCCCGGCCACCACACATAAGCCATAGCAAGGCTTTTCATTTTCACCCCTCCCAGATGACATTCGTGAAGCTCATTGAGCACTCTCTCCCTTAACTTGGGTGGAATTACCACTCGGGATCCACACTTCAAGGTCCCCTGGCATACCGACAGCTGTTCTCTTCTGGATGAGAATGCTGGCAACAGTGAGTCACCATGTGCTGGCCATCCCTTCACCATCAAATCATATACCCGAGACAGTGTCAGGTCATTTCGGGTCTCCTTCTCTATACCAGCGTTAGTTACTGGCAAGCATTCAATTATAGTCGAATGAAATATTTCGACAGGATCCACTGCTGGTGCTTCCTTCGCAGTAGGCAGTGGCAGGCGTGATAGCCCATCAGTGTTTCCATGCTGTTTCGTGCCCTTATACTCGATTTCATATTGGTGCGCCCCTAGAAAAAGGGACCATCTTTGTAGCCGTTGCGCAGTCATCACCGGAATGCCCTTCTTTGGATTAAAGATGGAGACAAGTGGTTGGTGGTCAGTCAGCAAGGTGAACTTCTGCCCGTGTAGATAGTGATTGAACTTTTTCACTCCCCACACTAGGCTGAGGGCCTCCCTGTCAATCTGGGCGTAGTTACGCTCGGCTGAGGTTAGCGATCATGACGCAAAGGCTATTGGCCTCTCTGAGCCGTCCGAGAATTTGTGCGACAGCACCGCTCCAATGCTGTAGGGTGACGCATCACATGCCAACTGAATTGGTAATGCTGGGTTGTAATGGGCCAATATCTCTTTCGATGTGATTAGTGTTTTGCTCTTCTGGAAAGCTCGTCTACATTCGTCACTCCACTTCCATGGCACCCCAGTTTGCAGTAGGGTGTTCAGTGGGTGTAGTATTGTAGACAAATTTGGCAAGAACTTACGGTGGTAGTTTACCAGCCCGAGAAACGACCTCAGTTTTGACACATTTTCTGGTGCTGGAGCCTTGACTACTGCCTCAATCTTCTCTGGGGACTTATGTAACCCCTCTTTATCGATAACGTGGCCACAATATGAGATCTGTTTTCTAAAAAACTCGCATTTGGGGCAGTTAGCTCGGAGCCCATCTTCCTGCAATCTAGTGAGCACCTGCTCCAGGTTGGCAAGGTGATCACTGTCATTTTTGCCCGTGACCAGGATGTCGTCCAAATAACACTGGGTCCCTGGGATCCCTTGCAGGACTTGTTCCATTGCCCTCTGCCAAATAGCCGGAGCTGATGCTACCCCGAATACCAGCCGGTTGTATTGGCAGAGACCTTTATGGGTGTTGATTGTGAGGTATTTTTTTGATGCTTCTTCTATCTCCATTTGCAGATACGCCTGGGCCAGATCAATCTTAGTGAAGCGTTTCCCTCCAGATAGCGAGGTGAAAATATCTTCAATCCATGGAAGTGGATATTGTACGGTGTGAAGGACCGGGTTCACTGTTACCTTAAAGTCCCCACAGATGCGAAACTTCCTTGCTTCCCCAGGCGTGCTGCTCAATGACTTTTTCATCACAGGGACGATGGGTGTAGCCCACTCGCTCCAGTCTACCTTGGACAGTACACCTGAACGTTCCAGACTCTCCAGCTCTGCTTCGACGGCTGGGCGGATCGCATAAGGTACCGGTCTGGCCTTAAAAAATTTTGGGCTTGCGTTTTCTTCAATTTTAATCATTGCTGTCATGCCTTTTAGTGTTCCGAGTCCTTGCTGGAACACTTCTTTCGCATCATTTAGGATCTTTGACAGTCACCCAGGTGTGACGTCGTCATCCTTTTTGTCAGCCACAGTCAGTGCCTGTATGGAATGCCAATCTAGCTGTATCTTCCGGATCCATTCATGTCCTGGTAGTGGTGGTCCTCCATCTGGCAATACATATAGGTCCATTTTTGGTGTTTCCTTGCCATTATATATAACGCTCACCCTTATTTTTCCTTTGGGGTAGACTTTTTGCCCCGTGTACGTCTTCAAGACAATCTTTGTATCTCTCAAGGGTATATGTGAGAATAGCCGCTTGTAGTCCCTTCGGTTTATGATTGTTAGGGCTGATCCTGTGTCCAATTCCATTTTCACTTGGACTCCTGCTATCTTGAGCGTGACCCAGATAGTTTGGTGATCCTCCATTTTGATCACATTATGTAGTTTCAGACAACCCAGCTCCTTGCTTCCGGAGTCTGTATCACTCTTCTGTTCGTCTGAACTACTCTCCGTCACCTTATGTACCTTCTTGTATTTCTCCTGTGGAGATTTCTTGCTGCTGGTTTTCTTTCCCGACCTGCAGACTCTTGCTATGTGTCCTACTTTTCCACACTGCCTGCACACTTTGTCCTTAAACCAGCAATCATTATGGTCGTGTGTTGTTCTGCCGCAGCGATAGCACTTCACTGTTCCGTATGACATTTCATTTGTGCCATATTCTTGCGGTCTCCGTTGTATCTCTGCAGCGCCCCGTGCTGCTGCTTCGTGTGATACTGCAATGCTGAAAGCCTTGTCCAGCATAAGGTTCTTTTCTGATAGAAGCTGTTTCTGGGTTCCTTCACTTTGAAGCCCACACACAAACTTGTCCCTTAAAGTATCTGCTAGTCCCGTTCCAAACTGGCAGTGTTTCGATAGCTTGCGCAGTTCCGTTAAATACTGAGCATTACTTTCATCTTTATGCTGGTTCCTTTTGTGAAACTTAAATCTTTCTGCTATCAGCAGCGGTGTGGGGTTTAAGTGGTCCTGTAGGACTGACACTATGTTTTCAAAATCCTTTTCTACTGGCTTCTCTGGGGTTACTAGGTTTCGTAGTAAGCCATATGTTTTTGCACCCATTGAATTCAACAATACCAGTGCTTTCTTGTCATCTGGCACTTCATTCACCTTGCAGTATACTTCTATGTGTTCGACATATGTCGTCCAATCTTCGACTTCATTGTCGAACGCTGTGATACTGCCACTCTTCGGCATTTTTGGGTGTGGTTAGACTGGCTTAAAATGGCGTCTCCTGCGCTTTCCTTTCTTCCCCGCTGCGGCTTAAATTGGCGTCTCCCACGCTTTCCTTTCTTCCCCACTGTGGCTTAAAATGGCGTCTCCCGCGCTGCTGCCAACGCCGCTCTCGGCGGTCCTCGTGGCAAATGGCGACGCCCTGTGGGTTTCGTGCGCTGCTCCTGCACTGCTGCCAACACCGCTCTCTGCGATCCTCATGGCAATGGCAGCGCCTCGCGTTTTCCTGCACGCCTCTCTCCCCCGTTGACGCTGCTCGGCCCTTGAACACCGGCTGCGCTCTGCTCTCTCTCGTCTCTCTCCCCTGTTGACGCCGCTCGGCCCTGAACACCGGCTGCGCCCTGTGCGCTCTGCCCTCTCTCTCTCCCCCGTCGACGCTGCTCAGCCTTTTTCTGTGCCGCTCTGTCGGGCTCTAGTCCATCGCTGTCCGGGAAGGGTCTGCGCAGTACCTGTTGCCAGCCCGTTTCGCTGGACCACCGTGACTGGAAAGCCAAGCCTGGCTCTCGACAGCCTCCCCTGCGATGCTCAGATCTCCGCTGGATGACTGGGTGGTTGCCCGTGGTCGACGCCCGTGCTTCTGGACTCGACCTTCTTCCACTGTTCTCCAGGAGCGAATCCCTGGGAGGTGATGCAGAGTTGCAGGTAGGTTCGAATCTGCCTCGTCGCCAATGTTAGATCCGTGTATCTTAATGTTGTGTCCTTCAATAATCAGACAACAGACTGCAGGGAACGATTCAACAGGTGTTTACTGAATGAGGGTTACTCTAGAACTAATTGTACAGATCACTACTCAGGGTTTATATACAGGTGTGGTCACTGCCGGTACTACAGTATACAGGAGCTGTAAAAAGTAGTTCTCTCCCTTAAAGGTACATACATTACAAGGGAGCTCCTTTAACTGATCAGTAATGGCATCAATATGACAGGTTGAGGGTCTGAGGAGGGGCATTACAGGGTAAGTTAGTGAGGAAGCTGGGTGGGGGGCAAAGGGAAAGGATAGTGGAGCAGGAGGAGGTAGGTAGGGAGATGTGGTTGTTTGGAGAGAATAGGAAGTGGTTGGAGATGGCCATATCAATGTTTGAGACTTTGACATCTACACTTTCCAGTGGGGTTCACTGGATATTTAAGCACTCAAACTCCCTTAGCAAGAGAAAACTGTAAGGATTGGATAAAATCATGATGAAAAACAATATTTGACTGCTAAACCTTTGGGCCTAGAAATTCAGTCGCGTTTGCGCCCACTTATTGGCTATAGAGTGGTTTGCGGCGGAAGTTTTTTTGCGCCCGAAATTCAGTTGGTCCCTAACATCGGCGTTAGCCGGTAGCGCTGCGCCAGCACCGATGACATCATCGGTGTGCGCAGCGCCCCGGTTCCAATGCTATTCCGTGCCGATGGCCAAATTCAGTTGCGGCCGCCTCGCCCGTAGCGGCCGCAAATAGCGTTTGAAAAACGGTGCCTTGCAGCTCCGAGAGGCCGGCGCATAAAGGTGGAGGGGCGGCCGGCCGCTTTCCCGGTGGCCGCCTGGCCGCACCTCCCTCCCCAGACTCCTGCACCACCCCCCCGCGGCATTGGTGTCTGACTCCCGCGAGCCCGGCACTTCTCCGTGGCGCCGGGCTCATTTGCCGGGGGAATCCAGCGGTGATCTCACGGCTGCAGGCAGCTCCTCCTTAAGAGAAGGAGGAGGCCTGCAGTACCCCAGCCTGCCGCACCGCATCGGGTGCCGCAGCGGCAGCTGGACGCCTGAAACTGACTTTCATCGCCCCAAACGAGGCGGCCAAACCCTGCAATAGTGCCCGCCTCCGTCTTGGGGTGGCGCAACTGAATTTCAGGCGGGCGCTACGGGAATCCGGGCGAGTGCAAAATTTCGGGCACTAAAGACCTGGCGCGGCGATACCGAATTTTTAGCCCTTGGTCTCCTATTGCAATAAGGTGGGGGTGAATAAGGATTACAAGTAACTTTAAGTCAGTGATAAACGGACCTGTGACACTAACCGAGTAACTTTATCTTTCTGGTCTTTGAAGTATACTGTAGATAACATTCATTCAGCTGTGCATTATATAAATATTGTTAATAACTAGTATTCATCAGATATCAACCTGGAGTGTGAAAGTAGAGATCCAGTAGTTTATAAACTTGATCTGAGCAGTGAATACATTCCAAAGACATGGCCAACCATGAGCCTGCTGGTACCATGTGATTAACTATAACCCCTGTAACACATCAAAAGACACACACTAACCTATCAAATATAGTGACAGTCCTAAAGGAAATGAGGAAAATGTGAGGTCATTCTAATGGGTCAGGACAATATCACAGATCTTAAGAATTATGTGGGCAGATTGAAAAGAAGGCTGTTGAAGTAGAAAAAAGAATATCTGAATATGACCAACGTGTTAAAATGTTGGTTTTGTATCAGTTGCAATTACTGTGCAGCTGGTGTGAGGCTGAAACAATGTGAAGCTATCTCCTCAAGGCGTTCTTATATCTTGAACTCGCATTAATTCAGCAGCAATTACAGCGTGCATTTTGTGTTACTGCAGTGCTGAAAGCTCCGACGATGTAAAATGTGCTGTATAATTTCTCTATCAGAGGGGCAAACACCATTTTACTGTACAAAAATTAAAGCATTAGCTTTAAGTCTATCACATTTCAAAGTGACAAATAAACTAAAAGAGAGAAAAAGTACTATAGTTTCAAGCTGGTTTCTTCTGACCAAGAGATTGAAATTTATAAGCACCTACCAAAAAGCAAACTTCCCTCACCAACAATTAATCTCTAATTGTCCTGAGGGCTCCTATTTACAGCAATCAGACTTTGTGACCTTCAAGTGATAGTTCAAGCTAAAAACAGCTGCACTTTGGCAATGGAGCAATATATAGCACAGAATAATATATGGTATAACACTCCTGCCATTATAAAATCTGACTTGCTGTGAGCAATGCCACCATCGATCAACTAGTTTTCTATTAAATGTACACAGCTGATGTTGCACGTAATGAGACAATGTGGAAATGTTATGGAGATGCAAAAACGTTGACTACAAATGGAAAACAAGCCGCCAATGAACGTGGAACGTAATAATAGACTAAAGGATGTGACGCATCACTCACGGAAAATGATGGTCATCTCTGTCTCCATCACCATAAATGGTGAAATGGTCAAGAAATGGGTCAAGCAAGGCAAAAATAAAACCACAAAAGATTAACGATAGCCTGGTATGGCTTCACTCTCACATGCAGCTATTTGTAACACAAAACAAAAAGACTTCTCTTCTAAAGAAAGTGTATCCTAAAAGTACCTAATCTACAGATTGTGAGGACAAATGTGAAACTTAATTAAGACACCGTGTGGGACTGTGCTTCATTTACACAAGGTAAAGTATTATTATCTTGATCTCACTTCTCTTGTCATATTATTTTAGTACAAAGTAGAACAAGGACACACGACTATAAATATAAGCTGGGGGAGCCCGGCTTTGACAGGGCTGTTTTGGGCCGGGCGGTTTAAATCGAGTGCGAGGCTGTGGTAAACCACTGTTTGTATTCCACTGTGTACATGCCTGGACATGCCTCGGCTGACTCCTCCCACAAGTCCTAGTACAAAGGTGACTGCTCCCCAGCCCCCTTTGTATTCTGGACCGGTCGACCACTCGAGGCAGACCTTCATTCTTTTGTTAATAAAAGCCTTTAGTTACTCTCTTAACTCTCAGTCTTTTATGAGTAATTGATAGCGCATCAATTTTATTAACAAATTTTTATAATGGAGAAGATCCTCACACCAGCATGCCTGGACTTAGATCATCGGGAGGCGGACTCATCCACCAAGTTTACTCACTGGCTTAAGTGTTTCGAAAAATTCCTGGCCGCCTCCGCAGCAATCAAATCGGATGAGGACAAACTGGATGTCCTGACCTCCAAAGTGAACCACCGAGTGTACTCGGTCATCCAAGACGCGACCTCGTACGCGGACGCTATCAAGCTCCTCAAGGACCAGTACACGCGCCCAGTGAACGAAGTGTACGCCAGGCACCTTCTGGGGAGTCGTAAACAACAACCTGGGGAATCGACCGTGGAATACCTTCAGGCACTGTCTGTGCTTGGCCGGGCCTGTGGTTGTAAGGATGTAAAGGCCGTCGTGTACACAGAGGAACTTATCCGGGACGCTTTTGTAGCGGGCCACAGATCCAATTACACCCGACAGCGACTGTTGGAGCAGAGTGACCTCGACCTCAACAAGGCCTCTGAACTCGCACTATCACTGGATGCAGCCTACCGGGGCATGGATGCCTACTCCTCTGCACCGTGGACGCCGCGGGGAATGACAGCCTGGGACACGGTAGGACCGCCTCATGGCGCCGTGCCACCCCAGCCACACCCCAGCAACGGCCCAACTACCGCAGCAGTGTCCCAAGGCCAGACAGCAGTGCCCCAAGGCCAGAAATGCTACTTCTGTGGCCAGGCAAAACACCCCAGAGCGCGCTGCCCGGCGAAAAACGCGATCTGCTCGGGCTGCGGGAAGAAGGGACACTACGCTAACGTCTGCAGGGCCAAAGCCACCCCGAACCCCAGCAGCGCCGCGTGTGGGCCATGCGGGCCGCCATCTTGGGCCTCCCCGGCCATGTGCGAACCACCAGTACAGCAGCCATTTTGGACGCCTCCAGCCACATGGGGATCATGGACGCCACCATCTTGGATGACAGCCGGAACGCAGCAGGCCCTCAACACCGCCTCATCTGATACCCGCAGCGACACACCGACCCCTACGCTGGCATCCGTTACACTGGACCAAGCGAGACCGCACCAGCTGGCCAGCTCCACAATGGACATTAAGGTAAATGGCCACGATACAATCTGCCTTTTTGACTCTGGGAGCACGGAGAGCTTCATCCACCCCGACACGGTGCGGCGTTGCTCTCTCCCAGTCCTGCCTGTGCACCAGCGGATTTCTATGGCCTCCGAGTCCCAGTCGGCGGATATCGGTGGCTACTGCGTAGTGACACTCGTAGTAGACGGGGCCGTGTACGATCATTTTAAACTTCTGGTCCTGCCCGACCTCTGCGCTGCCGTCCTGCTGGGGTTAGATTTCCAGTGCCACCTTAAAAGTGTTACGATGGCGTACGGTGGACCCCTACCCCCACTCACAGTCCGCAGCCAGCAGCTCCCAAATTGCCCGCCGCGCACCAGGTGCAACCTCTCCACACTCAGAGTCACCCCCCCCCCACTGTTTGCTAACCTCACCCCCGACTGTAAGCCCATCGCCACAAAGAGCAGGCGATACAGTGCCGGGGACAGGGTTTTCATTAAAACCGAAGTGGAGCGGCTCCTGAAGGAAGGGATTATTGAGGGCAGCACCAGCCCCTGGCGAGCCCAGGTTGTGGTCGTTAAGACCGGCGAGAAGCAGCGCCTGGTCATCGACTACAGCCAGACAATAAATCACTACACCCTGCTGGACGCCTACCCACTCCCCCGCATAGCTGATATGGTCAACCAGATCGCGCAGTACCGCGTCTTCTTGACCATTGACCTGAAATCAGCGTACCACCAGCTCCCTATCCGGCCTGAGGACCGCCAGTATACTGCCTTTGAGGCAAACGGCCGCCTCTATCACTTCCTTAGGGTTCCCTTTGGCGTCACCAACGGGGTCTCCGTCTTCCAAAGGGAGATGGACCGGATGGTAGATCAAAATGCGTTGCAGGCCACTTTCCCATATCTGGACAATGTGACCATCTGCGGCCGTGACTTGCAGGACCATGACGCAAACCTCGAAAAATTCCTCCGCACCGTCCAACTCCTGAACCTGACATATAACAAGGAGAAGTGCATATTCCGCACAAACCGCCTCGCCATCCTTGGCTGTGTTGTGGAACACGGAGTCATCGGCCCCGACCCCGACCGGATGCGTCCCCTTATGGAACTCCCACTGCCCCACTGCCTCAAGGCCCTGAAGAGGTGCCTAGGGTTGTTCTCCTATTATGCCCAGTGGGTCCCCTACTATGCGGACAAGGCCCATCCGCTGATCAAGTCCACCTCTTTTCCCTTGACGGCAGAGGCCCGCTTAGCCTTCCAATGTATCAAGGAAGACATTGCCAAAGCCACCATGCACGCAGTGGACGAATCCAACCCCTTCCAGGTGGAAAGCGACGCGTCCGACTTTGCCCTGGCCGCTACCCTCAATCAGGCGGGGAGACCCGTGGCCTTCTTTTCATGAACCCTCCAAGGCCCGGAGACCAGACACTCCGCTGTTGAGAAGGAGGCCCAGGCGATTGTGGAGGCTGTGCGTCATTGGAGGCACTACCTGGCCGGGAAACGATTTACCCTGCTCACTGACCAATGTTCAGTTGCTTTCATATTTAACAACAAGCAGAGGGGCAAAATCAAAAATGACAAGATCTTGAGGTGGAGAATCGAACTTTCCACCTACAATTACGAGATCTTGTACCGGCCCGGGAAGCTCAATGAACCCCTGGATGCGCTATCGCGTGGCACCTGCGCCAGCGCGCAGATCGATAGACTGCGGGCCCTCCACAATGACCTCTGCCACCCGGGGGTCAACAGGTTCTTCCACTTCATCAAGGCCCGCAACCTGCCTTACTCTATTGAGGAGGTCAGAACCATGACCAGGAACTGCCAAGTCTGCGCTGAGTGCAAACCGCACTTTTATAGACCAGACAGGGCCCACCTGATAAAAGCCACTCGCCCCTTCGAGCGCCTGAGCGTTGATTTTAAAGGGCCTCTCCCCTCCTCCGACCGCAATGTGTACTTCCTCAATATTATTGATGAGTACTCCCGTTTCCCGTTCGCCATCCCCTGCCCGGACATGACCAGTGCCACGGTCATTAAATGTCTGAACGACCTCTTCACCCTGTTCGGTTTCCCCAGCTATATCCATAGCGACCGGGGCTCATCGTTTTTGAGCGACGAACTCCGTCAGTACCTGCTAACTAGGGGTATTGCCACAAGCAGGACCGCCAGTTACAACCCCCGGGGGAACGGACAGGTGGAAAGAGAAAATGCGACAGTTTGGAAGGCCGCCCTGCTAGCCTTAAAGTCTAGGGGCCTTCCAACCTCCCGCTGGCAGGATGTGCTCCCCGATGCGCTCCACTCTATTCGGTCACTGCTCTGCACTGCCACTAACGCCACCCCTCATGAGAAAATGTTTGTCTTCCCAAGGAAGTCCACATCGGGGACATTGCTACCACCATGGCTGACGTCCCCAGGGCCGGTCCTACTGAGAAGGCACGTGAGGACCCATAAAACGGACCCCCTGGTCGAGAGGGTCGACCTCCTCCACGCCAACCCCCAGTATGCTTAAATTGCATACCCGGACGGGCGGGAGGACACAGTCTCCATAAGAGACCTTGCACCCTCGGGGGCCGCAGTAACCCACTACTCACTACCACCCCCCCCCACGATCCGATATCCAGCCCCAGCAGACGGCAGGCCTGGGCCCAGCGACCCGCTCGACACCTACGAGGACGACACGCCTGTGCCACAGCCTACGCGGGACTCGACGCCGGAAGCTCCACTACCCCTGCCGTCGCCACGCCGATCACAGCGGCAGACAAGACCTCCAGAGAGACTCCAATACACTAACTTTTAATACACTTCACCCCGCCGGACTCAATTTTAAACAAGGGGTGAATGTGGTAAACCACTGTTTGTATTCCACTGTGTACATGCCTGGACATGCCTCGGCTGACTCCTCCCACAAGTCCTAGTATAAAGGTGACTGCTCCCCAGCCCCCTTTGTATTCTGGACCGGTCGACCACTCGAGGCAGACCTTCATTCTTTTGTTAATAAAAGCCTTTAGTTACACTCTTAACTCTCAGTCTTTTATGAGTAATTGATAGCGCATCAAGAGGCTTTGGGGCCTCTCTGTGTCCCTCTGTGAATCTGCTGCCGGGCAACATTTTAAATCGAGTCCCAGGCTTTTGGGCCCTGTCTGTGTCCCTCTCTCAATCTGCTGCCGGGCAACATTTCTACCTTTTAATACCTTGAAAGATGAAAGTGAAAGTACTTATAAAACGTTTTTGGTAAATCTTTTAAAAATAACATAAGCGATACTAACTTTTTTGAAGCTGGATCAGCAGATTTTGAGCTGGAAGTAAATGGGGTTTTTAGCTTGAGGCAATGGCTGCCACATCCCTGAGATGAAAACGATTAGTCCCGCCCACACACGCACCGATTGGCCAACCATCAGGGGACCGTACTGTAGGATTGGTCAATCGTGACGGCACAGGATTGGTCGAACCTTGACGTCAGTCAATCAATGCTAAGTAGCAGATAATGAGTTTAATTTTGAAGGTTTTTTGCATAAGGCGTGAACAATTTTGGTCCGACCGAAAAGTAAATATGCTTACGACCGTCCCGGAACCGTAAGCTTTCTTCGGAGGTAACGCGCGCGTAGGTACGCTCTATAACTTTCGAGCGCATAGCCGGACAGACGCACACCTGAGGACAGAAGGGCAGACAGACAGATAGATTCCTTTATATATACTAGCTGGAGTGCCCGGCGGTGCCGAGGTTTTTTCGAGGGCATGTTGTTGTTGGAAGAGAGAGAGAGAGCGACTGGGGGGAAGAGAGAGAGCGACTGGGGGGAAGAGAGAGAGCGACTGGGGGGAAGAGAGAGAGTGACTGGGGGGAAGAGAGAGAGCGACTGGGGGGAAGAGAGAGCGCGACTGGGGGGAAGGGGAGGGGGTAAGGGGAGGGGAGGAAGGGGAGGGGAGGGGCAAGAGGGGGGGAGGGGGGAAAGGGGGGGGAAGGGGGGGAGGGGAGGGGAGGGGGGGAAGGGGGAGAGTCCCTGAGCCCCCTGATCTCTGCCCCCCCATCACCCGAGCCCCGCCCCCCCGATCTCCCGAGCCCCGCCCCCCCGATCTCCCGAGCCCCGCCCCCCCCCAGATCTCCGGATCCCCGCCCCCCCGATCTCCCGAGGCTCGCCCCCCCACCCCCCCCCGATCTCCCGAGGCTCGCCCCCCCCCCCGATCTCCCGTCCCCCCCGATCTCCCTCCCCCCCCCCCAACCAAGCACCGAACTCCGGAGGCCTGATCTCCCGAGCACCGGCCCCCGCCCTCCCGAGCTGGCTTCAAGTCCGCCGATTGCGGCTGTGAGAGACGGCCGGCGGGCCCGGTTGCCGGGGTAACCCTTCCCGCTCTCCAAGCCCCGCCCGAGATCCGCACTCTCGAGAGCCCCGCCCCCCCACCCGAGCCGAGCGGGGAACAGAGAGAGACGCCGTGTCTCAGCTGCTCCTGCTGCGCGCGCACCCTGACCCTCGTGACCCTCGTGGCTGACGCCGTTGCCCCGGGTAACGTGACACCCGGGGGGGGCGGTGAGGAGCTTTGCAGAAGTCGTGGGACAATTACCTAGCTCGGGCCTGGCTGGGCAAGAAAGGCCCAGGCTTTGAGGCCTAACAAAAACGGGGAAAGGTAGGAAAAAGAATCTTCAGGTTAGAGAAAATATTTACAAATGAATGAAGTTTTTTTTAAAACAATTTAATAAAAGCAATTTTATTTTGCTGGAAATGTATATTTGAAAAGAAAGACGCAGAAAGCAGGAAAAAGAATGGAAGCAAGATGGTGGCGACTCACCTCGGTTCAGAACGATAAGGCCCGCCCACACACGCACCGATTGGTCGACCGTCAGGTCACCAAAGCGTAGGATTGGTCAATCGTCCCGTCACTCGACCGTAGGAGGGCCCGGCTGCACGCGCCAGGAACCTGGCGTACGATTGGTCGACCTCGAGGTCACACTGTCACTAATGAGCGGATAATGAGATGCTAATGAGCGGAATTTTGAAGGTTTTTCGGATACCACGGGCGCAATTTTTGTCCGGCCGAAACGTAAATATGCTTACCATCGTTTTGGAACGGTGAGCTTTTGATGCGCTATCAATTACTCATAAAAGACTGAGAGTTAGAAGAGTAACTAAAGGCTTTTATTAACAACAGAATGGAGGTCTGCCTCGCGTGGTCGACCGGTCCATGATACTAAGGGCTGGGGAGCAGTCACCTTTATACTAGGACCTGTGGGAGGAGTCAGCCGAGGCATGTCCAGGCATGTACACAGTGGAATACAAACAGGACAAACAGGAATACAAACAGTGGTTTACCACATTCACCCCTTGTTTAAAATTGAGTCCGGCGGGGTGAAGTGTATTAAAAGTTAGTGTATTGGAGTCTCTCCGGAGGTCTTGTCTGCCGCTGTGATCTGCGTGGCGACGGCAGGGGTAGTGAAGTTTCCGGCGTCGAGTCCAGCGTAGGCTGTGGCACAGGCGTGTCGTCCTCGTAGATGTCGAGCGGGTCGCGGGGCCCAGGCCTGCCGTCTGCTGGGGCTGGATATCGGATCGTGGGGGGGGGTGGTAGTGGGTAGTGGGTTACTGCGGCCCCCGAGGGTGCAAGGTCTCTTATGGAGACTGTGTCCTCCCGCCCGTCCGGGTATGCGATGTAAGCATACTGGGGGTTGGCGTGGAGGAGGTCGACCCTCTCGACCAGGGGGTCCGTTTTATGGGTCCTCACGTGTCTTCTCAGTAGGACCGGCCCTGGGGACGTCAGCCATGGCGGTAGCGATGTCCCCGATGTGGACTTCCTTGGGAAGACAAACATTTTCTCATGAGGGGTGGCGTTAGTGGCAGTGCAGAGCAGTGACCGAATAGAGTGGAGCGCATCGGGGAGCACATCCTGCCAGCGGGAGGTTGGAAGGCCCCTAGACTTTAAGGCTAGCAGGACGGCCTTCCAAACTGTCGCATTTTCTCTTTCCACCTGTCCGTTCCCCCGGGGGTTGTAACTGGTGGTCCTGCTTGTGGCAATACCCCTAGTTAGCAGGTACTGACGGAGTTCGTCGCTCATAAACGATGAGCCCCGGTCGCTATGGATATAGCTGGGGAAGCCGAACAGGGTGAAGAGGTTGTTCAGACATTTAATGACCGTGGCACTGGTCATGTCCGGGCAGGGGAAGGCGAACGGGAAACGGGAGTACTCATCAATAATATTGAGGAAGTACACATTGCGGTCGGAGGAGGGGAGAGGCCCTTTAAAATCGACGCTCAGGCGCTCGAAGGGGCGAGTGGCTTTTATCAGGTGGGCCCTGTCTGGTCTATAAAAGTGCGGTTTGCACTCAGCGCAGACTTGGCAGTTCCTGGTCATGGTCCTGACCTCCTCAATAGAGTAAGGCAGGTTGCGGGCCTTGATGAAGTGGAAGAACCTGGTGACCCCCGGGTGGCAGAGGTCATTGTGGAGGGCCCGCAGTCTATCGATCTGCGTGCTGGCGCAGGTGCCACGCGATAGCGCATCCGGGGGTTCATTTAGCTTCCCGGGCCGGTACAAGATCTCGTAGTTGTAGGTGGAAAGTTCGATTCTCCACCTCAAGATCTTGTCATTTTTGATTTTGCCCCTCTGCTTGTTGTTAAACATAAAAGCAACTGAACGCTGGTCAGTGAGCAGGGTAAATCGTTTCCCGGCCAGGTAGTGCCTCCAATGACGCACAGCCTCCACAATCGCCTGGGCCTCCTTCTCAACAGCTGAGTGTCTGGTCTCCGGGCCTTGGAGGGTTCGTGAAAAGAAGGCCACGGGTCTCCCCGCCTGATTGAGGGTAGCGGCCAGGGCAAAGTCAGACGCGTCGCTTTCCACCTGGAAGGGGATGGATTCGTCCACTGCGTGCATGGTGGCTTTGGCAATGTCCTCCTTGATACGGTGGAAGGCTAAGCGGGCCTCTGCCGTCAAGGGAAAAGAGGTGGACTTGATCAGCGGACGGGCCTTGTCCGCATAGTAGGGGACCCACTGGGCGTAATAGGAGAAAAACCCTAGGCACCTCTTCAGGGCCTTGAGGCAGTGGGGCAGTGGAAGTTCCATAAGGGGACGCATCCGGTCGGGGTCGGGGCCGATGACTCCGTGTTCCACAACACAGCCAAGGATGGCGAGGCGGTTTGTGCGGAATATGCACTTCTCCTTGTTATATGTCAGGTTTAGGAGTTGGGCGGTGCGGAGGAATTTTTCGAGGTTTGCGTCATGGTCCTGCAAGTCACGGCCGCAGATGGTCACATTGTCCAGATATGGGAAAGTGGCCTGCAACGCATTTTGATCTACCATCCGGTCCATCTCCCTTTGGAAGACGGAGACCCCGTTGGTGACGCCAAAGGGAACCCTAAGGAAGTGATAGAGGCGGCCGTTTGCCTCAAAGGCAGTGTACTGGCGGTCCTCAGGGCAGATGGGGAGCTGGTGGTACGCTGATTTCAGGTCAATGGTCGAGAAGACGCGGTACTGCGCGATCTGGTTGACCATATCAGCTATACGGGGGAGTGGGTAGGCGTCCAGCAGGGTGTAGCGATTTATTGTCTGGCTGTAGTCGATGACCAGGCGCTGCTTCTCGCCGGTCTTAACGACCACAACCTGGGCTCGCCAGGGGCTGGTGCTGCCCTCAATAATCCCTTCTTTCAGGAGCCGCTCCACTTCGGTTTTAATGAAAACCCTGTCCCCGGCACTGTATCGCCTGCTCTTTGTGGCGATGGGCTTACAGTCGGGGGTGAGGTTAGCAAACAGTTGGGGGGGGGGTGACTCTGAGTGTGGAGAGGTTGCACCTGGTGCGCGGCGGGCAGTTTGGAAGCTGCTGGCTGCGGACTGTGAGTGGGGGTAGGGGTCCACCATACGCCATCGTAACACTTTTAAGGTGGCACTGAAAATCTAACCCCAGCAGGACGGCAGCGCAGAGGTCAGGCAGGACCAGAAGTTTAAAATGATCGTACACGGTCCCGTCTACTACGAGTGTCACCACGCAGTAGCCGCCGATGTCCGCCGACTGGGACTCGGAGGCCATAGAAATCCGCTGTTGCGCAGGCAGGACTGGGAGAGAGCAACGCCGCACCATGTCAGGGTGGATGAAGCTCTCCGTGCTCCCAGAGTCAAAAAGGCAGATTGTATCGTGACCATTTACCTTAATGTCCATTGTGGAACTGGCCAGTTGGTGCGGTCTCGCTTGGTCCAGTGTAACGGATGCCAGCGTAGGGGTCGGTGTGTCGCTGCGGGTATCAGATGAGGCGGTGTCGGGGGCCTGCTGCGTCCCGGCTGTCGTCCAAGATGGCGGCGTCCATGATCCCCATGTGGCTGGAGGCGTCCAAAATGGCTGCTGTACCGGTGATTCGCACATGGCCGGGGAGGTCCAAGATGGTGGCCCGCATGGCCCACACGTGGCGCTGCTGGGGTTCGGGGTGGCTTTGGCCCTGCAGACGCTAGTGTAGTGTCCCTTCTTCCCGCAGCCCGAGCAGATCGCGTTTTTCGCCGGGCAGCGCGCTCTGGGGTGTTTTGCCTGGCCACAGAAGTAGCATTTCTGGCCTTGGGGCACTGCTGCGGTAGTTGGGCCGTTGTTGGGGTGTGGCTGGGGTGGCACGGCGCTATGAGGCGGTCCTACCGTGTCCCAGGCTGTCATTCCCCGCGGCGTCCACGGTGCAGAGGAGTAGGCATCCATGCCCTGGTAGGCTGCATCCAACGATAGTGCGAGTTCAGAGGCCTTGTTGAGGTCGAGGTTACTCTGCTCCAACAGTCGCTGTCGGGTGTAATTGGATCTGTGGCCCGCTACAAAAGCGTCCCGGATAAGTTCCTCTGTGTACACGGCGGCCTTTACATCCTTACAACCACAGGCCCGGCCAAGCACAGACAGTGCCTGAAGGTATTCCACGGTCGATTCCCCAGGTTGTTGTTTACGACTCCCCAGGAGGTGCCTGGCGTACACTTCGTTCACTGGGCGCGTGTACTGGTCCTTGAGGAGCTTGATAGCGTCCACGTACGAGGTCGCGTCTTGGATGACCGAGTACACTCGGTGGTTCACTTTGGAGGTCAGGACATCCAGTTTGTCCTCGTCCGATTTGATTGCTTCGGAGGCGGTCAGGAATTTTTCGAAACACTTAAGCCAGTGAGTAAACTTGGTGGACGAGTCCGCCTCCCGATGATCTAAGTCCAGGCATGCTGGTGTGAGGATCTTCTCCATTATAAAAATGTTGTTAATAAAATTGATGCGCTATCAATTACTCATAAAATACTGAGAGTTAGAAGAGTAACTAAAGGCTTTTATTAACAACAGAATGGAGGTCTGCCTCGCGTGGTCGACCGGTCCATGATACTAAGGGCTGGGGAGCAGTCACCTTTATACTAGGACCTGTGGGAGGAGTCAGCCGAGGCATGTCCAGGCATGTACACAGTGGAATACAAACAGGACAAACAGGAATACAAACAGTGGTTTACCACAGCTTTCTTTCGACGTAACGCACGCGTAGGTACGCTCTGTAACTTTCGAGCGCATAGCCGGACAGATGCACACCCGAGGACAGACAGAAGGACAGACAGAAGGACAGACAGATAGACAGACAGAACGATCCTTTTATATATATATATATATAGATACAATATTTACATCACAGTCACTAGCAGCTAAGTGTTGCCTGCTTTTTCAATCATGTTTAAAATCAGGTTAGAAAAAAGATAACTTACTCAGTTTGTAGGCTTAGCTCTTTAATATCTAAAGGATTAAAGTAAAAGATTACAGCTGCTGTTGAATTCCGCTGTCAATCAGAAATGGGTAATTGGCAGCAAACCTTCCTTGTGCCTCAGACCTGGTACTAAGTTGCACCAACAGCACTCTATCATTTAGAAAGATATGGATTGATCAAGGACAGTCAGCATGAATTTGTTAAGGGGAGGTTGTGTCTGACTAACTTGATTGAATTTTCTGAGGAGGTAACAAGGAGGGTCGATGAGGGATGTGCGTTTGATGTGGCGATAGGGCCGGTGAATGGAGTTGAGGCAGATGATCAGCCATGATCTCACTGAATGGCGGAGCAGGCTCAAAGGGCCAAACGTCCTACTCCTGCTCCTATTTCTTATGTTCTTATGTAGTGTATATGGATTTTAGCAAGGCTTTTGATAAGGTCCCACATGGCAGACTGGTCACAAAAGTAAAAGCCCATGGGATCCAAGGCAAAGTGGCAAGTTGGATGCAAAATTGGCTCAGAAGTAGGAAGCAAAGGGTTATGGTCGATGGGTGTTTTTGTGACTGGAAGGCTGTTTCCAGTGGGGTTCCGCAGGGCTCAGTACTAGGTCCCTTGCTTTTTGTGATATGTATCAATGATTTAGAATTGAGCGTAGGGCGTATGATTAAGAAGTTTGCAGATGATACAAAATTGGCCATGTGGTGGATAATGAAGTAGAAAGCTGCAGACTGCAGGAAGATATCAATGGACTGGTCAGGTGGACAGAACAGTGGCAAATGGAATTCAAACTGGACAAGTGTGAGGTAATTCATTTGGGGAGGACTATCAAGGCAAGGGAATACACAATAAATGGTAGGATACTGAGTAATGCAGAGGAACAAAGGGACCTTGGAGTGCATGTCCACAGGTCCCTGAAGGTAGCAGGACAGGTAGATAAAGTGGTTAAGAAGGCATATGGGATACTTGCCTTTATTAGCCGAGGCATAGAATATAAGAGCAAGGTGGTTATGCTTGAACTGTATAAAATGCTAGTTAGGCCTCAGCTAGAGTACTGCGTGCAGTTCTGGTCACCACATTACAGGAAAGATGTGATTGCACTAGAGAGGGTACAGAGGAGATTTACGAGGATGTTGCCTGGACTGGAGAATTTTAGCTATGAGGAAAGATTGGAGGCTGGGGTTGTTTTCTTTGGCACAGAGGAGGCTGAGGGGAGACCTAATTGAGGTGTATAAAATTATGAGGAGCCTAGATAGAGTGGATAGGAAGGAACTATTTCCCTTAGCAGAAGGGTCAATATGCAGGAGGCATAAATTTAAAGTAATTAATCGGAAGTTTAGTGGGAATATGAGGAGAATTCTTTTCACCCAGAGGGTGGTGGGGGTCTGGAACTCACTGCCTGAAAGGGTGGTACAGGCAGAAACCCTTATCACATTTAAAAAGTACTTGGATATGCACTTGAAGTATCATAACCTACAAGGCTTCGGACCAAGTGCTGGAAAGTGGGATTAGGGTGGATAGCTCTTTGTCGGCCGGCATGGACAAAATGGGCCGAATGGCCTCCTTCTGTGCTGTAAATTTCTATGATTCTATGTATATGTACTTTGATACCTACGCAGAGCCCCAGTCTTTCTACCCTATTTTTGAGGAGAGTGTGGGGGAGATGGGAATACTACGCTAACATTAAAAAGACTCCGAATTAAGTTTTCAAAGTTCCCAGGGTGTGCGATGAACCAACTAGGCATTTGTGAAATTTGAATGGAGTTATACTGCACATGGTGAAGCTCAGACTGGTGTGAGATGGCCTTCTGGAAGAGGTCTAAACTGCTTGACTTTAGTGCAATGGAGTGTCAAATCAGACTGGACACGTTATACTTTCCATTTTTGCATTAATGAGCACTTGAAAACACTTTACATCAATGTGAAAGTGGCAGTGTAACTGCACCCAATGAGCTCTGAAAAGGATATCATTAGGCTACTGCTTATTAATCCTGCTATAAGAGTATTAGGGCTGAGCCATAAGCAGCAATAAAATTCATGCACAACAAAGCTAAAAATGAGTACAGGTAAATGGTACCTGTTATGAGCTAACTTTCCCAGACCAGAGCAAATGATGGACAAAAACCATCACAAGCACATCAGGGAACTGATGCATACAAATAAGGAGAAGGAGGATCAAACATAGGCTTCACCATTAGCCAAATCTATAACCAGATTCCACCAACTCACCAGAAAAACAATTAAAGCGCAAAAGTATTTTAAAAAACACATTTGTTGCTATGATTCAAGCAATAGAAAATAGATATCATGGAGGGGAACTTTTGGTGGGGATACTGAACAAGTGTCAACACAGGAAGATTTTGTTCCCCTAAACATGAGGAATATTGAAAATGGCTTCTCCTGTGCATGCATTTTTTTTTGAAGCAAAGCATAGGAATTTTACGTGATCTGAATTGATCCTAATTCAAGTACGAGCAAACTAGCTAATAAGGATAATTTCAGATTGTGAATTTGCTCCAATGCTTATCTTCAGCTCTACTACCTCATGACTCCAAATGTTCTCCACCGCTTTGCCAACTTAAGATTCAGGGGCCCAATTGTTCCCTCTATGCTTCTTCAGGATAGTCACTGGGCCTTCCAGTTCTTCCACAAGCAATTCCCCAACAAAACCCCATCTACTACCACCATCTTTCAAATACAAAAAGAAAATACTGCAGATGCTGGAAATCTGAAATAAAAACAGAAAATGCTGGAGATACTCAGCAGGTCAGGCAACATTTGTGAAGAGAGAAACAGAGTTAACATTTCAGGTCGATGACCTTGTGATGAAATATTCCATTCATCACTCATCAGTATTTCTCTGCCTGTGACTGTGGTTGGTTTCAGTTTCATTTCCATTGTATTGTACTGTGTGTAGGGCTCCGCCCATACCTGGCTCCTATGTAAGCTGGCCCAGCCTGCAGCACATCCAGTACGGCAGACCTCTGGATGGAAGATACATTCTCCTCTGTGTGTTACCTTCTAAGTCAATAAATTATTGACTTAATTTTCAACACAATGGATCAACTCTTGAAACCCGAACGTTTGGATTTGGACCAGCATGCTTCGGACGCATCGGCACGCTTCGGACACTGGTTTATGTGTATGGAATTCTTCCTGGACAATTCCGCAGCCGTCAAAGACGCTACGGACGCTGCGAGTATGAAACTCGGAATTCTGTGGAATTGGGTAAGCCACCGGGTTTACCCCCTCATCCAAGACGCCGACACGTACCCGGCCGCCTGCGACATCTTAAAGGCGCATTACCAGCAGCCTACGAATGAGGTGTATGCTAGGCATCTGCTCGCTACTCGCGCACAGCGACCTGGGGAATCGGTGGAGGAGTTCCTAGGCACCCTGAAAACGCTTGGCAAAGACTGCAAGTGCCAAGATGTAAAAGCTGCAGTGTACACTGACGAGCTTGTTCGCGATGCCTTTATCACAGGCCTCAGCTCCACTTACATCCGGCAGAGACTGCTGGAAAAAACGGGATTGGACCTGAAACAGGCTGCGGACACAGCACGATCCCTGGATGTGGCCCAGAGAAACTCGGACGCCTACTCTTCAGCCCGCGCCGTCCACGCCGCCACGTGTGCACCAAGGGCGCCGCCATCCTGGAAGGCATCTTCCCCGCCCGGCAGCCCGACACCGTCGGGGCCCCGCTCTCCCCCCAGAAGCCCTACGACAACCGCGACGCGTCGGGGACCCAACTGCTACTTCTGCGGGCAGCCGAAGCACACCAGAAACCTGTGCCCGGCGAAAGGCACCACCTGCTTTAAGTGCGGTAAGAAGGGGCACTTCGGGAAGGTGTGCAGAGGGAACCCCGCCGGAAAACCCGCCACCGCCGCGTGTGCGCCGTGGGAGCGGCCATCTTGGATGCCATCTTGCCCGACCTCGTGGGGTCCGCCATCTTGTGAGCAGACAGCGTGGACGCCATCTTGTCTCGATCAGGGCCCTACAGTGGCATCGGTCACAGTGGACCAGACCAGGCCGCACCCGCTATCCAAATCAATGGTGGACATCGAGGTAAACGGGTGCAGGGTTAAATGTTTAATTGACAGTGGAAGCATGGAGAGTTTTATCCACCCTGAACTGGTACAACAACTCTCCCTAAAGGTGGTCCCTACTCGGGGTACCATCTCTATGGCTGATAAAACCCAGACAGCGACCATTATGGGTTACTGCACGGTACAATTGTCCGTTAACGGAACTGTATACTGTAGTGTATGTATCCGTCTACCTTTAAGAAAACCATTGTATGTAACCGTTCACCTTTAAGAGAACTATTTTAGGTGTGGCACTGCTTTGTTGGCTTCTGTATACTGTAATACCGACGGTGACCACACCGGTATATAAGTGCTATGTCAGGATTTATTTGGCAGATTTGCCCTGACCTTCGAATAGTAAAGTCCTGTTTTAAGTTACTCTGGTAGTCTGTGTATTAATTAACTAAACAACCCACAGACTTTACAGTGGCGACGAGTCCGATCGTACCCTGCGGCAACAATACTTCCGAAGCAGTTAACGAGCGTCGAGAAGAGGCAACCGCCCTCGTCGTTCTGCTGGGAGAAAACTCGAGGCTGCAGAACTAGAAAGGAAGAAGAAGTTAGAGACAAAGACTTCCATCAGCAACAGGCACTGACTGTCCCTTCTGCCACGGTGAGGAGTGAGCCGATCAGCACGAGAAGCAAGCCGGCCACGGTGACTGTGAGTAAGGGAAAAGTAAAAAGAATAACCGGAGGATAAGGGCCACGGTCGAGGGGGAAAGGAGCCGGACAGAAGTCGGGCCCAGAGGCGCTGAGACTGGGGCAGCGTGGAGCAAGGAAGCCGCGGTACAGACAGGCTGGGGACGCAACGGCGTCGTGAGACAGCTAGACCGCGACCGGCGAAAAAGGCCGGGCAGCGACCGAAGCCACGAAGCGCTGCGACCGGGAGCGTAGGCGCGGGAAGATATAAAAACTCAGCCGCAGCCGGGGAGGGAAGCACCGGACTGCGAGAGGGCTGGGAGGTGCGATTGGGAGCCGAGTGAGCGGGAGAGGCAGAGCCGACCAAGGGGGAACTGAGCGAGAGCCAGTCCAGCGGCTGAAACTGTTCTCCGTCAACGGGGTGTACCCAGCGCCGGTAGAGCCGAGCGAGCGGGAGAGAGACAGAGCCCGAGCAAGGGGAACTGAGCGAGAGCCAGCCCAGTGGCTGAAACTGTTCGCCGTCAACGGGGTGTACCCAGCCGAGAAAAGGGAAAGCCCTGAAGCCGACGCGCAGGCTGTGAACCTGAAAGCCAGCGGCCGTCGCCCGTGGGGAAAGTGTACCCCTCCCGCTAGGGAAGAAACGCGGGAAGCCGCCATTAGGCGGGGAAGAAGACAGAAGCGGGAAACCGCCATTGAAGTGGGCGGGGAGAGAAGATAAGCGCGGGAAACCGCCATTTTTGCGGGAACCGCCATCTTGGAAAAAAAAAATAAAAGAAAATTTAAAGAAATAATTCGTGGTGTTATCAGGAAGAGAGGAAGATGCCTAAGCGTGGTAACATCAACTATTTTAATTCCGAGGTAGAAGACTGGGCCACGTATGTGGAACGCATTGAGATCTATTGTGAGGCCAATAAAATAGAAGAAGATGACAAAGCTATAACCTTGCTAAACTCGATGGGCGCGAAGACATATGGGCTCTTGAAGTATCTACTAGCACCAGCTAAACCGGCGGATCAGACTTTCGATGATATTGTGACTGTTCTGAAGGATCACTTGAACCCCACACCATTGATGTTGGCGGAACGATTCAAATTCTATGCGAGAACGCAAAGGAAAGACGAAAGCAACGCAGAATACTTGGTCGAACTGCATAGACTAGCGAAACACTGCCAGTTTGGAGGGAATCTGACAGAGGCATTGCGAGACAAGTTCGTGTGCGGGTTGTCAAAGGAAGGAACGCAAAAGCGACTACTCGAAGAGAACGACCTTACACTTGACAGGGCTGTCCTTATTGCAGCATCGCATGAAGCCACAGCAAAGGGAACTGCGGAAATGCAGCTAAAGGCAGCGGCACTCAGTGTGGATCAAATTACCTCGAGTACAACAAAATGCTATCGTTGTGGGAAGACAACACACGACTAGAACCAATGCTGGTTTAAGAACCAGGAATGTAGGAAATGTGGCAAACTGGGTCACATAGCTAAGGTATGCCGGTCAGGGAAGAAGACCAACAACCAAAGGAAGCCATCACAGGAAAAGTACAACAAGGTACACAAGGTGGCTGAGAAGAGTTCAGACAAACAGAATTCGGACTCAGACCCAAACGGCCAGGAACTGGGCAGTCTGAGAATTCACAATGTGAGTAAGGAAGCTGACCTACAAACTATCTGGGTCATGCTAAAAATAGCTGGAGTCCAAGTGAAAATGGAGTTGGACACTGGATCAGCTCTATCAGTCATAAATCGAAGGGATTACCACCGGCTATTCTCACATATACCCTTAAGAGATACCAAGTTCGTATTGCAGACATACACGGGGCATAAAGTATACCCCATGGGGAAGATAAGAGTCAAGGTGAGAGATGGGGGTAAAGAACACCCAAGAATGAACTTATACGTACTACCTGAGGGAGGACCACCACTTCTGGGACGGGAGTGGATCAAGAAAATAGACATGGAATGGCACTATCTAAAAGCCATAACGAGTGAGGACTCGGTGCAGACAATCAGCTCAGATTCTGAAACGGATGACGATAAGACCAACCCAAATATGAAAGACAAGGCTAAAATGGACTTGCCGACTAAGGTTGGAAGAACGAAGGCATGCATAAAGGCTTATGCTCCAGAGAAGAACAAAGTTTCAGAACAGAACTCCACCGAACAACGACAACATAGTTTGACAGAGAATTCTGAGTCTGTTCAGTTTACGGACATATCCATGATTGACGAACACCGAGCTCGGACTCAACTTTATTTCAAATTACGACAGCAAGTAGAACAAGTGAGTTACCGTCTCGAACAAGAGATGAAAACAATGAAAAAGTTCTATGACACCGAATGGGAGAATCTGGAAAGACAACAGAAGCAGCTAGCTCAAGCAGAGAGCGACCATAGAGCCATTGTGACCAATTACCGATCACATCTCCCTTATGCTGTTCAGGAGTTAGAATATTTGCAGGAAGGAGCAAATGAAGAGGAATCTTCAGGAAGCCAGGATTTTATTCCCGTTCTTCTCTACGACTCCTTACAAGCAGAGTTTGAGAAGTTGAAGGAACAGTATGAACAGGCCCAGGCTACAATCCTGGAGGGGATTAACTCGGCAACCTCTGAAAAGCTAGTTTCAGTAGAAGCATATGAGCAACTAAAGGTTGAACATGAGCAAGAAGTCCAAAGGCTGCAGGAAATTCTTGATGAGCTCAAGGCCAAGACAGACTCATCGGTAGAAGTTCCATCCATAGATGAGAAACTGGAGGTGAAAGACATGGCAGAACATGAAAGACAAGATGTCCAAGAACTCATAAAAATATTGGGCCAGAAATTGCTGAACGGGGCTTGCAGCCCCGTTTTTGCACTTACCCCGCGCTACTGCCGATCAGCTCCAGGGACGTCTGCACTTGGTGAAACAGAAAGAAGAATCCCGGGCAGCGTATGACGTCACGCCGCCCAGGAGTGCAGCCAGCGCGAAGCAAGGAGCATGCAGTGCAAGTGAGACACGCCCCTTGAGGTCTCTGTTTCACTGGACACGCCCCCAATGTTTCTGTCAAGCTGCTAAGCATTTTTACAAGCAAAGCAGCAGTTTAAATAGGTTTTTGGAAGTTTTTTGAAGATTTTGGTAACTTTCATAAACTTTTTTAAATGTTTACATTATTTTGAGTAATCTGAAGTAGTTTTAAACAGAATGAAAGCAATTTAAAGACTTTTAAAAGCCCTAAAAGAATTTTTTAAATTCCATTTATTTCTTTAGCAATGTCGTCGTCATACGTGTCTTCACACTGTTCCCTTTGGGGAACTGTATGAAGTGGTGGAAGGATTTATGGCCTTGGTTAACGCTCATTCCGTGACCGTAACCATCTTTGAACCAGCCATTAGGGCGGTTAGTCCTATGGCGGGAGGGTTTTACGGGCTCCCACAAGCTATACAAGGAGGGGGGGCCACCCACACCCACGGACGCAAATATCCCACTGGATGTCAACCCAGAATTTAGAGCTGGAGCTCCGACTCCACTTGCCGGGACTGTCTGGAGCGGGGTTCGAAACCCTACCCTGATCTGGCCCAGCGGCGGGGATCCTACCGCTATGACAAAGGCCCAATTCAATTAGCAACGTGAAATGGCAGCATAGGGCTCCAGTCACGGGGAGGGAAAAGGCGCAGGAAACGTATGGGTGTCACCTTTTGTGCGGAGTGGTGTCCTCTGAATGAAGGGGTTCAGAGGCAGAACGCGTGCGACTGCACAGGCAGCGCGTGCGCAGTATAATTCGCCGCTTTCATTAATGCTTTCAGTGAGGTCCAGTCATTACAACTTACACATGAAAAAAGCATGGGTACAGTTGCTCCAGAGGCTGCGGAGGAAGATATTTCTTATCGTGGAGCTTCTGAAAGTATGTATGTCTGTATATATTCCTTTGCATGTTATGTATATATTCCTTTACTTATGTGTATGAATGTATTATTTAATTATGACTTTCAGAGAAAGTAACTTATTGGAAAATCATAATTAAAAATATACATTCATACACATTAGTAAAGGAATATAAAACATACATACATATACGTAAAGGAATATATGTGGACATACATACATAACTCATTCTCACATTCCATTCACACAGCCACAATTGCTCCTTGTACCTACCGTTCTGAAAACCCGTTTAAAAAAAAAAAAAAAATTAAAGTTTAAAACTTAGTTAAAATTTCTTAAAATAACTTCCCTCCCTTTCCCAAACCTAAATATTGCATTTCATAAGCTCCTCCATAAAATATATCTCCTTCCCCAGCCAATGAACAACTTTACACTTGCTTTTTTTAAGTGTAAGTTCTAGGGACTTACCCTCACTGAATCCATCAATGAAATCTACAAAGTTCACTGCGCAAGCGCTGCCTGTGCAGTCGCACGCGCTGTGAATAGACCTCAGGTCCGGAAATGCCGGCGTTCCCCGCATGCGCTGTTCCTGCTGAACGCCGGCATTTCCAACGGCCAGATGCGTGAGTAACCCGACCGTACTCACGCTTCTGGCCTGGAATTTCTGGCCCATTGAAGGAAACCCAAGACAAATATGAGGCGGCAATGACCGAGGTTCAACAACTTGAAGAACAGATTCAACTGGGAATCCTTTCAGTGGAAGAAAAGGAAACTGTAAGAAACACAGAGACTGTAAGAATGGTCCCTGAACATGAGCTAGAGAGCATCAAGGCGCAACTTCTCCGAGCGCTGAAAGCCAAAGTACAAGAGGAAAAGAAGGTGAAAGCATTGGAGGAAAAGGTGGATGAAATGGAGAAGACTCTGATCCACAGTGTTCCCGTGGAAGAGTTAACGGTCAGCCAACTCCTTCATATGCTGAGGGACAAGACTCTGCAATGGGAACAATCTGAACACGAGCTTCAATCTTCAAAGGGAAGGAGTTCGGAGCTCTCAAAAGTTATGGAAATAGCTGAGGTTGCAACACAGATTTTACTGGGATGCCAAAAGTACGCTGAATCACGTCTATGTGAACAACAGAATGTTGAAACAGCTGCTCCAGTAGAAGGATTGAATAGCCCGATCAATCAATCCCCGATGGAAGGGGAAGTATTGAAATCACAAATGAGGTCATTAGTGAAGGATTTGCAGGAAACCCAGGAAGAGCGGGATGAATATGAACGCATGAAGAAGTCTCTTCAGGAAAGATGTCTAGGGAGGGAACAACAGTCGGCTAACGTCCAGTTGGGTAAGGAAGAAGTAGCAGGCCCTCTCGCTAGACTAGTTCAGGACGACACAGAATATTACCATGACCTGTTGAGTGACACGGAATATTACGAGGACTTGGTCTGCCCAGCTTGTGATGAAAACTCCCAAAGTGCAGAAATCAGGATGAAGCACTTAAAGTCTAAGGAACATAGGGAGATGGTGGCGCTACAGCTGGCAGCTGATAAGGGAGCCCCGAGAGTCTCCAAGAAGCAGAAAAGAAAAAGACGAAGCAGAAGGTGATAACCATCTAAATCATTATCACTTCTACCAGATCATGTACGTGGGCCCTACGAAGGGAGCCAAATCAGTTGGCAAGTAGGAAAAATTACCAAGGCAGTCCAGCTGTTTGTAAAAGTCAGCACTGCTGGTTCAGCAGGATGGAAGTTCAAGCTGTTAAGTCAAGGGAAAGATTATTGGATGAGTCACGCTAGCAATGTGAACCGGCTACACCACAGAGATGTTGTTCGGACCGAGTCAAGACCAGAGACTGAATCTGTGAACTGTTCCCGCAGAGACTGAATCTGTAAACTGTTTCCCGCATAGATTATACCTGTGAATTGTTTTACATGAAGTTGAATATATGTTATGTTTAATGGGGGACTAAGTATGTTGTAAGCTAAAAAGGGAGGATTGTAGTGTATGTATCCGTCTACCTTTAAGAAAACCATTGTATGTAACCGTTCACCTTTAAGAGAACTATTTTAGGTGTGGCACTACTTTGTTGGCTTCTGTATACTGTAATACCGACGGTGACCACACCGGTATATAAGTGCTGTGTCAGGATTTATTTGGCAGATTCGCCCTGACCTTCGAATAGTAAAGTCCTGTTTTAAGTTACTCTGGTAGTCTGTGTATTAATTAACTAAACAACCCACAGACTTTACATATACGACAATTTTAAAGTATTAATCATGAAGAATCTATGTGCAAGCGTGATCTTGGGCCTGGATTTCCAGTGCTGCCACCAAAGCATCACGCTCAATTACGGTGGGTCCCAGCCGCCCCTCACAGTGTGCGGTCTGGCTACCCTGAAGGTAAAGCCGCCTTTGCTATTCACGAACCTTACCCCTAACTGCCGGCCAATAGCGACCAAAAGCAGGAGGTACAGCTGGGAGGACAGGCGGTTTATCGCGACCGAGGTAGACCGGCTCCTGAAAGAGCGCATTATTGAACGCAGCAATAGCCCGTGGCGCGCCCAAGTGGTGGTGGTAAGGGGTAGTGAGAAGAAACGGATGGTGATCGACTATAGCCAAACGATCAACAGGTACACCCAACTAGACGCCTACCCGCTACCCCGCATATCAGAAATGGTGAACCAAATCGCCCAATACCGGGTGTTCTCCACCATCGACCTCAAGTCAGCGTACCACCAGCTTCCTATCAGACCAGAGGACCGCCCGTACACCGCCTTCGAGGCGAACGGACGCCTCTACCAATTCCTCAGAGTCCCCTTTGGGGTGACGAATGGGGTCTCGGTCTTCCAGAGGGAGATGGACCGCATGGTCGATGACCACCACTTGCAGGCAACCTTCCCCTACCTCGACAACGTCACCATCTGCGGTCACAACCAGCAGGATCACGACTCGAACCTCGAGAGGTTCCTGAAAACCGCACAAAAACTCTACCTCACCTACAACGAGGACAAGTGCGTTTACAACACCACGCGCCTCTGCATACTAGGCAGCGTGGTGGAGAATGGGGAAATCGGACCAGACCCCGACCGATTGCGCCCCCTACGGGAGCTGCCCCTGCCCAACACTCCCAAAGCCCTGAAAAGGTGCCTGGGGTTATTTTCTTATTATTCCCAATGGGTCCCCAACTACTCCGACAAAGCCCGCCCCCTCTTGAAAGCATCCTCTTTTCCGCTCTCTGCTGAGGCCCATGCCGCCTTCAAAAGCATTAAGCAGGATATTGAGCAGGCCATGCTACAGGCAGTGGACGAGAACACTCCCTTTCAAGTGGAAAGTGATGCGTCTGACTTTGCCTTGGCGGCCACCCTCAACCAGGCCGGGCGGCCCGTAGCTTTCTTCTCGAGGACCCTCCAAGGGCCCGAGATCAGACACTCCTCCGTAGAAAAGGAGGCCCAAGCCATCGTGGAGGCAGTGCGCCACTGGCGCCACTACCTAGCCGGCAAACGCTTCACCCTACTTACCGACCAGCGGTCGGTAGCGTTTATGTTCAATAATAAACAGAGGGGGAAGATTAAAAATGATAAGATTCTTAGGTGGCGGATCGAGCTCTCCACCTTCGATTATGACATCATTTACCGGCCAGGGGCCCTTAACGAATCCCCCGACGCCCTCTCACGAGGGATGTGTGCCAGCGCCACCGGGGATCGGCTACAGACCCTCCACAATGACCTTTGCCACCCAGGGGTCACGCGGCTGTTCCACTTCATAAAGTCCCGCAACTTACCCTACTCGATTGAGGAAGTTCGGTCCCTGACCAGGAACTGACACACTTGCGCTGAGTGCAAGCCTCGGTTCTACCGCCCAGATAGAGCCCACTTAATCAAAGCTACACGGCCCTTTGAGCGGCTCAGCTTAGATTTCAAGGGCCCCCTCCCGTCCGTCGACCGCAATGTTTACTTCCTGAACATTGTGGATGAATACTCTCGTTTCCCATTCGCCTTCCCCTGCCCAGACATGACCAGCGCCACGGTCATTAAATGCCTCAACAGCCTGTTCTGCCTGTTCGGTATGCCGAGCTACATCCATACGGATAGGGGGGCGTCCTTCATGAGTGAAGAGCTACGCCAGTACATGCTGTCCAGGGGGATCGCCACGAGCCGTACCACCAGCTACAACCCCCGGGGTAACGGTCAAGTGGAGCGAGAGAACGGGACAGTATGGAAAGCAGTCACTCTAGCTCTAAGGACCAAAGGCCTCCCTATCTCCCGCTGGCAGGAAGTCCTCCCAAATGTGCTCCATTCGATACGGTCGCTATTGTGTACTGCCACGCCTCACGAGCGAATGTTTGTCTTTCCCCGGAAATCCACCTCAGGCGTATCCATGCCGTCATGGCTCTCCACCCCAGGTCCGGTATTCGTGCGAAGGCATGTGAGGGGCCACAAGACGGACCCTCTCGTGGAGTCAGTGCACCTACTCCACGCCAACCCCCAATACGCGTATGTCCGGCACGCCGACGGAAGGGAGGACACCGTGTCCATAAAAGACGTCGCCCCAGCCGGTAACGACAACAACCACGACAACAGCAGCAACAACGACCACAGCAACTCTTACCCACCCACTACTCTTTCATCACCCCCGGAAGAACATCGACCAACGGTACCCCCACCAACTACCCCTTCAACAACCCTGGTGGCACCCCCGGCAGAGACCCAGGAGGCCACCGGGGACACCCAGCCGACACCCGCGGCACCACAACAGCCACGTCGGTCGCAGAGGACTATCAAACCCCCGAACAGACTAAATCTATAGAAGGGGTGAATGTGATGAAATATTCCATTCATCACTCATCAGTATTTCTCTGCCTGTGACTGTGGTTGGTTTCAGTTTAATTTCCATTGTATTGTACTGTATGTAGGGCTCCGCCCATACCTGGCTCCTATGTAAGCTGGCCCAGCCTGCAGCACATCCAGTACGGCAGACCTCTAGATGGAAGATACATTCTCCTCTGTGTGTTACCTTCTAAGTCAATAAAAGCCTTGTTTTGTTTCGCTAACATCGAGTCTCGGATTTATTGAGGCACATCAGACCTTTCATCAGAACTGGAAAAAAGCAGGAAATGGAACAGATTTTTAAGCAAGTGCAGGGACTGGGAAAGGGGGGAGGGGATGAAAGAACAAAAGGGAAGGTCTGTGATAGGATAGAAGGCAGGAGAGATTAAGAGAAATAAGAGATATTCAAGGCAACTGGAGATGGTAATGGGACAGGTTAAGAAACAAAGGATGGCTCTAGATGAAGTGTAAATTGCGCTGGCAGAATGAAAGACAGCTGCCATGTGGGAGAGAAGAAAAAAAGACACAGACAAAAAAAGTGTGGATAAAAAATATATATCTGACAGGGGCCAGGGTTATTATCTGAAATTGTTGAACTCTATGTTGTGTCCAGAAGGCTGTAAAGTACCTAATCGAAAGATGAGGTGCTGTTTCTCGAGCTTACACTGAGCTTCAGTGGAACAATGCAAGAGGCCAAGGGTGGTGAGGTCTGAGTGGGAGTGGAGTGGAGAATTAAAGTGACAGGTGACCAGAAGCTCAGGGTCCCCCTTACGGACTGAACGGAGGTGTTCCACCATCTTCCATCTGTCTAAACTTATTCTAATCCTCGTGTGATTCGGCACACTTTCTCCAAATCATGGGTGTTTTTAATGATGTAAGTCACAGGCACACTTGTCTTTTTGTAGGATCCACAAAACAGTGCATGTTCCAACCGCAGGGGACTTTTGTATTACTGGAGTGCAACCATTGAGTGATGTTTCCGACATTTGGAGAACTAATGGCATCAGAGACCCAGGAAAATTTCGATCTATAAATATTGCTGAGTCTGTGTTTCCAAATGTAGTTATGCTGAATAACTGGACACAGACTACAGAAATAATTAAACAGGTCTTTAGTAATTGAGGGTCAGGGCTGAACTGGAATACACTTTGCTCCACAGGGTTTATATACCGGTGTGGTCACCACCGGTACTACAATGTACAGGAGCCATCAAAAAGTAGTCCATCACCTTAAGGTATCCTCTTAAGGTGGTACAGGTTACATACACTACAATTCCTCCCCTTTTAGCTCAACAGTGTACACCCCAATTTAAACATTACATGGATAACATATATACAACTTTCACACAAAACTGTTCAAAGATTCAGTCTCTGAGGAGGCCTCCTGATCCAGGCCAGATAACGCCTTTCAGGGGTCTCTGGTTCTCGTTGCTGGGGTGACTCATCCATTTGATCTCCTATGGATTGAACATCAT
Organism: Somniosus microcephalus; assembly: GCF_052327205.1. Classification (NCBI taxonomy): domain Eukaryota; kingdom Metazoa; phylum Chordata; class Chondrichthyes; order Squaliformes; family Somniosidae; genus Somniosus; species Somniosus microcephalus. The sequence goes on along the minus strand of NC_140992.1, from coordinate 97,192,718 downwards.
CATGTACGTTCGAGTCTGAGGTAGATGCTACAGGCTCAATAACTTCTTCAACTGGTGTCTCTGCCGTAGACATGGGGTCGACCCTTGTTCTCGATTCCACAAGTTGGTCAGCATGACGTCATATTACGTTCTCTCCAACGTCTACCGTGTACATCAAGGGTCCTTGTCGGGCACGAATTGTTCCGGATTGCCATTTATCATTCCTATATTCCCTGGCCAACACTGGTTGTCCTATTTCGAAATTCCGAGTGGCCTTGTTATTTACGTGCTGGAATTGCTTGTTTTCGACTTCCCTACGCACATTGGGTTTTAACAAATCCAACCGGGACCGCAACCTCCTGTTATAGAACATTATGGCAGGGCTTTGATTTGTCACTGCATGCGTGGCGTTTCGATATGCCATCAGGAAATTGTCCACCTTGTGTTGTAGTGGAATATGGTCTTCGCTCATGGCCTTTATCGCCTTTTTGAACGTTTGTACAAATCTCTCGGCCAACCCATTTGTAGCCGGATGATATGGGGCAGATGTATAGTGTTTCACCCCATTCTTTTTCATGAATTTCTGGAATTCTTCTGACACGAACTGTGGTCCGTTGTCTGAACATATTTGTTCCAGCAACCCATTTCTTGCAAATATGGTTCTTAGAACTGCGATCGTCTTTTCAGAGGTAGTGGTCGACATCTTAATCACTTCTGGCCATTTAGAATGTGCGTCTACTGCTATCAAAAACATGGAATCCATTAATGGACCTGCAAAGTCGATATGCACACATTGCCATGGGGTTGAAGGCCATTCCCACGGATGCAGCGGTGCAATTGGAGGTGCATTTTGAACTTTTTGGCACCCTGAGCAGCTTTTAGTCAGATCCTCTATTTGTTTGTCGATACCTGGCCACCACACATAAGCCCTAGCAAGGCTTTTCATCTTGACTCCCCCCAGATGACCTTCATGCAATTCCTTCAGAACTCTCTCCCTTAATTTAGGAGGAATAATCACCCTTGTTCCATACATCAATGTTCCTTGACAGACGGACAGCTGTTCTCGTCTGGCTTAGAATGCTGGTAACAGTGGGTCGCCATGTGCTGGCCATCCCTTCACTGTCAAATCGTAGACCCGAGACAGTGTCGGGTCGTTTCGGGTCTCTCTCTCAATACCCGCATTGGTGACTGGTAAGCATTCGATGATGGTCGAGTGAAATATCTCGACAGGGTCAACTGCCGGTGCCTCTTCCGCTGTAGGTAGTGGCAGGCGCAACAGCCCATCAGCATTACCATGTTACTTTGTACCTTTGAATTCGATATCATATTGATGTGCCCTAGGAAAAGGGACCATCTCTGAAGCCTCTGCGCCGTCATAACCGGAACACCCTTCTTAGGGTTAAAAATGGAAACCAACGGCTGGTGATCTGTCAGCAGCGTAAACTTTTGGCCTTGCAGGTAATGGTTAAATTTCTTAACTCCCCACACGAGGCTGAGAGCCTCCCTATCTATCTGAGCATAGTTGCGCTCTGCGGAGGTCAATGATCTGGATGCGAACGCGACTGGCCTTTCCAAGCCATTTGGAAACTTATGTGAGAGCACTGCCCCGATACCATATGGAGAAGCATCACAAGCTAAGCGAATAGGCAGCGTTGGGTTAAAGTGAGCCAACACTTCCTTAGAGGTCATCAGTGCCTTGCTTTTTTGAAAAGCCCGCTTACAATCATCGCTCCACTTCCATGGTATTCCCATTTGCAAAAGATTGTTCAGCGGGTGTAACACCGTGGATGAATTTGGAAGAAACTTGTGGTAATAGTTAACCAACCCAAGGAACGACCTCAACTGGGATACATTTTCCGGAGCGGGAGCTTTCACAACAGCTTCGATCTTGTCAGGTGACTTATGGAGCCCCTCCTGGTCAATGACGTGGCCACAGTACGAGATTTGCTTTTGAAAGAACTCACATTTCTGGCGATTAACTCTGAGCCCATATTCTTTCAATCTGGTGAGCACCTGCTCCAAATTCGCGAGGTGATCCTTATCATCATCTCCTGTAATCAGAATGTCGTCCAGGTAGCATTGTGTGCCTGGAATTCCCTGCAATACCTGCTCCATGGCCCTTTGCCAAATGCTGGAGCCGATGCCACTCCAAAAACCAGTCTATTATACCGATATAAACCCTTATGTGTGTTGATCGTGAGATACTGGCGTGACGCTTCATCAACTTCCATCTGTAGGTACGCCTGCGCCAGGTCTATCTTGGTGAAGTGTTTCCCGTCAGACAGCGAAGCAAAGATATCTTCAATCCGCGGAAGCGGATATTGCACCGTGTGAAGAACCGGATTAACAGTAATCTTGAAATCGCCACAGATGCGAACCTTCCCAGGTTCCCCCAGCTTGTTGCTCAACGAACGCTTCATGACAGGAACAATGGGTGTGGCCCATTCTCTCCAGTCCACCTTTGACAGTACTCCTGAACGTTCTAGCCCTTCCAGCTCTGCTTCCACAGCAGGTCGTATCGCATAAGGTACCGGTCTGGCTTTGAAAAATTTTGGGTTTGCATGTTCTTCGACCTTGATGTTTGCCGTAATTCCTTTCAGTGTTCCCAGTCCCTGTTGGAACACCTCCTTAGCATCGTCCAATATTTTGGACAGTCGTTTAGGTTTGACGTCGTCCTCTTTACAGGAATCTACAGTCAGTGCTTGTATGGAATGCCAGTCCACATTTATTCTCCGGATCCATTCCCGTCCCAGTAGTGGCGGACCTCCATCAGGTAACTCATACAAGTCCATTTCCTGACTTTCTTTACCATTGTAGACCACATTTACTTTTATCTTTCCGATGGGGTATACTATTTGCCCCGTGTATGTTTTCAATACAATCTCCATATCCCTCAGGGAAATGTGCGAGAATACCCTTTTGTAATCTTGCTTATTCATGACCGTCAATGCCGATCCAGTGTCCAATTCCATCTTCACTTGGACTCCTGCTATCCGAAGCATGACCCAGATAGTTTGGTGGTCTGCTGTGTTACCCACATTATGTATTTTTAGACAACCCAGTTCCTTACTGCTGGAGTCTGAATCCATCTTCTGTTCATCCGAACTGTTCTCTGTCACCTTGTGTACTTTTTTGTACTTCTCCTGCGGCGACTTTTTGCTGCTGGTCTTCTTTCCTGACCGGCATACTCTCGCTATGTGACCAAGTTTGCCACATTGCCTGCATTCTTTATCTTTGAACCAGCACTGGTTCTGGTCATGCGTTGTCCTTCCGCAACGATAGCACTTTACTGCGCCCAATGCCATTTCATTGGTGCTGAATTCCAATGGCCTTTGCTGTATCTCTGCAGCGCCTCGTGCTGCTGCCTCGTGCGATGCTGCAATGCTGAAAGCTTTGTCCATCGTAAGATCCTTTTCCTCTAGCAGTCGCTTCTGGGTTCCTTCCCTTAGGAGCCCACACACAAACTTATCTCTCAGTGCGTCTGCTAGTCCTGTACCGAACTGACAGTACTTTGATAACTTGCGCAGTTCGATTAAGAATTCAGCATTGCTTTCCTCTTTAAGTTGAATTCTTTTGTAGAATTTAAATCGTTCCGCTATCAGCAGCGGCGTGGGGTTTAAATGCTCTTGCAGGATAGTAACAATATCCGTGAAACTCTTTCCTACCGGTTTATCTGGTGTTACAAGGTTCCTTAATAACCTGTACGTCTTCGCACCCATCGAGTTTAATAGGGTTAGTGCTTTCTTATCCTCCGGTACCTCATTCGTTGTACAGTAAACTTCGACGCGTTCCACATAAGTGGCCCAATCTTCCACTTCGCTATCAAAAGCAGTGATGTTACCTGTTTTTGGCATCCTTGTTGAGTTTCCTTTCCTTCGGATATGATTATTATTTTATTTTATTTTTTTCAAAATGGCGGCTTCCCGCGCTTGGCGGCTTTTCCCGCGCTTGTCTTCTTCCCCCGCCGACTCAAAATGGCGATTACCGCGCTGTTGCCGTTCTCGCCTCCCAGCGGTCCTTTATTTTCCCCTACGCTGCTGCTCTTGTTCCCCGCCGCTCCCGCGGTCCTTGTGGACATAAACGCTTTTCTGGCTGCTGCGCGTCTCTGCCCCGATTGCAGTCCGGCCCCTGACACCAGCTGTGGTCATGTTCTCTGCCCTTTTTGTCGTTTCCCTTCCCTTCTCTTACTGACAACTCAGCCGACTTCCCCCCCGTGCCACTCGATCGGGCTTACCCGCCGCTGTCGTCGAAGGGATGTTCACTGATGTTTGACTTCGTGGCCAGAAACCAACCCGGGTTCCCGATTGCCTCCCGTGCTATGCAGTGCCCAGCAGGATGTTGAGGGTGGATGTCCTTGATCGACGCCCGTTTCAGAGGCGAAGCTTCCTTTGATGCAACTGCCGATGGGTAAGATCAGACTCGTCGCCACTGTTGAGTCTGTGTTTCCAAATGTAGTTATGCTGAATAACTGGACACAGACTACAGAAATAATTAAACAGGTCTTTAGTAATTGAGGGTCAGGGCTGAACTGGAATACACTTTGCTCCACAGGGTTTATATACCGGTGTGGTCACCACCGGTACTACAATGTACAGGAGCCATCAAAAAGTAGTCCATCACCTTAAGGTATCCTCTTAAGGTGGTACAGGTTACATACACTACAAATATCCCCTTGGGTTAAGAGAGCTGGTTTCGGTGAACATGGAGTGCTGGTTCCCGCATTTACACTCTAAGAAATTGGGTTTTTGGATTTTATAGCAAAGCGCAGTATGACCAGTACCCCACTGAAGAGTAAAAAGGGGGAAAGTTTCCCATGGAGTTCACTCCCTGTAGACAGGAACAGTTTGAAATAGGCAAGACAACTGTTTATGGAGACTGAGTAAGTCACATTCTATTGTAACATAGAATTTTAAGATGTTTATTCATGCTTGAGGGACCATATTTATCAATTCTGTTCATTCTTTGTGTGAAAACCATAAATCAGTGGCCTTGGAAATAAGCAGAGTAAAAGCACCCTAGTCAGATCCATTCTCTGATCTTTTTACACCAACAAGTAGCTGCATTAGACTATAGTTAGTTCTGAAACTCACTTAAGTTTGCTTTCAGATGCTAACTACCAGTAAATTATCTCAGGGCACCCACTGATTTAAAGTGTGAACGGAAGTGGCCTGAATCATGAACAATCTACATCAGCTTCATGGCTTTCTTTAAATTTTGTTTTCTGAGTTACAACAAAGACGGATTCTGACTAATGAAAGTATTACTAAGATCTCAAACCAAGAGATCTAAGTCAGGCTGAATCAGCAGCTTCAAATTTAAAATGTTAGGCCCCATTCCCAATCAGTCCAGGAAACGCAGAGCATTTGGCTGAGATTTTATATCATTCTGAAAATAAGAATAAATGTTTGTTTTACAGAAAGAGAGAAACACTTTTAATGCAGAAAAGAACTGAGAGTGGAAATCAGTGACTGGAAACATGTACAGAAACAAGGAGCCATACTACTTTAACATTATAAACACCAGGATTATTCCTCTAGGTAAGAAAGATTTTAAGAAAAAGAAAGATTTTAAGAGAAGGGAGCACCATCCGTGGTTAACTAAGGAAGTAAAGGATGGTATCAAATTGAAAACGAAGGCATACAATGTTGCCGAGATTGGTGGGAGACCAGAGGATTGGGAAGTTTTTTTAAAAACCAGCAAAGGATGACTAAAAAAAAATGAGAGAGAAGACGAATTATGAGAGTAAGCTGGCAAGAAATATTAAAACAGATAGTAAGAGGGTAGCTAAAGTAAACGTTGGTCCCTTAGAGGATGAGACTGGGGAATTAATAATGGGGAACGGGGAAATGGCAGAGACTCTGAACAAATATTTTGCATCTGTCTTCACTGTACTAACACTAACAACTGACACTAACTGTAGTGTATGTAACTGTTCTACCTTTAAGAGAACTATTGTATGTAACCGTCCACCTTTAAGAGAACTATTTTAGGTGTGGCACTACTTTATCTTGGCTGCTGTATACTGTAATACCGACGGTGACCACACCGGTATATAAGTGCTGTGTCAGGATTTATTGGGCAGATTCGCCCTGACCTTCGAATAGCAAAGTCCTGTTAAAGCTACTCTTGTAGTCTGTGTATTAATTCACCATAATACCTACAGACTTTACAGTGGCGACGAGTTCGATCTTACCCTGCGGCAACAATACTTCCGAAGCAGTTAACGAGCGTTGAGAAGAGGCACCCGCCCTTGTCGTTCTGCTGAGAGAAAACTCGAGTCTGCAGAGCAAGGAAGAAGGAAGAATTCAGACACGAAGCTTTCCATCAGCAACAGGCACTGATTGTCCCTTCTGCCACGGTGGTGAGCGAGCCGATCAGCACGAGAAGCAAGTCGGCCACGGTGACTGTGAGTAAAGGGAAAATAAAAAAAATAAACGGAGGATAAGGGCGGTGAACTCGACCACGGTCGGGGGAAAGGAGCCGGACAGAAGTCGGGCCCAGAGGCGCTGAGACTGGGGCAGCGTGGAGCACGGAAGCCGTGGTACAAGCGGGCTGGGAGACGCAACGGCGTCGTGAGACAGCTAGACCGCGACCGGCAAAAAAGGCCGGGCAGCTACCGAGGCCACGAGGCGCTGCGACCGGGATCGTAAGGCGCGGGAAGATATAAAAATAAATAAATCGCGGAGAACTCAGCCGCAGCCGGGGAGGAAAGCACCGGACTGCGAGAGGGCTGGGAGGCGCGATTGGAAGCCGCTGAGGGAGAGGCAGAGCTCGAGCGAGCGGGAAAGACAGAGCCCGAGCGAGGGAGACTGAGCGAGATCCAGCTCAGCGGCTGAAACTGTTCGCCGTCAACGGGTTGTACCCAGCGCCGGTTGCCCTGCTGAGAAAAGGGAACAAGGAACGCACTGAAGCCGACGCGCAGGCTGCGAACCCCGAAAGCTAGCGGTCGTCACCCGAGGGAAAAGCTTACCCCTCCCGCCAGGGGAAGAAACGCGGGAAGCCGCCAGTAGGCGGGGAAGAAGACAGAAGCGGGAAACCGCCATTTTGAAAGTGGGCGGGGAAAGAAGACAAGCGCGGGAAACCGCCATTTTGAAAAAAAAAGTTAAAGAAATATTTCGTGTTGTTTCTCAGGAAGAGTGTGAAGATGCCTAAGCGTAGTAACATCAACGGTTTCGATTCCGATGTGGAAGATTGGGCCACGTATGTAGAACGCATCGAGATATATTGTAAGGTCAATAAGATAGCAAATTATGACAAAGCTCTAACCTTACTAAACTCAATGGGGCGAAGACATACGGGTTATTGAAGCATCTTCTATCACCAGCTAAACCGGCTGATCAGTCTTTCGCTAATATTGTTGCTGTCCTGAAGGATCATTTTAACCCCGCACCGCTGATGTTAGCGGAACGATCAAAATTTTACGTGAGAACGCAACGAAAAGAGGAAAGCAACGCGGAGTACCTGGTTGAACTGCGTAGGCTAGCAAAATACTGTCAGTTTGGGGTAAATCTGACAGAGGCACTGAGAGACAAGTTCGTGTGCGGGATGTCGAAGGAAGGAACACAAAAACGACTGCTCGAAGAGAACGACCTTACACTTGATAAGGCTGTCCTTATTGCAGCATCGCACGAAGCCGCAGCGAGAGGCACGGCGGAAATGCAGCGGAAGTCAGCGGTACTCAGTGTGGATCAAATGACTTCGGGTACAACGAAATGTTATCGTTGTGGGAAGACAACACACGACCAGAACCAATGCTGGTTTAAAAACCAGGAATGTAGAAAATGTGGCAAGCTTGGTCACATAGCTAAGGTATGCCGGTCAGGAAAGAAGACCAGCAATGATAAGTCACCGCAGAAGAAGTACAGAAAGGTACATAAGGTGACTGGGAAGAGTCCAGATGAACAGAATTCGGACTCCGACTCCAACAGCAAGGAACTGGGTAGTCTGAGGATTCACAATGTGAGTAAAGAAGCTGACCGACAAACTATCTGGGCCACACTACAGATTGCAAAAGTCCAAGTGAAGATGGAAGTGGACACCGGATCGGCGTTGACGGTCATGAATAAGCAAGATTACAAAAAGTTATTCAAACATATTCCCCTACGGGATACGGAGATAGTATTGCAGACATACACGGGGCACAAAGTATACCCCATCGGAAAGATAAAAGTCAAGGTGAGATACAAGGACAAAGATCACCAAGGGATGGACATGTATGTGCTGCCCAAGGGAGGTCCACCACTTCTGGGACGGGAGTGGATCAGGAAAATAAAGATAGACTGGCATTCACTAAACACAATGACGGTAGATTCCGGAAAGGAAGATGTCAAACCTGAACGGTTGTCCAGAATATTGGACGAAGCTAAAGAGGTATTCCAGCAAGGACTGGGAACACTGAGAGGAATTAAAGCAAAAATCAAGATTGCAGAACATGCAAGCCCAAAATTTTTCAAAGCCAGATCGGTACCTTACGTGATACGACCTGCTGTGGAGGCAGAACTGGAAGAGCTTGAACGTTCAGGGGTACTGTCTAAGGTGGACTGGAGTGAGTGGGCCACGCCCATTGTTCCCGTCATGAAGTCTTCATCAAGTAACAAGCCAGGGGGACCGGGAAAGGTCCGCATCTGCGGAGCCTTCAAGATCACAGTTAATCCGGTGCTTCACACGGTACAATACCTGCTCCCGCGGATTGAGGATATCTTTGCTTCATTGTCTGGCGGGAAACACTTCACCAAGATAGACCTGGCACAAGCATACTTACAAATGGAAGTCGAGGAAGAGTCGCGCCAGTATCTCACAATCAACACGCACAGAGGCTTGTATCGTTATAATAGACTGGTTTTTGGAGTAGCTTCGGCTCCAGCAATTTGGCAGAGGGCCATGGAGCAGGTCTTACAGGGTATTCCAAGCATGCAGTGTTACTTGGATGATATCCTGATTACGGGAGAAGACGAGGAGGAACACCTCACAAATTTGAAACTGGTGCTCACCAGGTTGAAGGAATATGGCCTTCGAGTTAATCGCCAGAAAAGCGAGTTCTTCCAGAAACGGATCTCGTACTGAGGTCATGTCATTGACCAAGAGGGGCTGCACAAGTCACCTGACAAGATAGAAGCTGTCGTGAAGGCCCCCGCTCCGGAAAATGTATCACAGTTGAGATCGTTTCTGGGGTTGATTAATTATTACCACAAGTTTCTGCCAAATCTATCCACGGTGCTGCATCCGCTGAATGCTCTGTTGCGGAAAGAAGTACCATGGAAGTGGAGCGAGGACTGTAAGAAGACCTTTCGCAGAAGCAAGGCGTTGATTACCTCTGAGGAAGTGTTGGCTCATTTCAACCCAACATTACCTCTTTGTCTAGCTTGTGATGCTTCCCCTTATGGAATTGGAGCAGTACTTTCACACAAGTTACCAAATGGCTCGGAAAGGCCAGTCGCATTTGCGTCCCGATCATTGACCTCCGCTGAGCGAAATTATGCTCAGATAGATAGGGAGGCCCTCAGTCTTGTGTGGGGAGTAAAGAAATTCAATCATTACCTGCAGGGCAAGAAGTTCACATTACTGACAGACCACCAGCCGTTGGTGTCCATATTCAACCCTAACAAGGCCGTTTCCACTATGACAGCGCAAAGGCTACAGAGGTGGTCCGTGTTACTTGGGGCACACCAATATGACATCGAATACAAAAGGTCCAAACAGCATGGAAATGCTGATGGGTTATCGCGCCTACCGTTGCCAGTAGTAGAAGAGGCGGCTACAGTGGACCCGGTAGAGATGTTCCACTCATCCATAGTGGAATGTCTACCAGTAACAAATTCGATGATCGAAAATGAAACAAGAAATGACCCGACTCTCTCACGAGTCTACGATTTAACAGTGGAGGGATGGCCAGCACATGGCGAACCAACGCTGCCCGCATTTTCGCAAAGAAAAGAACAGCTGTCAGTGTGCCGAGGAACCTTGATGTGTGGATCTAGAGTGGTGATTTCACCCAAACTTCAGCATAAGGTGCTAAAGGAGCTTCATGAGGGGCATCTGGGTGGAGTGAAAATGAAGAACCTAGCAAGAGCGTTTGTGTGGTGGCCAGGTATTGATGGAGACATCGAAGAAATAACCAAGAGCTGTCTAGGATGCCAGAAGGTCCAAAACGCGCCACCACAAGCTCCTCTGCATCCATGGGAGTGGCCCTCATCTCTTTGGCAAAGGGTACACGTCGACTATGCTGGTCCATTTATGGACTCAATGTTTCTAATCGCGGTGGATGCACATGCACACTCCAAGTGGCCGGAGGTAATAAAGATGTCCTCCACCACCACGGAAAAAACCATCACAGTATTAAGGACCATATTTGCCAGGAATGGGCTGCCTGAACAGATCTGTTCTGATAATGGACCGCAATTTATGTCCGAAGAATTCAGGAAGTTCTTAAAAAGGAATGGGGTCAAGCACTACACGTCAGCCCCATACCATCCCGCCACTAATGGATTAGCTGAAAGGTTTGTCCAGACCTTCAAGAAGGCCATAAAGGCCATGGGTAATGAAGACATCAACCTACAACATAAGGTAGATAACTTCTTGTTGGCGTACAGGAATGCAACACATGCGGTCACAAACCAAACTCCCGCCATGATGTTTTTCAATAGAAGACTAAGATGCCGGCTGGATTTGATTAAGCCAAACGTCAGAAGGGACGTAGAGAACCGGCAATTTCAGGGCATGAATGAAAGGCCAACTAGATCCTTTCAGATAGGTCAACAAGTTTTGGCCCGGGACTACCGTACCGAGAAATGGCAGCCTGGAACTATTGGGAAAAGGCTAGGGCCGCTGATGTATACGGTGGACATTGGTGACAGCATAATAAGGCGCCATGTTGACCAGATCATAGGGTCATCCACAAAGGACCAACCTACTCCACAACCTTACACGGCTAATGTTGAAGCAGAGATACCCAGAGCACCTACCTCCGATCTGGTAATATTGGAATCAGATGAACCTGACACTGTCCTTCAAGCTGAATCGACCTTGCCAGAAGAACCTACTACCCCGCCGAAAACTACTACACCACCGAGGCGTTATCCGGACAGAGTCAGGAAGCCTCCAGAGAGACTGAATCTGTGAACTGTTTTGCATAAGTTGTATATATGTTATGATGTTATGTTAATGGGGAATAAGTATGTTGTAAGCTAAAAAGGGAGGATTGTAGTGTATGTAACTGTTCTACCTTTAAGAGAACTATTGTATGTAACTGTCCACCTTTAAGAGAACTATTTTAGGTGTGGCACTACTTTATCTTGGCTGCTGTATACTGTAATACCGACGGTGACCACACCGGTATATAAGTGCTGTGTCAGGATTTATTGGGCAGATTCGCCCTGACCTTCGAATAGTAAAGTCCTGTTAAAGTTACTCTTGTAGGCTGTGTATTAATTCGCCATAATACCTACAGACTTTACACTAACAACATCCCAATAATGGATAATCAAGGGGCCACAGGGACTGGGGAACTAAAGACAATCACTATCACTAAGGAAATAGCACTTGGTAAAATAATGGGACTAAAAGACGACAAGTCCCCTGGACCCAGGATCTTAAAAGAAGTGGCTGCAGAAATAGTGGATGCATTGGTTGCAATATAACAAAATTCCCTGGACTCTGGAGAGGTCCCAGAAGATTGGAAAACCGTTAATTTAACACCCCTATTTAAGAAAGCAGGGAGACAGAAAGCAGGAAACTATAGACCAGTTAGCCTAACATCTGTCGTTGGGAAAATGCTGGAGTCCTTCATTAAGGAAGCAGTAGCAGGGCATTTAGAAAAACATACTGCAGTCAAACAGAGTCAGCATGGTTTTATGAAAGAGAAATCATGTTTAACAAATTTGCTGGAGTTCTTTGAGGATGTAACAAGTAGGGTGGACAAGGGTGAGCCAGTGGATGTGGTGTATTTGGATTTCCAGAAGGCATTCGATAAGGTGCCACATAAAAGGTTACTGCATAAGATAAGAGCTCACAGAGTTGGGGGTAATATATTAGCATGGATAGAGAATTGACTAACCAACAGAAAGCAGAGAGTCGGGATAAATGGGTCATTTTCTGGTTGGTAAATGGTAACTAGTGGGGTGCCACAAGGATCGGTGCTGGGGCCCCAACTATTTATAATCTACATTAATGACTTGGATGAAGGGATCGAGTGTAATGTAGCCAAGTTTGTGGATGATACAAAGATGGGTGGGAAAGCAAGTTGTGCAGAGGACTCAAAGAATCTGCAAAGGGATATAGACAGGCTAGGTGAGTGGGCAAACATTTGGCAGATGGAGTATAATGTGGGAAAGTGCGAGGTTATCCACTTTGGCAGGAAAAATAAAAAAGCAAACTATTATTTCAATGGAGAGAGATTACAAAATGCTACAATTCAGAGGGACCTGGGGGTCCTTGTGCATGAAACACAAAAAGTTAGCATGCAGGTACAGCAAGTAATCAAAAAGGCAAATGGAATGTTGGCCTTTAGTTCAAGGGGGTTGGAGTATAAAAGCAGGGAAGTCCTGCTACAACTGTACAGGGTATTGGTGAGACCACACCTTGAGTACTGCGTACAGTTTTGGTCTCCTTATTTAAGGAAGGATATACTTGCATTGGAGGCAGTTCAGAGACAGTTCACTCGGTTAATTCCAGAGATGAGGGGTTTGACTTATGAGGAAAGGTTGAGCAGGCTGGGCCTATACTCATTGGAATTTAGAAGAATGAGAGGTGATCTTATCGCAACATATAAGATACTGAGGGGGCTCGACAGGGTAGATGCAGAGAGGATGTTTCCCCTCATGGGGAAATCTAGAACTCAGGGGCACAGTCTCAGAATAAAAGGTCGGCCTTTTAGAACTGAGATGAGGAGGAATTTCTTCTCTCAGAGGGTCATAAATTTGTGGAATTCTCTGCCCCAGAGAGCTGTGGAGGCTGGGTCATTAAATACATTTAAAGAGGAGATAGACAAACTTTTGCAAGATAAGGGAGTGAAAGGTTATGGGGAGTAGGCTGGGAAGTGGCTTTGAGCCCAAGATCAGCCATGATCTTATTGAATGGCGGAGCAGGCTCGAGGGGTCAAGTGGCCTATTCCTGCTCCTATTTCTTATGTAACAAGATTGTGACACTCTGTTATTTTAATACAGAATTTTAAAGAATAAATCAATGCTGAGATATTTTGTTCCCCCCGCCCCCCCCAGTATTCCACCTGTTTACTGTTTGTGGAGCAGTGACACTGGCCACACCCAATACAACCACTGAAGTCACAGTAGGAGAAAAGGTCCTGTTCCCTGTAAATACCCAAGGTGGAGTTCAGGGTGACGTAACTTTTCGTTCCCAAACCCCATCTGCTATTATTGCAATATGGAACATCAGCAATTCAGTGGAACTACAGAGTATACACACACTGTATAAAGGCAGAGTGCAATGGAACATGAGTGGTTCTGTGGAGTTGTATAACGCTCAGATCAGTGACAGTCAAAAATATGAAATAGAAAACAACGACTACACAGGACTGAAAAACATTGATGTCACGTATTTTGAACTGTGCGTGTTTGGTAAGTATGATCAGTGATACATCACACATACACTCATTCATTGAGTACTCCATTAGCATTCCAGCATCAAAATAAAATCAGCTTGGAGTCTAAAGCTTATACCAAGCCATGAAATTCATTGGACTCTGTTAAAGTCAATTAGTGAACAAACATGATTCTCTTACTTAAGCTATTCACTTACTCAATCTTTGCATTTTGCCAAATGCTTTTCCTACCATTCGTGTTTTCATCATTATTTTTTTGTAGTGCTGCCACTAAGCATTTTGCAAAGTCTTCCTTTTGTCAAGGATGGACTGCCCTGTTTTCTGAAGGAAAGTGAACATCAACATTGTTATAAAAACCATTGTTCTATCTAATAATAAGCACTAATCACCCAGCGGCAGTCATTGTGGCATACCTCTAATTTTAGTTATTTTAATTCACTTAAAGCAGCCTATTCAATTCACATAAATAAAAAGCCAAAAACTGCAGATGCTGGAAATCTAAAACAAAAATCTTAAAAAAAAAACTAATGGGTTTCATGTCCATTATTATTCTGTTTGTTTCAGAACCAGTTTCCCAGCCTGCTGTGAGAATTATCGGTAACTGTTCAACTCCAAATGTCACTCTGAGCTGCTCGGTCTCTAATGGAACAACCGTCATATTTCATTGGAGAAAACAATCCTTATCTGGAGCCATTGATGGTACATACAATGGGACAGAACTAGTGATAGACCATGGTAATGAAAAGGAACAACATGTATACAGATGTATAGCAGAGAACCCGGTCAGTAATGCAACTAGTGATCTAGTGAGGACCGAGCTGTGTAATAATGGTAATAAAGGTGAGAGATTAGAAAAAGAATCTATCTTGCAAAAGCTACTTTTAATATTTATAATTCTTCTACCATTAGGTTTCACAGAAATACCTTCATTCTTCATTTGGAGTTTATCAGCTGTGGTTCAGTGGGTAGCACTCTCGCCTCTGAGTCAGAAGGTGTGGGTTCAGGTCTCACTCCAGGGACTTGAGCACAAAATCCAGGCTGACACTCCAGTGCAGTACTGAGGGAGTGCTGCACTGTCGGAGGTGCTGTCTTTTGGATGAGACGTTAAACTGAGGCCCTGTCTGCTCTCTCAAAGATTTTTAAAAGATCCCATGGCACTATTTGAAGAAGAGCAGGAAAGTCCTGGCCAATGTACCTGCTATTTTTTTGGGGGGTGTGCGGTCCCTTTAAGGGGCTGTGTGGCCCATTCAAATTACTGCGCATGCGCTGTTTTTTCCATTATAACGGCATTAAGTGGTCTGCGCGGGACCTACAGCTCACAGCTTAAAGGGAACATTGGTCCTGGCCAATATTTATCCCTCAACCAACATCACAAAAAAACAGATTATCTGATCATTATCACATCGCTCTTTGTGGGTCCTTGCTGGGTGCAATTTGGCTGCCACATTTCCTACATTACATCACTGACTACACTTCAAAAGTACTCAATTGGCTGTAAAGTGCCTTGGGACGTCCTGAGGTCATGAAAGGTGCAGGTCTTTCTTTTTAATAGCAGGACAGTTCAGAGCAGATGGCTCCACTTCATGTGGGAGAGCAGGACAGCCTGGACTAGACTTTTGCTGTCAGTGCAGCACCACCATTAGCAGATAGTGTACTTCTACAACTGGTCGAGCGAGTTCCCACATAGGATGGTAAGTGGATTGATGACTGGAAATCTTTGTCAATGACAGGACGCAATTTCAAACACCAAAGTTATGATCCAGTCAGACTGTACTGCACGGTTAAGAACATAAGAAATATGAGCAGGAGTAGGCCATACGGCCCCTCAATCATGCTCCACCATTCAATAAGATCATGGCTGATCATTGACCTCAACTATCCCCATATTCCTTGATTCCTCTAGAGTTCAAAAATCTATCTATCTCAGATTTGAATATACTCAACAACTGAGCATCCACAGCCCTTTGGGGCAGAGAATTCCAAAGATTCACAACCCTCTGAGTGAAGAAATTCCTCTCATCCCAGGAATCAGTCTAGTGAACCTCCGTTGCATGGTAATATAAGCACCATTTAAAATGTTTGATTTTATTTTTTCCTTTTGAGTCTTTATGAAACAATTATAGTTATTTCCTGTTTATCCATCTATATTCATCTCAAACTGTTATTAAACAATCTCTTCTGTTTATGCAAAAAAGTTAACGGTTCCAATTTATCTTTTCTACTTAGGTACTTTGCTCTGGATGATTTTACTCAGTCTTATACCAGTGTCGCTTTTTGTCTGGTATTCAATCATCTCCACAAAAGCAGGTGACGTTGTGGCGAAAAGCATGGTTGTAATATCTATTGAATCAAATTTTGTTTCTAACTCATTTTGTGGGCAGTTTTCAATCTACAAGTTCTGTTGAGGAAATGGGGCATCATTTGGAGAGCTCCAACACTGCAGTTGCCAGTTTTCTGGGGAGGGTAGAGATAGCAGACATAAGTATTTCATTCAGACCCGGGACAATTTAGAGAGGTTGTCACTGAGAAACAATTCAGAAGTATTCTCAAGGCTGTTACAATCTCAATGAGGAGTTTATTGAACTGATAGCATTGGCTCCTTTATGGCAAGGTGAAGGTATTTGCAAAGTAATGAGTTTATGGAGTTCTAGAAACATACATTCACAAATAGCTAACAGTGTAGGGCAGAACAGACGATTCTTTGTGACACGACTATTTTGGGCCTTTTATGGATTGAGTTGTTGGGAGATACAGAATGTACCAAAACTCTTCCAGCTTCTTTGGTACGACAAATAAAACCAACTCACAACATGATGACGTCAGTTCCCGGATTCTGGTAATCGGGAGAGAGTGGGAGGCAATCAGGAGTGGTGGACGGCAGCGGGCCATAGTTTTAATGTGGTGCCAGGAGGAGCACTCCAGCACCTCCCGGTTCCACATTTTTTTTAAACTTAACCTTTTTGGTTGCGGCCCGGAGCAGTCTGTTTAAGGACCGCTGGTTAGGTTGCATGTAGACCACGTTTTCCTGAACACAGCCAGCCTGGTGCTGGCTGCATTTGGGACAGCCCAATTTTGCAAAGGGGCCCTCAGACAGGTGTTGCTCAAACAGATGTTGGGCCCTCTATTTGCATATGGAATGGGCCTAACGCCTGTTTCAGGCAAGGGCCCTGGACATTTTTCTTGCCTTCACCAATATGATGGGCGGCGCACGTCCGGCGTGTAATGAGCATGCATGCCCGCCCGCCATATTGGATGCTTAGGTGCAGCACCATCGAATTTCTAGGCCGTTATGTCCAATTTTGCGGGCCTTACTTTCGGAAAGATTTCTAGGCCATGGAGGTAGGGTGCAGAAAATATGATACCAGGGATGAGAAGTTTTTAATTATGAGGAGAGATGAGAAAAACTTGAACTCTTATTAGAACAAAGAAGGCTAAAGAGGAAATCTGATAGAAGTCTTAAAGGGTTTTCCCCAGCAGTTCTCATTGTTGAAGAAACTCTTAAGAGGACCAACCTCCCAACACCACCAACCCACGCTTGCCCTCTCCCCCAAATTATCACAACTGGTACATGCAGTTTCTACAACTTACCAACCTGCAACCTGGAATACCTGCTGTACCATCTTTTTCTATCCTGAACTTTAAAAACGGCCAAGCTATAAAACCGACTATATTGTTGAATGATCTTTTAATAGTAATCAAGGCCACTGATTTACAGCTTCATTGCAAATAATGCACATAATCATAGAATTCAAGCCCAGAAATATCACTGACACTCCTACAATGTTCTGTAGTAGAAACACAATTTGACTTATTCAATCACCATGAATCAGTGGCCCTAATATTATGTCACATAGTATAAACAGTGCTTCCTCCAAATCACAGGAGATTCCTGCATAGGTCACATTTGCTGTAAGTGTCACTTACTTCACATCGAGCCTATGGTCACCACACTTGTTCCATCACACTATTTACATCTTGCCTCTCTGTAATACTTCTCTATCACAACAACACTTATTCTTTTAGGCCCTATTTGTTCTATTGCCTTCAACTGCATTTCACTCACTCCCAGGTTGGTCCTCCAAGCTAGGTCTCCCAGCATCAATTTGTTTTCCAGTCACCAGAACCTTTACCTCTGCTAAACAAGTTCATTGGTATTTTTCAAATAAATAGATGGCCACCTGTTCTATTTCTTTTTCTGATTAAATTAATCTCCTTGAAGAAAAATAGCATATTCTGTCCACTGGGGCGCGACCAAATTTTTCCCGACTTTAACCTAACCCATTGACGGAGCATAAAATCAGGTGGAGTGTAAATCGGGCATAAGACCCGAAATCGCCCTGTACTCACCAGATTAGGTTAAAAGCGGGGCAAAGTATTGGGTAATTCCTTTTGTGAAACCTCTGGGGAAGGGGAAATTAATGGCGGCTCACAGCTCCCACTCACCCATCCATGCTTTCCCCTGCCCGCCATTCACCGCACCCTCCTGCTGCTTCTTGCTGCTCCTGTCCTCAATGAACTCCAACAGTTCAAGAGAAAAAAAGGTTTGTATCAGTATAAATTATGCTTTTTTTTGCCTTTGTAGGTAGAGCAACACAGCAACATAAAGAACAAACAATTGTCTTCACAAGAGAACTTATTGAACCCACGTACACCACTCTACTAACTCAAAGAGGAACAGTCTAACCATTCCTCAGAAAATGGAGTTTCCATGGTACTTTGATATGAAATTGAAGCTACCCATAAATAGTTCGTCTTCACAGTTCCACATTGTATAGCCCAAGAACTCTGCTGTCTTACAAGGAACAACTTCTAATTCCTGTACAAATTCTCAGCGGCAGCAGTACATGGGTTTTGAAGTAGTTCCCACAGATCTTCAAAGTGACTAAGTTGCATTCATTTCAGTCGTCACTGCTTTCTTACAGTTTAAACTGGCATTGCCTGTGTGGATTCCTGGCTATCTTATTGGATAATGTAAACTTCCTTATCAAATCTTAATTCAGAATATTATAAAATCCAAATGAAATCCAAAGGGTTTTGAATTCAAAAGAGAGGTTAAGCTGGCAAGTCAACATGCTACAGGGTGTAATTAGTAAGATGCCAGACAGCCATTAGGGTAAAGTTTTCATTAATTTTAGTCGTATGTACAAGACTCAATTCCACAAGTCTTTTACATTTTAAAGCTTATCAAAAACTGAGATTTAATGTGGAGAAATGTGAGGTAATACATTTTGGGAGGAAAACAAGGAATGAGAGCATACACTCAAAGGAAAGGTGCTGAGGGGTGTGGAGACTGAGGGGCTCAAATACGTAATCCCCAGAAGGTGTGAGTACTGGTAGATAAAGCCATTAAAAAAAGCCAACAGCATTTATAAATAGTGGCATAGAGTACAAAAGTGAAGAAGTAATGATAAATTTGTACAAAACATTGGTTAGGCCGCAGTTAAAGGCCCATAATTATTTGGGAAACTATACTTTTGAGATACTGTGACTATTTCCACTGGAACAGAGGAGGCTAAGAGAATATTTCATCGAGGTTTTTAAAATCATTAAGGATTTTGACAGAGTGAACAAGGAAAGTCTATTTCTTCTAGTTGCTGTCAGTGACAAGGGATCATCAATTTGGAATAGTCATTAAGAGGTTAAGGGAAGAGGTTAGGAGAAATTTGTTCAATGGAATTCTTTGTCACAGAGAGTCGTTGAGGTGGAGACCATTTCACTTTTTAAAGGAAAATTGGATAAATATTTAAAATAGAGGAAGATACATGGCTATCGGGTGAGAGCAGGGCAGTGGGGTTAGCTTTGGATTGCTCTAGCAAAGAGCCAGTACAGACACGATGGGCCGAATAGCCTCCTTTGTGCTGTAAATTTCTATCATAACAAAAGTGTACATGCATTTCATATTTTGCTGGAAATGATATAATGCCCTATGTCAGTTTTCTTGATGTTACTCCTGCATTACGGTCAGCTGATTCATTCGTTCCAAGATGCTTTTACATTAAACTATTGCAACCAACTCCAGAATTGTCATTCTCCCTTCTGTCATCTGCATTTCTAAGTATAAACAGCAGAGCCTGCAGCAAACCAAAGAGTCTAAACCCACGGAAGTGTGAGCCTATGAATCTGTCATCAGGCTAAGGCCAGCTGGTTCCAGCAATGCTGATTGTGGTCATTTGCATTTTATACACAGAGCTCGGGACAGCAATGGAGACTGAGAATATAACGGTACCTTGTAGCAGATGAAGGTCACATGCCCCAAGCAGGAACATAAAAGCTCAAAAATATTTTCAGTTACCCACATGTTCTGACTAAAAGGCAGCAAACTATTTGTGGCCATGCACTTTTGTGGTGAAGCACATGAATTGGAAACTTAGCTACTACAGTAGTCCGTATATAAGGACAACTCCAATCAGGTCAAGTGATCCAACAGTTTTATTTGAACAGATATTAACCACTTATCAGTTTTCCTTCTTGATGAGGTGAAGCATATTTAAAACAAATGATCTAACCTTAAGGCACCCGTAAGCAACATCGAGGGGTAGATTTTAGCTTTCGGGAGGCCAATAGCCAGCCTGTGTTGGGAGCAAAGAGGCTCGAGCTATTTTGAGGCCTGGACCTCCTTTAAATAGATCCGGTGAGCTGTCCGCCCCCAATTGGCATCCTGATGCAGCTCGCAGTATCAGCTGGCGCAGAGGCCACTCGACCGGCAGCAAGGCATGACCTGGGTGGTGGGGGTGGGCGCGCGGGGGCGACAGTGGCCCAGATTATTTTTATGGGGCGCAGAGGAGCATGTAAGTAATTGCTATTGGGTGGAGATGGGCATCCATGGGGCAATATCCTGAGTTTGAGCCACCCTAAAACAGGTTTACATTGTGAAGAGTCAGTTGTACAAGTGAATGAAGAGTATGCTGGTGCCCAGGGTGCCTAAGGAAGAAATGGGAGAGTGGCCAGTGTGTTTCCTTACCTGCTTTGGTGAGGTTATTAAATTTCTTGCAGCAATAGTCTGCAGTCCCAATGGTGAGCGAGTCAGCATTCAATGCCAGTGCCACTTCCCTTCAGGTGGCATCGGTAACATTTCTGCCAGGTTTGCAGCTATGGTTTCCTGATCTCAATTTCCTCAGGGAGGACTTGGGGGTCAGAGTCTGTGAAATTGTGGCATCATCTGCTGTGTCTGTGTGGCACATCCAGTGGCTTTATTTGGCTGCTTGTGCCAGCTGCTCCTTTAGTAGACAGTCTTGAAAAGTGGCAGAAAAAGATTCATGAGACGTGCAATGAGGTTAGCTGACAGTCAACCAAGTGAGTCAAGCACTGCTCCTTACTTACCCGCTTGACCCCCAGTCTGCTGCTGCAGTGCTTATCCAGAACTGTCTTTATAAAGGCTGCACTCCAATCTCCGTGCATATTACACCCATTTTACACTGGATTTATGCCAATAGCTATGCAAATCAGCTGATCCAGGAAATTCTCGTGTAAATAACTCTCCAGACCCTCAGTGGGCACAATTCTTTTCCCATTGACGTAGAAGTGGCATAACTCACCGCTTAGAGAAGAGAAAATTGCTTAATTCCTCAGGTAGAGGTGAGGTACAATTTCTCAGGCAGTTCGCCCAGGTAGCCATTCTGCACGGCCAGTTTACACAGTGGGGGGACAAGAGACTATTGAACTATTGTGGCATCACAGCCAAATTCAATCCCAACACATTGCTTATGCCACGGAAGGAGGTGGGGTGGGTTGGGACGGTTATGGAATTCTGATCAGGATTGGGAACGCTGGCATAATTTTCTCCTCCCAGGGCCAGGGGCATTGTGGTAAATAGTAGCATGTCAACTGCTACTCTGGATGAAATAAACTAACTCAGCACACACACCAGAGATCAAAGCTAGCATCTTAATGGTAGATACATGCGAACATGCAAAATTGACAGACAGGAGAAGACCAGCTAGTCCATCAAGCCTGTCCCACACTCATGATGGCTGGAGTATCATGGCTAATCTACACCTGCTCCCCTCCACCCCTGGGAGAGGCAAAAAAACAGATGCAACTTAGTGCCATACCGGCAATGCATTTACCTATGAACCATTCCAGTAACTCAGAATCACAGAATCACAGAATCTACAGTGCAGATAGAGGCTATTTCAGCCCATCGAGCCTGCACCGACACATATCCCACCCTATTCCCGTAACCCCACGTATTTAATCCCCTAACACTAAGGGTCAATTTATCATAGCCAAATCAACCTAACCTGCACATCTTTGGACTGTGGGAGGAAACCGGAGCACCCGGAGGAAACCCACGCAGACAGAATGTGCAAACTCCACACAGACAGTCGCCCGAGGCCAGATTTGAACCCGGGTCCCTGGCGCTGTGAGGCAACAGTGCTAACCACTATGCCACCGTGCCCCCCTCATACCACTATAACTGGTACTTAGCAGAAATGGATTGCAAACTAAAATTCAAGGCCACTCTTCAAACAGAACTTTTATTTCATCCCTGTGCTTCCCTCAGTGTCCAGATCCATGGTTGTTCAACTTGTTAACTCACACAGTTAAATCAAGTAATTTCACCCATGCTGCCCAACTCCCATTAATAATCTTTAGACTTTCTATGTTCTTGTGGTTCTCCTTCAACTAGACAAGCAAAAAAAGTGTTTCTAGTTTTTCCAACGACGTCAGTTGTATTAACACTCTTTTGTAAAGCACTGATGATTTCTGCACCTCACTCGGTTGATTGAACTTCATGTTGCTAGCACTCTGGATAAATATACCATTTTGAAAAAGAAAATGTAGTTGAAAAATTCATGATTTCTAGAGGTGAATACTTGTAGAGGCACTTTTGGAAGATGGGTAGAAGATTCAATACCTTCATAGCCCTACAACACAAGTTTTGTCTTCAGACCCAGAAGTTCAGAAACCTTTCAATTTGCTCCAGCTAATGGCTTTGTTGGTAAAGGCACTATATATAGACCAAAAACCAGAAGCTGCTAGGATTGGTGTTCAGTCTGTGTTACGTTAGCTGATTTTAACTGAGGTGGTAATAGGCAATGTACAATTGGTCTTAGTGTCCCTGGGCTGGAAGAGGAGAGGAAACAAAAGTCAGGGTTCCTGCTCCTGATTGCTATCTAGTGACACCTACTAGATAATGCATTCTGGGCTGACACTCCAGTGCAGTACTGATGGAGCGCTGCACTGTCAGAGGTGCCGTCTTTTGGATGAGATGGTAAACCCCATCTGCCGCTCAGGTGGATGTAAAAGATCCCATGGACTGTTTTGAAGAATAGCAGGGGAGTTGTCCCTGGTGTCCTGGCCAATATTTATCCCTCAACCAACACCACCAAAACAGATTACCTGGTCATTACCAAATTGCTGTTTGGGACCTTGCTGTGTGCAAATTGGCTGCCACATTTCCTACATTACAACATTGACTACACTTCCACACTGCCATGGGCTCCCCCCACGACATACCTTGGTGCCGAAAGGTGGCCCCCTGCAATTTTGACCTGCCCGAAGCTGGCGAGCTGTTTCTTTTCACTTGTTTTGAGTGGGCAGCTGGCTGGCATGATGGAAATCTGGCACATTGAGGAAACACCAATGAGCTACACCCTGGAAAGTGGGTTCATGCCCATGGTTCACTACATCTTAAGTTACCAATCTCAAAATGCTACCAAATGGAGACCAATCATGAGACCAATCATTTCTCCACGCAGAGGAAGAAAGGAGAAGGAAAGTGTTATAAATCTCATCATCAAGAAACTACTTATGAAATAACGCTGGACGGCCAGCTGGTGACGCCGTCCAAGGAGTATAAATACTCGGGCGTGGGCCCCAGCTTTCCAGGGACATTTTGTAAGACAAGGTGCTAGTGAAATACAACTAGACTTCCATGTTCTGAAACAAGTTAATTAAAGCCTTGCTTTATGTTCAAACCAAGTGCGTAGTGATTTTTTTTACGTCAATTTAATCAACTTGATATCGACTCCATGCTTTGGGTGATTTCGGGAACAGCCAGCTATGACTCGAACCGTAGAAGGGAACTCAGACAAGTAATCGATCCATCATGGAGAAACTACTCAGCCCTGCCCATCTCGACCTGGACCCGAATTCACTTACAAATGCTAAGGTATGGAAACACTGGTATCGTACTTTCAGCAACTTCCTCAGGGTGTGTGGTGAAAATGTCACTAATAAATTAGAGATGCTTGCTAATTATGTATCCCCTCATGTGTTTGATTATATCGAAGACTGTGTAGACTATGACGCCGCTATCCAAATACAACAGCAGCTATATGTCAAGTCCCCAAATGAAATTTTTGCTCGGCATCTACTGGCCACAACTCAACAACAACCCGGGGAATCACTTGACGAATTCCTTCAGAAACTTTGCAGGCTCAGGAAGGATTGCAATCTTAAAGCTGTTACAGCTGAACAGTACCAGGAGGCATTAATTCGTGATTCCTTTATTAATGGGATTGCATCTCCCTTCATATGTCAGCATCTGTTGGAGAATAAAACCCTCAAGTTACAGGCTGCCTATGACCAGGCATGTTCTCTGGGCTTAGCAAAGAGGAATGCAGATACCTATCTTTCACCACGTGCACGGGCTGCTGCTATCACTTTTAGTGACTCCTTCGAAAGGCCTCGGGCGGAAGCCCTCACGGATGACGACTCCAACCTGGCTGAAGGCAACCCTACCCTAGAAACCTACACTGATGATGACCCCACCCTAGCGGCATCTTGGCAATCCGGAAGGAAGTGTTTCTTCTGTGGAGGTGCGTTCCGTTATAGGAAATGTTGTCCTGCTCGTAACGCAACCTGCAATCATTGCAGCAAGAAAGGTCACTTTTCTAAGGTATGCCAGTCAAGAGCCACTGTTAGTAAGAAAGGCCACTTTTCTAAGGTATACCGAGAGCTCCTGTTACTTTTGCAGCTACTACCTATAAAACTGCTCCTCCCCCAAGAGCCACTACTAAGGTTACAGCTGCAATCTATAAAACTGCTCCTCCCCCAAGAACCACTACTAAGGTTACAGCTGTCAAGGGTAAAATTGTCCCTCCTCCCATCACAGCTGTTTTTCCCCAAAGTCTGTCCCATGCAGCCACGAAGGTTTCGGTAAATGGACACATTTTGAGTGCACTAATCGACTCATGCAGCTCTGACAGTGAGTGAGTGGGCTGTCAGTAAGTTAAAACTGCATATTTACCCCTCGGATAGGGAAATTGCAATGGCTCCGACGACACTGGCCACCATTTCTTCCGGCTTTTGTCTTGTCGACCTTATCCTCAATGGCCGCACTTATTTCTCCACCCGGCTCGGGGTGCTCAAGAACCTATGCAGTGATGTGCTCCTGGGACAGGATTTCCAGAAGCAACACAAAAGACTCACTTTCGAGTTTGGAGGGTCAAAGCCAGAGCTTAATATTTCAAACGTACCATTTTGTGCGCTTTCGGCGGCTTCGCTCGATGAGCCCTCCTTGTTTGCCAATCTTTCCCCCTGATGTAAGCCCATAGTCACTAAATCATGATGTTTCAGCCAAGATGATCGAGCCTTTATCGAGGCAGAAATCTCTTGCCTTCTAGCCATGTTCATCTTCCTGGCGGGCTCAAGTCATCATTGTTAAAAATCCTCTGAAGCAACACAAGAAACGTCTTTGCATCGATTACTCGCAAACTATTAACCAGTATACCGAACTGGATGCCTACCCACTACCACGCATCGATGACATGGTCAATAACCTTGCCAACTACAAGGTAGTTTCAACTTTTGATTTAAAGAGCGCATATCATCAAGTACCGTTAAAGGACTCTGACAAAAAGTATACGGCCTTTGAGGCCAATGGTCGGCTTTACCAGTTTTGTCGCCTTCCATTTGGGGTCACCAATGGGGTGGCCATCTTTCAATGGGCAATGGATAGCCTAGTCAAACAGGAGAACTTAACGGACACTTTTCCATATCTGGATAATATCACCATTGCCGGTCATGACCAGAAGGAGCATGATGCCAACCTCCAGAAATGTTTTGACGTTCTCCGTCGTCGCAACTTAACCTTAAATGAGTCCAAATCTGTGAAATCAGTACCATCAGTCAACATCCTTGGCTACTGGGTGGGCAACGGTATCATCAAACCGGATCCGGAGTGACTTCGTCCGCTTCAGGAGCTCCCTCCCCCTACGAATCTCGGCTCTCTTCGTCGGGCACTCGGCATGTTCGCCTATTATGCGAAATGGATACCCCACTTCTCCGACAAGATCCAGCCCCTGCTTCACGCTAAGTCATTTCCATTGGAGGCAATGGCTATTTCAGCTTGCAACCTCCTCAAGCGACAACTGGAAAAAGCCACGCTTCGTTCCATTGATGAAAATCTTCCTTTCGTGGTCGAGTGCGATGCATCGGATGTGGCGATCTCAGCTACCTTGAATCAAGGTGGTTGACCCGTTGCATTTCTGTCCAGAACTTTGCAGGGTAGCGAGCTCCATTATCCTCCTGTCGAGAAGGAGGCTACGGCCATCATCGAAGCGGTACGTAAATGGAGTCATTTTCTCGCTCGTCGCTATTTCACGCTTATAACCGATCAGCGCTCCGTGGCCTTTATGCTGGATAACCGGAAATGCACTAAGATCAAGAATAACAAAATACAACTCCGGAGGATGGAATTGGCTGCCTTTGGATACACCATACATTATTGACCCGGCAAAGAGAATGTGGCCCCAGATACCCTCACGCGGGCATTCTGCTCTTCTATGTCAACTTCAACTCTGGCGGATCTTCATACTGACTTATGCCATCCTGGCGTTACCCGTATGTTGCACTTTGTGCGATCTAAAAATCTCCCATTTTCTACGAAAGATGTGAAAAGAACGTGCTCCTCCTGTAAAATATGTGCGGAGTTAAAACCGCAATTCTTCCGTCCGTCGGATGGCTCGCTCATACACGCTATGCAGCCTATGCAGCGACTCAGCATTGACTTTAAAGGGCCATTGCCTTCCTCAATGCGGAACACCAACTTACTGACTATGGTGGACGAATATTCACGCTTTCCCTTTGCTTTCCCCAGTCCCAATATGCTTACTGCCACAGTGATCAAATGCCTTGATCAAGTCTTTTCCCTTTGCGGTACGGCCAATTTCATCCACTCTGATTGGGGTCCCTCCTTCATGTCAAGCGAACTCAAAAGTTATCTCTCCCAACGGGGAATCACCACAAGTAAAACGACACCGTACCATCCCATTGGTAACGGACAGGTTGAGAGATACAACGCTGTCATTTGGAATGCTGTTCGTCTTGCGCTGAGGTCACGCAATCTACCAGACCAGCAGTGAGAAACTATGCTCCCTGACATGTTGCATTCCATCAGGTCTCTCCTTTCTACTTCTACCAATGTCACACCTCACGAGCGATTCTTCAGCTTCCAGCGTCGCTCCACCCATGGGACATCTCTACCATCATGGTTGGCAGCTCCTAGCACCGTGCTACTCCGAAGATTCGTCCGATCGTCGAAAACCAATCCTCTAGTCGATGAGGTAGAACTTACGGACGTCAACCCCACGTACGTGCACGTGCGGTACCCGGATGGCCAGGAGTCCACCGTTTCGCTCCGGGACCTGGCTCCCTGTCCGGTCGGTTGCGCGGACCCAACTGATGGAGGGACCCACGGGGATGAGGCCGACACTCTGCGCTCCCCCAAGGATGACACCCTACCTGGGACATCGAGGGATCTGCCGGCTGCCCCGCTGGATCCGCTCGGGGAGCTGAGCGCTCCCCGTGGGATGGCCACCCCGGGCCAGGACGCCGGTCAATCCCCGGCTAACCAACGGGATGAAGCCAGTTCTGCGCCTGTGGGGACCTGCACCCAGAGTCACGATCTCCCCAGCCTCCCTCGGGTCGATCAGAGCAACACGGGCCCCGTCGATCCACCGGTACGGATCAAGCGGCCCAGGGACCAAGACACGGTCCGGGGAGATGTGCCTTTTGGCCATAAACAAAAATCTATAAGACTGCGGCTATTCGTGGTCCGCCTAATCCGTTAAGAGGAAGTCGTCGGACTTCCAAATCTTTTAGGCAGGAAGAATGTTATAAATCTCATCATCAAGAAACTACTTATGAAATAACGCTGGACGGCCAGCTGGTGGCGCCGTCCAAGGAGTATAAATACTCAGGCGTGGGTCCCAGCTTGCCTGGGACATTTTGTAAGACAAGGAGCTAGTGAAATACAACTAGACTTCCATGTTCTGAAACAAGTTGATTAAAGCCTTACTTTATGCTCAAACCAAGTGCGTAGTGAGTCTTATTACGTCAGAAAGTCTTCCCTCCACACCTCTTTTTGCTCTCCCCACACCATGACACTAATGCGTTTTGAGTCTTCCAATTGTGGCTCTGAATCAACCAGCCCCTGGACCAAACTCTCTCCATAATTTGATAAATAGATACCTGTACTGGTTTCTGAGTCTTTATTTGTTCCTGCCTTTTGTTTTCAAATTGTTGGCCAAAGGCAGACTTGGAGTAGGTAGTTTAGCTTAGACTTTCTTTCACCTCTGCCCAATTTGGTGGTGCTAAATGGGCATACAGCAGTGAGAAATGGGTCAGAAATCCATAATGGCGGATGTCCACCCACTTTAGCGCCTTCCCCATTTTCATCATCATTTCCGGTGACCACTGGAAGGGGTATATCTTAACACTGTGTGATAATGTAATGCAGGTGATAGTGAATCGGCAGCCCGTTTTACATCTCTCCCAATTTTTATTTCCATTTCCTCCAGCACCATTATAAGAACATAAGAGCTAGGAGCAGGAGTCGGCCATACGGCCCCTCGAGCCTGCTCCGCCATTCAATAAGATCATGGCTGATCTTCGACCTCAACTCCACTTTCCCGTCCGATCTCCATATCCCTTGATTCCCCTAGAGTCCAAAAATCTATCTATTGCAGCCTTGTTTTAATTGTTTTAATGTCCTGTTGATCTTTTTATCGAGTCCTTGGTGCATTCTTTATGAATATGGAACTGTTCCCTTTTGTCTGGGTCAACATTTAGATGGCCTTTGTCTCCAGGCCGATCTTGACTGGATCTGCATCCAATCTATATGTATATGTGGGTGTCTGGTTTCGTTCTCTCAGAAACGGCTTCCAGAACTTACTGTGGGTTGAATCCACAAAGCTGTCTGAGGACTGCAGGAACCATTTTAAAGTGTCCCAATAAGTTGGTCACGTGGTCTGGCGGCCATTTTGTATGCCCCTTTTTCTGGGCTTCTTTTAAAACAGTCTTTAAAATCATGGCCTCTTCTGCCATTCGACCCTTTATAATATAAAGTTCAATTTTGCGAATCCTACAGACGTTCAAGGAATGGAAGCCCTTTCGGTTGTGAAAATCCTTGGCATTCTCTTGCGTCACCCGCAAAGCCACATGGGTGCAGTCAATGGCGCCCTGCACCATGGGGAAGCCCGCTATTCTTGCAAAGCCCGCTGCGCAATCTTGCTGCTTGTCGGAGGTCATCGGGAAAGAGATGTACTCTCGTCTCCTTTTAAAGAGGGCATTTGTGACTTGACGGATGCAGCAATGCACTGCGAACTGTGGGATATTGGCAATGTCCCCAGTAGCAGATTGAAAGGAGCCGGTGGCATAAAAGTTGAGAGCCACTGCCACCGACAGAGACGTCCTGCTCCTCAGCTGAGGTTGCAGATCTGGCTGGAGGAGGTGGCAGAGCTCAGTGACCACCTCCTTGCTGAATCGCAGCCTTCGCAAACACTGCTCCTCAGACATATTGATGTATGAGAACTGTTGTCGAAAAACCCTGGGACAGTAAGGTCTCCTTTACTGACGCCTGTTGGCTCTCCTCCGTCTGGCCATGATTGCCACTCTATCTCTGCGTCTCTGTGCCCTCTCAATGTGATGGAGAAGCACGACATGCCCATCCATTGCAGCCCCCATAATATGTGGGCAATCAAAGTTATGCCGGTGAAAAAACAAAGCAACTACAAAGTTATGGGCAGAAGCCAAAACTACCTCAGACAGCGTTGACTCAATGCAGAAGTCTCTCTTTCTCCCTTTGTCTCTCAGCAAATCTCTCTCTCTCTCCCAGAATGAGTGGTCCAAAAATGGCTACCATACAGAAAACAGGGAGAGCCCCCTTTAAATAGCGCCCACCCCAGCCCCACAGCGACTGGGAAGCATTCCAGTCAACCTGTCGTTGGTAGCGACAGGCGGAAAGGCGGGGGGCACTACTGAATTTCCGGTCCGGGGCGCCCCAAGTGCATTGCACTCTGGAATGATGTCAAGATCTGCGTGCGCAGGAGAGCAGGCGGTAGGGTTTAGCGCCGCCGCTAAATGTCCGCTCAATTTTGCGAGAGGCGCAGGGCTCGCCACGCCCGGATGCTAGTTGGTTAGCGCCCCACTTATCGCCCTCTTAAGGCGCTAATAGGTGGCGCTCACAACTGAATTTCTCCCCCCATTACTTCTATCCTGTCACACACTAACACCATTGAGCCCATTGTCTCCATTCGTGTAGATCTACATTGGCTCTCTATCCCCAACAGATTGCATTTAAAATCCTCACCCTCACCTATAAATCCATTCATGATCTCTCCCTACTCTACCTCTGGAACTTTGGTTTACGTCTCTTCTCGCATCAACTGGTTCTGATTCTGGACTCCTGTTGATCCACCTCCACGCATCTCTTTGGCCAAGCTTTGGATTGCCCCCCCTAACCCTCCCACAAAGACTCAATGCCCACCCCTTTTCCCCCTTTGAAGTTTGTTGGGAATTTTTTTAATGTTAATGACACCATAATATATTCATACTGTTGTTGAATGCCAGTATTGGGCTCAGCTGTGATGCTCTCTGAGCTCAAATATTCTGCCAACAATCACATTCTAGGTTGACATATGAAGCAAGGTCATTTGATCAAAGGGCTACCAGTGCTAACAAAACTATACCCTTACAAGAGGAAATGCCTTCAGGAGAAGAGGGAAGAGAATTGCAGAAAGAAGTTGTAGATGTTCTAGTCATAACCTTCCAAAACTCTCCTGATTCAGGAATTGTCCCTTTTAGATTGGAAAATTGCCATTGTCACTCCAGTATTTAAGAAGGGCAGGAGAGATAAACTAGGAAATTATTGACCTATTAGTCTAACGTCTGTTGTGGGGAAGTTACTAGAATCTGATATGAGGGACCGAGTGACTGAGCACTTGGACAAATATGAGCGGATAAGAGAGAGCCAGCATGAATTTGTAAAGGGTAAGTCATGTCTAATGATTCTAGTTGCGATTTTGAGGAGGTAACTAAAGTGATAGATAAGGGAGTGTCTATAGATGTTGTCTATAGGGACTCCAGAAGGCATTCAATAAGGTTCCATGCAAGAGACTGTTAACAAAAATGAGAGTGCATGGAATTGTAGATAACCTATTGACATGGGTAGGGAATTGGTTAGGAGGTAGGAGACAGAGAGTAGGGATACTGGGTATGTACTCCAATTAGCAGGAGTCCCACACACCCAGCGGCAACCCTAAGGTAAGCTTGCAAGACTCACTAAGACCAGTTGCTGATGAGATCCAGTAAAAAAAAGCAGCCGGTCTTGAGGGTAAATTCAGTGATCCATCTCTGAGCCTCACTCTCTTCAAGCACGATTCCCAGCTGGTAGCGCAGGATCACAGAATAGTAATTTTAGTAAATCCGACAAGTTTAAATAGGGGAAGCTGATGGCTGGATTAGACCCACTTGTTGCAAGCACCTTTCCAAGGCCAATGTAAAAGCAGCTTTAGCTGAGGAGCACAGCTATACAAATATCTCCTAATAAATCCTAATTATTTTTAGATGATGAAACTGACCTGTTGTCACTGTTCCAGAGCATTAATACCATTGTGTTACTATTCAAAGACATTTATACTTTGTGACATTACCAAATGCATAAATAAACGTTTATTAATGCCATTACAGATCAAGCATATAATTTGCATTGTCAACCAACACTTAAAAAAACACAAATATAAATATTGAACAAAAAGCCAACAAATGGAAGGAAGAGTTTATGGGGGTTAAATTCGATACGACCTGAAAACAGATGTGGGGATCGCGGCGTGCAATTAACCCGCGCCCGATCATTGCATTGCAGGCAACATGGTAAATTCATACTGCCTGCTATTTTACATGATTGCTGCATGCAGCCAGCGCTAAGCATGCTGTTCATTGGTCACACATATCAGCAGGGGGTCTGATACTGTGAGTGGCTAGTGCTACTTAAAGACAGCCTGCACTTCTTAAAGGGGAGGTGCAGTGTGGCTGCAAGAAGTGGTGGGAGTCATTTGAAAACTGATTCTGTGCTCTGATACTTTGAGCAATGGCTGAACATGCGAGAGAGCATACACTAAGGTTTTCAGACAATGCACTGGAGGTCTTTGTGGAAGAGGCAGAAAGGAGGAGATGTCCTGTATTTGCAGGGGGGCAGGAGGCCCTCAGGAGGCAGTAGCAAAAAGTAGCGGCAGAGATGAATGCCAGAAGTATTGCTCCAAGAACATGGATACAGTGCAGGAAGAAATTTAATGATCTCACACGAGTTGTCAAGGTGAGTGAGTTCATTTTCAAATGGCATATCCTACCGGCTACACCATGAGCCTCATCCACTACTCAATTCATTACACTCCCATCATCCATCTACCAACAATCTCTATTAATCAGTACTCAACCTTAAAATTCATACGCTTTACCTCACCCTCACACACACTGTTGCAAACCTTGCATCCTCAAATCACAGCTCGCACACACTGGGAACTATTAAATACTGGGAACGATAGCGTAGTGGTAATGTCACTAGGCTAGTAATCCAGAGGCCTGGACTAATGATCCAGAGACATGAGTGCAAATCCCACCACGGCAGCTGGGGAATTTAAATTCAGTTAATTAAATAAATCTGGAATAATTACTAGTATCAGTAATGTTAACCATGAAACTATCGGATTGTCATAAAAACCCATCTGGTTCACTAATGTCCTTTAGGGAAGGATATCTGATGTCCTTACCTTGTCTGGCCTATATGTGACTCCAGACCAACAGCAATGTGGTTGACTCTTAGCTGCCCTCTGAAATAGCCTAGCAAGCCACTCAGTTGTAACAAACCACTACGAAAAACAATACGGACATGGCAACGGCACACCCAGCCCAGTCAACCCAGCAAAGTCCTCCTCACCAACATCTGGGGACTTGTGCCAAAATTGAGAGAACTGTCCCACAGACTAGTCAAGCAACAGCCTGAAATAGTCATACTCACAGAATCATACCTTTCAGCCAATGTCCCAAACTCCTGCATCACCATCCCTGGGTATGTCCTGTCCCACCGGCAGGACAGGCCCACCAGGAGTCGCGGTACTGTGGTATACAGTCGGGAAGGAGTGGCACTGGGAGTCCTCAACATTGACTCTGGACCCCATGAAGTCTCATGGCTTCAGGTCAAGCATGGGCAAGGAACCCTCTTGCTGATTACCACCTACTGCCCTCCCTCAGCTGATGAATCATTACTCCTCCATGTTGAACACCACTTGGAAGAAGCACTGAGAGTAGCAAGGGCACAGAATGTACTCTGGGTGGGGGACTTCAATGTCCATCACCAAGAGTGGCTCGGTAGCACCACTACTGACCGAGCTGGCTGAGTCCTGAAGGACATAAGTGCCAATCTGGGCCTGCGACAGGTGGTGAGAGAACCAACACGAGGGAAAAACGTACTTCTCCTCACCAATCTACCTGTCGCAGATGCATCTGTCCATGACAGTATTGGTAGCAGTGACCACCACATAGTCATTGTGGAGACGAAGTCCCATCTTCAAACTAAGGACACCCTCGATTGTGTTGTGTGGCCCTACCACCGTGCTAAGTGGGATAGCTTCAGAACAGATCTAGCAGCTCAAAACTGGGCATCCTTGAGGCGCTGTGGGCCATCAACAGCAGCAGAATTGTATTCCACCACAATCTGTAACCTCATGGCTTGGCATATCATGCACTCTACCATTACCATCAAGCCAGGGGACCATCCCTGGTTCAATAAGGAGTGTAGAAGAGCATGCCAGGAGCAGCACAAGGTGTACCTAAAAATGAGGTGCCAACCTGGGGAAGATGCAACACAGGACTACATGCATGCTAAAAAGCACAAGCAGCATGCTATAGACAGAGCTAAGCGATCCCACAATGGATCAGATCAAAGCTCTGCAGTCCTGCCACATCCAGTCGTGAATGGTGGTGGACCATTAAACAACTAACAGGAGGAGGAGGCTCCATGAATATCCCCATCCTCAATGATGGTGGAGCCCAGTACGTGAGTGTAAAAGACAAGGCTGACGTGTTTGCAACCATCTTCAGCCAGAAGTGCTGAGTGGATAATCCATTTGGCCTACTCTGAGGTCACCACCATCACAGAAGCCAGTCTTCAGCCAATTCGATTCACTCCATGTGATATCAAGAAATGTCTCAGCGCACTGGATACAGCAAAGGCTATGGGCCCTGACAACATCCCGGCTGTTGTGCTGAAGACTTGTGCGCCAGAACTAGCCACGCCTCTAGCCAAGCTGTTCCGTTACAGCTACAACACTGGCATCTATCCGACAATGTGGAAAACTGCCCAGGTATGTCCTGTCCACAAAAAGCAGGACAAATCCAACCCGGCCAATTACCGCCCCATCAGTCTACTCTCAATCATCAGCAAAGTGATGGAAGGCATCATCGACAGTGCTATCAAGTGGCACTTACGCACCAATAACTTGCTCGCGGATGCCCAGTTTGGGTTCCACCAAGACCACTCAGCTCCCGACCTCATTACAGCCTTGGTCCAAACATGGACAAAGGAGCTGAATTCCAGAGGTGAGGTGAGAGTAACTGCCCTGGACATCAAGGCAGCATTTGACCAAGCGTGGCATCAAGGAGCCCTAGTAAAACTGAAGTCAAAGGGAATCGGGGGGGAAAATGCTCCACTGGCTGGAGTCATACCTAGCACAAAGGAAGATGGTGGTGAAGGTCAATCATTACAGCCCCAGGACTTCGCTGCAGGAGTTCCTAAGGGCAGTGTCCTAGGCCCAACCATCTTCAGCTGCTTCATCAATGACCTTCCCACCAACATAAGGTCAGAAATGGGGATGTTCGCTGATGACTGCACAGTGTTCAGCACCACTCACAACTCCTCAGATAATGAAGCAGTCCATGCCCGCATGCAACAAGACCTGCACGGCGTTCAGACTTGGGCTGATAAGTGGCAGGTAACATTCACACCACAGAAGTACCGGGCAATGACTATCTCCAACAAGCGAGAGTCTAACCAACTCCTCTTGACATTCAATGGTATTACCATCGCCGAATTCCCCACTATCAACATCCTGGGGGTCACCATTGACCAGAAACTTAACTGGACCAGCCACATAAATACTATGGCAGCAAGAACAGGTCAGAGGCTAGGTGCGGAGTGTGGAGCGAGAGTTGACGGGAATCGCGGAGCAGAGCGGCGGCTGTATAAAAGGCTCTAAGAGACCAGGTAGGCTTCAGTGCGGAGCGGGAGTTGGCGAGAATCGCGGAGCAGAGCGACGGCTGTATAAAAGGCTCCAAGAGACCAGGTAGGCCTCAGTGCGGAGCGAGAGTCGGCGGGAATCACGGAACAGAACGGCGGCTGTATAAAAGGCTCCAAGAGACCAGGTAGGCTTACCGAACTCCAAAATCGGAGGGAAGGAGAGAAGTAAAAAGTAATCGAAGTGTGACATCACCAGAAAGCAGGTAAGTGATTGGTTGGTGAGTATTTCTCTCTTTTTTAAACTTAAACTCTGTGGGTTATAGTTTCTAAAGTCTCTGTGGTGTAGCGGGGACTGTTTATAAACCAGGGCCCTTAAATATACCATTTAACTGTAGTGTAATTGGTGGGATTGATTTGATTTAATTTAATTGCAATTAATTAAAGGGTAAGTCATGACAGGAGAGCCCGGCCCCATGGTATGCTCCTCCTGCACTATGTTGGAACTCAGGGACACTTCCTGTGTCCCTGACAATTATGTGTGCAGGAAGTGTGTCCAGTTGCAGCTACTGGCAGACCGCATTGTGGTGCTGGAGCAGCGATTGGATACATACTGGACCATTCGCGATGCTGAGGATGTCGTGAATAGCACGTTTAATTAGTTGGTCACACCGCAGATAAGGGTGGCACAGGCATAAAGGGAATGGGTGACCAACAGGCAGAGTAGTAGGCGCAGGCAGGTAGTGCAGGGGTCCCCTGTGGCCATCCCCCTCTCAAACAGATATACCGCTTTGGATACTGATGGGGGGGGATGGCTTACCAGGGGATGGCAGCAGCAGCCAACTTCCTGGCACCAGGGGTGGCTCTGCTGCACAGGACGGGAGGAAAAAGAGGGGTAGAGCTATAGTAATAGGAGATTCTATTGTAAGGGGAATAGACAGGCATTTCTGCGGCTGCAAACGAGACTCCAGGATGGTGTGTTGCCTCCCTGGTGCAAGGGTCAAGGATGTCTCCGAGCGGCTGCAGAACATCTTGGAAGGGGAGAGTGAACAGCCAGTTGTCGTGGTGCATATAGGTACCAACGATATAGGTAAAAAATGGGATGAGGTCCTAAAAGCTGAATATAGGGAGTTAGGAGGTAAATTAAAAACTAGGACCTCAAAGGTAGCAAACTCAGAATTGCTACCAGTGCCACGTGCTGGTCAGAGTAGAAATAGAAGAATATTTCAGATGAATACGTGGCTAGAGGAATGGTGCCAGGGGGAGGGATTCAAATTCCTGGGGCATTGGAACCGGTTCTGGGGGAGGTGGGACCAGTTGAAACCGGACGGTTTGCACCTGGACAGGGCTAGGACCGATGTCCTAGGGGGAGTGTTTGCTAGTGCTCTGGGGGAGGGTTTAAACTAAAATGGCAGGGGGTTGGGAACCTGAGCAGGGGGACAGAGGAAAGGGAAACAAGGATAAAAGCAAAAGATAGGAAGGAGAAAAACAAAAGTGGCAGTCAGAGAAATCAAGGGTTTAAATCAAACATGGCCACAGTAAATAATAATTCTAATAGGTGTAAGAGCGTTAAAAAAACAAGCCTGAAGGCTTTGTGTCTTAATGCGAGGAGCATTCGTAAAAAGGTGGATGAATTAGCTGCGCAAATATAGATAAACGAATACGATTTGATTGGGATTACGGAAACATGGCTCCAGGGTGGTGAAGGCTGGGAACTCAACATCCAGGGGTATTCAATATTCAGGAAAGATAGGCAAAAAGGAAAGGGAGGTGGGGTAGCATTACTGGTTAAAGAAGGGATTAACACAATTGTAAGGAAGGATATTAGCTCTGATGATGTGGAATCTGTATGGGTAGAACTGAGAAATACCAAGGGACAGAAAACGTTAGTGGGAGTGGTATATAGACCTCCAAACAGTAATGCAGAGGTTGGGGATGGCATTAAAAGGGAAATTAGAGAAGCATGCAAAAAGGGCACGGCAGTCATCATGGGTGAATTTAATCTACATATAGATTGGGCTAACCAAATTAGTAACAATAATATGGAGGAGGAATTCCTGGAGTGTTTACGGGATGGTTTCCTGGACCAATATGTCGAGGAACCAACCAGAGATCAGGTCATCTTAGACTGGGTATTATGTAACGAGAAAGGATTAATTAGCAATCTTGTTGTACGAGGCCCCTTGGGTCAGAGCGATCATAATATAATCGAATTTTTCATTAAGATGGAGAATTAA
Source organism: Somniosus microcephalus (assembly GCF_052327205.1). NCBI lineage: Eukaryota > Metazoa > Chordata > Chondrichthyes > Squaliformes > Somniosidae > Somniosus > Somniosus microcephalus. The sequence continues at coordinate 97,155,490 of NC_140992.1, read as the reverse complement.
GTAGTTGACTCAGAGACTAGGGTCCTGAATTTAAATAAAGGAAACTACGATGGTCTGAGGCGCGAATTGGGTAGGGTTGATTGGGGAATGTCACTCAAAGGGTTAACGGTGGATAAGCAATGGCAAACATTCAAAGACCGCATGGATGAAGTACAGAATTTGTTCATCCCAGTTTGGCATAAAAATAAAACACAAAAGGTGACTCAACCGTGGCTAACGAGGGAAATTAGGGATAGCATAAGATCCAAGGAGAGGACATATAAGTTGGCCAAATAAAGCAGTAATCCAGAGGATTGGGAGCAGTTTAGGATTTAACAAAGTAAGACAAAGGGATTAATTAAGAAAGTGAAAATAGAATATGAGAGTAAGCTTTCAGGGAACATAAAAACTGACTGTAAAAGCTTTTATAGATATGCGAAGAGAAAAAGATTGGTGAAGTCAAGCATGGGTCCCTTGCAGTCAGAATCAGGGGAATTTATAATGGGGAACTAAGAAATGGCAGACCAATTAAATACATATTTTAGTTCTGCCTTCACAAAGGAGGACACAAATAACCTCCCGGAAATGTCGGGGATCATAGGGTCTGATTAAAGGGAGGAACTGAAAGAAATCAGTATTTGTAGTGAAATGGTGTTAAGGAACTTGATGGGATTGAAGGCCGGTAAATCCCCAGGGCCTGATAATCTACATCCTAGGGTACTTAAGGAAGTGGCCCTAGAAATAGTAGATGCATTGCTGATCATCTTCCAACATTCGATGGAATCTGGAACAGTACCCATGGATTGGAGGGTAGCTAATGTTACCCCACTATTCAAAAAAGGTGGTAGAGAGAAAACGGGGAATTACAGACCGGTAAGCCTGACATCGGTAGTGGGGAAAATGCTAGAGTCCATTATAAAAGATATAATAGCAGAGCACTTGGAAAACAGTGACAGGATCGGACAAAGTCAACATGGATTTACAAAAGGTAAATCGTGCTTGACTAATCTACTGGAATTTTTTGAGGATGTAACTAGTAAAATTGTTAAGGGAGAACCAGTGGATGTGGTGTATTTGGACTTTCAGAAGGCTTTCGATAAGGTCCCACATAAGAGATTAGCATGTAAAGTTAAGGCACATGGGATTGGGGGCAAGCTATTGACTTGGATAGAGAACTGGTTGGCAGACAGAAAGCAAAGAGTTGGAATAAATGGTTTTTTTTCCAAGTGGCAGGCAGTGACTAGTGGGGTAACGCAGGGATCGGTCCTTGGACCCCAGCTATTCACAATATATATTAATGATCTAGACAAGGGAACTAGATGTAATATCTCCAAATTTGCAGATGACACAAAGCTGGGTGGGCGTGTGTGCTGTGAGGAGGATGCCGAGAAACTATAGGATGATTTGGACAGGTTGGGTGATTGGGCAGAAGCATGGCAGATGCAATATACCGTGGATAAATGTGAGGTTATCCACTTTGGTGTCAAAAACAGGAAGGCAGATTATTATCTGAATAGCAATAGATTGGGAGAAGGGGAAGTGCAACGAGACCTGGGTGTCCTTTTGCACCAGTCGCTGAAGGTAAGCATGCAGGTGCTGCAGGCGTTTAAGAAGGCAAATGGTATGTTGGCCTTCATAGCGAGAGGGTTTGAGTACAGGAACAAGGATGTCTTGCTGCAGTTGTACAGGGCCTTGGTGAGACGACATCTTGAGTATTGTGTGCAGTTTTGGTCGCCTTATCTGAGGAAGGATTTTCTTGCCATGGAAGGAGTTCAGCGAAGATTCACCAGGCGGATGCTTGGGTTGGCAAGAATGGCGTATGAGGAGAGATTGTGACGATTGGGCTTGTACTCGCTGGAGTTTAGAAGAATGAGAGGGGTTCTCATTGAAACTTATAAAATTCTGGCAGGACTGGACAGAGTAGATGCAGGGAGGATGTTCCCAATGGTCGGGGAATCCAGAACCAGGGGTCACAGTCTAAGAATAAGGGGTAGGCCTTTTAGGACAGAAATAAGGAGGAATTTCTTCACCCAGAGAGTGGTGAACCTGTGGAATTCTCTACCACAGAAGGCAGTAGAGGGCAATTCATTAAACATATTCAAGAAGTGGTTGGATATATTTCTTAAGGCTAAAGGGATATGGAGAGAAAGCATGGACCGGGTACTGAACTTGGATGATCAGCCATGATCGCATTGAATGGAGGAGCAGGCTAGAGGGGCCGAATAGCCTACTCCTGCTCCTATCTTCTATGTTTCTATGTTTCTATGTATTCTGCGGTGAGTGTCTCAATTCCTGACTCCCCAAAGGCTTTCCACCATCTACAAGGCACAAGTAAGGAGTGTGATGGAATACTCTCCTCTTGCCTGGATGAGTGTAGCTCCAACAACACTCAAGGAGCTCAACACCATCCTGGGCAAAACAACTCGCTTGATTGGCACCCCATCCAGCACCTTAAACATTCACTCCCTCCACCACTGACGCACCGTGGCTACAGCGTGTACCATCTACAAGATGCACTACAGCAACTCGCCAAGGTTTCTTCGGCAGCACCTCCCAAACCCGCAATCTCTACCACCTAGAAGGACAAGGGCAACAGGCTCATGGGAACACCACCACCTCCAAGTTCCCCTCCAAGTCACACACCATCCTGACTTAGAAGTATGTCACCTTTCCTTCATCGTCGCTGGGTCAAAATCCTGGAACTCCCTCCCTAACAGCACTGTGGGAGTACCTTCATCACACTGATTGCAGCGGTTCAAGAAGGTGGCTCACCACCACCTTCTCAAGGGCAACTAGGGATGGGCAATTAATGCTGGCCTTGCCAGCGACGCCCACATCCCAAAAACGAATAAAAAAAATAATCATGGCAGTCACATCACCCAAATATATTGAAGGAGATTCACTGACACACTTCCCTCTTTCTTGCAGGAGAAGGTGGTCCATAACCGCAGGCAGCAGCAAAGAACTGGAGGAGGACAAGCGCACCTGCATGTTTTAACCTCCATGGAGGCCATCATGGAAAGGTGCACCTCTGAAGCTGTGACCACTGGCGGGCTGAAGCGGGCTGAAGGTAACTGCATACATAATGCTCCTTCTCTCATCTCATCTCACTTCTCCCTCATCCCTCAATTTCTTCTGACTTAGAAACTGCAGATGGAGTAAGCACACATTTCTTACTTTCTCTTCTCCCCTCACCACAACCCAAGCCTTGTTTCTGTTTCATTTCAGATACCCACGACTGTAGCCTTCCCAATCAGTGGAGGAAGAGGAAGAAGACAGTGAAGATGAAGAGACACCATCACTTGATCTTACACTTGCAGCCACCAGCTCAGAGACTGAAACTATGTGTATTTTAGAGGCTAGGATAGAGGAGGGATCTGCACATGGTGAGACACCAGGCACAAGTGTGCAGGAGCCAGGGCAGGAGAAAAGGATAGCACAGATGTCAGCTTGCTGGAGGGCGAGATCACACATTAGTTCTGCTGCTGAGGAGTCGGATGAGGACTTCGACAGTCCAGGCTACAGAAGAAGGCTGATGGGTATACATTACCACATGCTTGGTGCACTGGAAAGCCTGCACTCAATGTCAAGGAGCATGGAGGAGTCCAGCACTAACTTGGCACAGGGCTTTGTACAGAACTTGGAGCCCATCCTTTCCAATATGGAACAGGTGGTCACCTCCGTCAGCACTCCTGTGGAACCCACCATGATGCAACGTTTGATGGCCTCGCTGTAGTCCATCAATCCGTTCTCCAACAGATCAATAGGATTGCTGAGGCGCCGCCCCGGGAGAGTGGCAGTGGCTCCATGGATCATGAACCTGCTTTCCTCGCTCAGGATGACAGCATTCGTGCTCTCACCCCTGCAGCTATGCCAGTGCATTTGATGTTGCCTGTTAGCCAGTTAGATCAGACTGCTGCCGCCAGGCCAAAATGGTGCAATCTGAAGCCATGCCCTCTCGGCCCATAGCTGCTCGAGGTCACCCTCCAAGGCCACTTGATGGTCAGCATCCTTCCACCAGCCATGCTGCAACCACTGGGGAAGCACCTCGTAGTAGCTCTAGGGTAGGCAAAGGCACAAGGAAAACAAACACTAAGGGAATGCATAAGGGTGATTAGTTTATTTTTGTTTGCATTATGTAATGATTTAATTTATAAATTTGGATTGGAATATGCATTTTCCAGTGGTTTTTATTTTTGTGTTGTCGCAAAGAGGATGATGTGATGGTCAGTGATAGAGGAAAGGTAAGGAGTGTGAGACTGTTGGCAAATGGGGAGGTGTGGTTGAGATTAATGGTATCACTCGTGAATTATTTCATCACGTAGAGCCTGGGCAGAAAGGGGTTGTCTACATTGTAGCCTCCCTTCCTTTTCCTCCTTCTCTTCCTCGTGCTGCTCCTCAGCTTCTCGTCTGATAGGTGGTGGCAAGGGCTGTTCCCTCAGGTTGTGCAGCTTGCAGCATACTAGCACAAATCTTGATAGCCACTCAGCTGAGTACTGCAGGGCTCCTCCAGAGCGGTCCACACAGCGTTACCTGAGGACGCTGATGGTGTGCTCTATAATATTCCTTGTGCCAGCATGGCTCTCATTGTAGGCCTGCTGTGCACGTGTGTTTGGGTTCTGGACCAAAGTCATGAGCCATGTCATGAGTGGATAACCCTTGTCACCCAGTAGCCAGCTTTTGACTTGCTATGGTGGGTAAAATACAGGTAGCACAGAGGACTGCTGCAGAATGAAGGAATCGTGACTACTGCCAGGTTGATGATCCCCGGGGGAGTGTGTGGGAGGTGAGTGGTGTTTGTCTGGGGTAGGCTGATGGTGAGTGAGCTTGGGGGGCAGGAGGAAGCACTCCTGCTCCTCCTGGCCCACAAGGATTGCTCCCCGAGCTGTGATCGCCTTGCTGTAGCTACCAGGAATCCCAAGGCCCAGGGTCCCTGGCTGGCTGTTGTTAAACCTGCGCAGCAGGTTAAAGCAGGGGCTTCATGGGCCTCATTATCATATTTAAAATGCCAACCCTCCTCCTGGCAGCGGGTTGGCTGCCTGTTCCTCAGTCCCACCTGAGTAAAAGCCGAAAATGGGCGGGTTGGAAGCGGCTTGTGGTCGGGATTTAGATTTTCAATACTTTAACTTCCCACCACCCCCAATCCACCTGTTTATTCATGTTAAAATACCCCCCTTAGTGTCTGCACCCACACATGGGCACCTGGGTGAGGTACTGGAGGGTGCCTGGCACATGTAGAACCATACCCCACAAGGGGTCAACATCCTCAGGAGAAGACTAGAGGGAAGAAAATTACCAAGTAAATAAATTAAACACGGGAAATGAACCCTAGATGACAGAAATATCAGGGCTAGGGAATACATCAGTACAAGATGCGATTAAATTAATGGCCCTGAAATTGCAGTCTCCATGATGGTGTACTCTCAGTGAAATCCATTTGAACGGCTCTGAATCGCCTGGTTGGGCGCAGAGTTGGGCTATTTGGCCAACAAATGCCCAGCAATTGCCCATGCAACTCTTACAGCTGGTAAAAGCAGGCATAGGGTCTGCCTTCTTCAGTGTAAGGGTGTGTATATATAAGGCTTAAATAAAACATTTAAAAATCCAAAATGATGTACATGCACTTTAAATGAGTTTGTGTAAATATTGGCCCGGATTAAGATGTTTAAAATTATTTATCAAAAAATTACATTTTTATTGAGGTTGGTGCAATGAAGGAACTTATGAATAAAATTGCAATTCAGTACATTTATAACTATTAGAATTCTGTACCTTGTATAATTATTTGGGGATTCCATTACAGATCATTAGGGGATTCCCTTTGTAAATGATTGCAATGAAATCTTCCTTTACCTTTGGATGACCGGGCCCACGTGATCCTGGGTAGGCTTCCGAACCACCTGCGTCCCTGGGATCGGTGGGCCTTTACGCTGCCATTAGACTTGAGGCCTGAGACTGCAACTCTTTGCAGCCTGGACAAGAGGAGGTACTTTCGGAATTGTTTTGCGGGTTGGAGGCGTATTCCGGAGGTACTTAGCTGACTACAATTTCTAGGCCAATGTGTCTAGATATCAGGAAGTAGTAAGTGAAGAGAATGAAAAAGAATTGAGCAAGATAAATTAGGAAGTAAAACTGCAGTGAACATTCTAGTGGATATTCAGGAAGCCAAATAATTGAAGTGCTGATAATTGACATTCTACTGCAATGTATAAAATGTTGGAGGTTAGTCCTTAAGGGTGCAAGGATTAAACAGCAATTGAATATTTTTAAGAATACATTGGACAAGGTGCAAATGGACTTCATACCATACAGAGTGAGATATACAGAATCAAATCCGACATGCTAATTGGTTAAATGGGGGAAGGGTCTATGTAAGTATAAGGGAGAACAGAATTCACTTACAGAAGGAAATGGGGAATAAACCAATGGAAAGACAAATTAACACATGAAATTAGTGGGAAAAAATAATTAACAGACATTAGGAAATTTCTAAGATCTTGGGGTAAATTTTCAGCAAATACAATGGAACCTCCAATATCACTATAATAATGTGGGGATGGGGGAATGGGTAGATAATTGAGAGTCCCCCAAGGCAGGTACAGTATAAATGGCTTAAACTGAATGTAATCTTTCTTGGGTTATGGGGTTGATTTATGGCAGATAGGAGACCAGTCTCAGTGGGCTGTGTAATGAGGTAATGTCTCTTGCAAGGTTTTGCTCTGTGAAAGTTCTGGTGGATAATCAGGAAGCCAGACAATTGGAGCGCTTATAATAGAAGTTCCACCGTAACCTATTAAAGTGTGTGGGGGGTTAAGGATGGAAGTGATGAGATTGAGACGAGAACCATATTGTGAAGCTCTTCAATTGTTTTTTGCATAAAGGTTCAATCGTCGAAGATGCCAGCAATATTGCTCCCAATAACAAGTGAAGTGGGGAAAACAGTAGCTGGAGATAAAATGTACTATCTATAACAATGTTCACTCCAGACACCAGTGGGTTAATTTTAACCACCCTATGATGGGCGGGAGAGGGTAAATATGTCAAACCCGATCCCAACCCGCCGCGAATGTGTCTACTTCCGGTTTAATCGCAATGGGTTTGAGGGTGTCTGAGTAACCCGCCCTGGAGAGGTGGGTCAGTGAGTTTAATATTTAAATGCGGCTCCGTTCCTCAGATTTTGGGAGCCAGTTGAATTTAACAGCTGCGGGCTGGGTTTTCCAGGGCTCGGGAAATGCAGCAGCTAAAGGGAAATGAGAACTGCCAGATCCAACAGGTTAAGTGCCTTTTAGAGCACTGTTGTGGGCCAGGAGGAGCAGGAGTGCTTTCCCTGGCTTCTCAAGCAAACCTGCTGCCGCAATCTGCTGAGCCCCCCTGTGACCTAACGAACCCCCGCGATCTTCAGACCCCTTCACTATGCCCCGATCTTTCCCCCCCTCCCTCCTTGCTGCCATACTCCGATTCCCCCCACCATGCTTCGATTGTTTCCAATTGCTGGGGATCATCCCCAATGGTCTCTGGCGGTGGCCTTCTACTGCTGGTTTTCCCGCCCCGCAGCTGGCCATCCTCTCAATCTAGCCGGTTGCGGGGCGGTAAATGGAATAAAATAATGGCCCAGAAATTCGGGTCTTCACGGGTGAGTACGCACGGGATACTCACCCGTAGGCCCAATGGAAGTGCCGGTTTCCTGCATGTACTGCGCATGCGCGGGAAACCGGCACTTCTATTCCCCTGAACAAAGGGGTTCAGAGGTCGAATGCGTGCACAGGAGAGGCTGCGCGTGTGCATCAAACTTAGTTTTTTTTTACAGGTTTTCCCGGGAGGGTAAGTCTGCAGAAGTTAGACATGTAAAAAGCAAGCGTAAGGCCTGCTTTTTACAAGGTAAGTGGTGAATTAATTAAAATTAAAACATTCTTTCCACAGGTTTATTATTTTAAAATACTTTAAAGCAAGGTAAGTTTATTTTTAGCCTCGTTAGAAAATTAAAATATTTTTTCAAAAATTTAAATTATTGTTTAAAATAGTTATTTCATGTAATTTATAGTTTATTTAAAAAATGTGATTTAAAAAAAAAATTATTTGAAGATTTAGTGCTATTTTGGGGCCATAGTATTTATAAGTTTTGACAGCTCTTCCTGTCAATCTTATGAATGGAGCATTCCCTGCTCCGATTGGCTCTCCATGGCCCATGTGATCCCAGGGGATGCATATAACTAACTGCGCCCCTGGGATACGCAAGAACTGCGCGCCGGCAGCTGGACCAGGCCCCGGATCAGAATTCCACGGGGGCCCACAGCTCAACGGCCGGTGCGCAAGGTAAGTGCAGGTTGGCGGCTTGCACTCGCGGGAAGCCCCCGACCTGAATTCCTGGGCCATTACGAACGAGGTCCTGCCGTTAATTTAGGTAGGATCTCCACATTCCCGGCCTCTGACATATGCCCCTGCTCCCTCCCCGCCTCCCCGTAAAGTACTGACTCCTCACCTCCAGTTCCTCTCTATATAGCCAATGTGGCTTTTTTCATCCTCCTAGGATCCAACATTATTGGTTTCATATCGAGAATACATGCTGGGATTTTGTTGGATATGTTTTCTTTTTATCCAACAAATTTAGTAACTGATTAACAGGAATGCTTAAGCCACAAGTATGTTATGAATTCTGATATCCACCATGGGCCAAGCATGTTTTCTGTTTGTTATTTTTGCTTTGTAAAATTGGCTGTTGTTTCTGTTGCGGGGCTGGAAACAGAAAGGAGTGGAAATACAGAGGTGATAAAGGCACCTTTGTCTGCTTTTCTGGCCGTACTTGGGATACAGAGGAGTGGATGTTGAGAATGATGGAGAGGGAATAGTATCGTTGCTGATCCTTTGTTCTTTTTGTAAAGTGTTATCAAAGCACAAATATAGTCAACTAATAGTTAATAAGAACATAGGAAGGTAGGCGAAAAAAGAAAGTTCATCAGCGCGTCTGTGCGTCTTATATAGGACCATACATAAAGACTGCCGTGTCAAGCAGAAGGCCCACCACAACCTTCTCAAAACCACAAGGGATGGGCAGTGACGTGGTCTTGCCGGTGTTGCCTATATTCCAAGAACAAAAATGTTTGTTTTTTAAAAGTAGGCTTGTCGTGCTAACAGAGAAAGGAAGTGGTCTGTGACACTTTCAGAGACCCTTTGCACACCTGGTAACTCTTTAAAAAAATAGCTTGCCTATATATGGAATTATTATCATTATTAGGTCTGTCAACGACTGTATCCAACGGGGTCAGAGACTTAAACCACAGGAAACACTGCAATCAGCTGCTGCAATAAAAGTATACATTCTGTGATTTCAATTAAAAGCTGCAAATTTAATTCTGTGCACTTGTGTATTAATTTTATATTTTTTGGTATGTGTTGAAGAGGTATTTGTGTTTCATTTTAAATGGAACAAATTACTCCTCATCATTAGACCTACATTCCATTTTAATCCAGGATGCACTTTATTAAAAATAGAATTAAATATATTACTACACATAATAATTACTGTAATATCTCAACACTGCTATTAGCTGGTGCAGGAGGACATTGCATTGATACTGGACAGGGTAGCCACTTTAACATACAAAAGGCACCAACAACAATTTGCATTTATACAGCACCTTTAGTGTAGAAAAATGGCCAGAATGGGATTGTGCAGAGAAATGGGAAAAACTTTCAGCATTTAATTTATATAATGAAATTAGTCTCATCATACAGTTTGAATTCTATTGAAAACAACTTCACAAACTCTCACCTTTAGGATAATTCCCATTACACAGTACGGATCAATGGTTGTGTTACTAACTGTTTTCTCTGTTATGCATGTTGTTCGCCTTCACTAACCTGGTTTACCAACAGTACTGTCTCTTATGTATCTTGTTGCTGGCTCCAGGTAAGCAATGCTTCTGCCAGTAAAATGTGACATCAGTTCCCTTGGAAACAGAGCAGTTGAGAGTGATGTTTGGAGTTGAACAGTTACCAATAATTATCACCATGGGCTGGGAAACTGATTCTGAAAAAGACAGAATATAATGAACGTGGAACCTATTTATTTTAAAGTAGGGATCTTCAGCAAATGATGCATTCCCTCCATTGATGCTGTGATGAACGGCTAATTAATCAAAGTGGTGTCTGCAGGGGATGACATTCCTCTTTCAATGGAAAAGGGGAGTACGTCTGTTTTTTCCATAATTAATCACCCATTAACAGTCTTGCAGGAACATTTAAAGTTGAAGTATGCAATTTCTGAGAATCTGATTGATGGGCTCTTAAATAAGGAGAAAAACAGGCGTTCTACCATGTGTATGTTAAAAGAGAAATTTCATCCTGTAAATATTTGGAGGAGATGGATTCTGACTTCTGATTATGCGCAAATAGCCACATGGGAATATGATGTCGTGGCGATAACTGAGACCTGGCTCAAAAAAAGGCAGGATTGGGTATTAAATATTCCTGGATATAAGGGGCAGGATTTTCATTCAGGAGTCGGGTTGGAGGCAGGACTACAACTTTCAGGGTTGTAGTCCCGTCTCCATCGAGATGCGGCCAATCCACGCGATTTTAACTTGATTGACCTTGTTGAGCCCGCCCAGCAGGCTCAACAAGCCAATTAAGGGCCACCCGGCAACAGGTGACGTCACAGACTGAAATTTCATCTGTCAAGAGGTTTTGACAGATGAAATATCAGTGTTTGAAAGCTGTTTGAAGCTGTCAAACACTGACAGTCTTACTTCTAACCTGAGTCCTTCTCCACAGACTCAGTTAGAAATCTCTCCTGCACAGAAAGCTGAAGGCTGTCACTTTTGACAGTTCGCAGCCATTCTGCTTTCTGTGCCGGTGAGATGAGGGGCTTCCGGGACCTAAAGGAAGGAAGGCTGAAAAGGTAAGAAAAGGTCATTTAAAATTCTTTAATCACTTTAGACACACCAAACACACTTACCTTTGCACTCATGCACACATCACTCACCTGAACACCGACATCTTGACCCCTCCAAGTCCTTCAACCCGACGGCCTGCCTCACAAACTTGGCGTGGTTTGGAGCCGTCGGGAATCCCGTCAACCTTAAAAATAGGGATTAGGCTAAAAACTGCTTGTTAACTACCTGTTAATAGGCAGTTAATTGGCACTAATCCCTTCCCGCCTCGGGTAGGCGGGTCCCAGTGTGGGGCGGGTACCCACCCCTCCTTTGAAACTGACATGGAGGTGGGTTTAGGTGCAGGATGGGGTCGGGACCCCTGATTTCGGGATTTTAACCCCCCGCACGCCTCCAATCCCGACTCCATGGCCAATGAAAATCCTGCCCAAGGTGTTCAGGAAAGATAGGGAAAGAAAGAAAGGAGGTGTGGTGGTAGTATTGATTAAGGAGAATATTACAGTGCTGGAGAGAGAGGATGTCCTGGAGGGGTCAAGGACAGAATCTATTTGGTTAGACCTAAGAAACAATAGAGGTACCATGACACTACTAGGTGTATTCTATAGGCCACCAACTAGTGGGAAAGGTATAGAGAAGCAAATTTGCAGGGAAATTACAGAGAGGTGCAAGAACTATAGTGTAATGATAATGGGGGACTTCAACTAAGCTAATATAGACTGGGATAGTAATAGTGTAAAGGGCAGAGAGAGGGAAGAATTTCTGAAGTGTGTTTAGGACATCTTTCTTGATCAATACATTTCCGGCCCAACGAGGGAGGAGGCATTGCTGGATCTTGTTCTGGGGAATGAGGTGGGTCAAGTGGAGCAAGTGTCAGTAGGGGAACATTTAGGGAACAGTGATCACAGTATCATAAGGTTTTGATTAGCTATGGAAAAGGACAGTGAGCAATCTAGAGTAAAAATACTTAATTGGAGGAAGGCCAATTTCAGTGGGTTGAGAATGGATCTGGCCCAGGGAAATTGGAATCAAAGATTGGCAGGCAAAACTGTAATTGAACAATGGGCTGCCTTTAAAGAGGAGATGGTTCGGGTACAGTCGAGGTACATTCCCACGAGGGGGAAGGTAGGCCAACCAAAGTCAGAGCTCCCTGGATGACGAAAGAGATAGGGAGTAAGATGAAGCAGAAAAAGGGGGTGTATGACAGATATCAGGTTGAGAATACAAGTGAGAACCAGGCTGAATACAAAAAGTTCAGAGGGGAAATGAAAAAGGAAATAAGATGGGCAAAGAGAGAGTATGAAAATAGACTGGCAGCTAACATAAAAGGGAATCCAAAAGTCTTCTATAGGCATACAAATAGTAAACAGATAATAAGAGGAGGGGTGGAGCCGATTATGGACCAAATTGGAGACCTACGCATAGAGGCAGAGGGCATGGCTAAGTTACTAAATGAGTACTTTGCATCTGTCTTTGCCAAGGAAGAAGATGCTGCAAAACTTATAGTGATAGAGGAGGTAGTTGAGATACTGGATGTGATGAAAATTGATAAAGAGGAGGTACTAGAAAGGCTGGCTGTACTTAAAGTAGATAAATCACCAGGACTAGATGGGATGCATCCTAGGTGGCTGAGGGAAATAAAGGTGGAAATTGCGGAGGTACTGGCCATAATCTTCCAATCCTTCTTAGATACGGTGGGGGGGGAGATGGTACCGGAGGACTGTAGATTTGCAAATGTTACACCATTGTTCAAAAAAAGGTGTAAGGATAAACCCAGCAACTACAGGCCAGTCAGTTTAACTTCAATAGTGGGGAAGCTTTTAGAAATGGTAATCCGGGACAAAATTAACAGTCACTTGGACAAGTGTGGATCAATTAAGGAAAGCCAGTACGGATTTGTTAAAGGCAAATCATGTTTAACTAACTTGATTGAGTTTTTTGAAGAGGTGTACATGGATTTCCAAAAAGCATTTGATAAAGTGCCACATAATAGGCTTGCCAGCAAAGTTGAAGCCCATGGAATAAAATGGACAGTGGCAGCATGGAAAAATTGGCTAAGTGACAGGGATCAGAGAGTAGTGATGAACGGTTGTTTTTCGGACTGGAGGAAGGTATACAGAGGTGTTCCCCAGGGGTCGGTATTAGGACCACTGCTTTTCTTGATATATTTTAATGACTTGGACTTGGGTGTTCAGGGCACAATTTCAAAATTTGCGGATGACACAAAACTTGGAAGTATAGTGAACAGTGAGGAGGATAGTGCTAGACTTCAAGAGGATATAGACAGGCTACTGGAATGGGCAGACATGGGGCAGATGAAATTTAACACAGAAAAGTGTGAAGTGATACATTTTTGTAGGAAGAACAAGGAGAGACAATATAAACTGAAGGGTACAATTCTAAAGTGGGTGCATGAACAGAGTGACCTGGGGATATATGTGTGGTAAACCACTTTTACCGTTCACTATCGTTACACTATAGTTATCACTGTTAGATCGTTTCCCTGTAGTTATCACTGTTCACATTGTTGTATCACTGTACGAGGTCGCCTCTTGTCACGCTGCTATACCTGGGCTGACCACTGCCGACTCCGCCCATGGCTCCACCTACCTGCCCAGGTATAAAGGTGGTCGACTGGCTGGTATTCCTCCTTCTTGGATCCGATCACCCACGAGGGTGGGCTCTGTTATTTAGTCAATAAAAACCTATAGTTACTTTCTTAACTCGTCGCTTTTCATTGGGCGAATTGATAGGTATATCAATATGTACACAAATCGTTGAAGGTGGCAGGGCAGATTGAGAAAATGGTTATAAAGCAGACGGGATCCTGGGCTTCATAAATAGAGGCATAGGTTACAATAGCAAGGAAGTTATGATGAACCTTTATAAAACACTGGTCCGACCTCAGCTGGAGTATTGTGTCCAGTTCTAGGCACCGCACTTTAGGAAGGATGTGACAGTCTTAGAGAGGGTGCAGAAAAGATTTACAAGAATGATTCCAGGGATGAGGGACGTCAGTTACGTGGATAGACTGGAGAAGCTGGGGTTGTTCTCCTTACAGCAGAGAAGGTTGAGAGGAGTTTTGATAGAGGTGTTCAAAATCATGAGGGGTCTGGACAGAGTAGATAGAGAGAAACTGTTCCCATTGGCAGAAGGGTCGAGAACCAGAGGTCACAGATTTAAGGTGATTAGCAGAAGAACCAAAGGCGACATGGGGAAAAACTTTTTTACGCAGCGAGTGGTTAGGATCTGGAATGCACTGCCTGAGATGGTGGTGGAGGCAGATTCAATCATGGCTTTCAAAATAGAATTGGATAAGTACCTGAAGGAAAAAAATTTGCAGGGCTACGGGGAAAGGGAGGTCGAGTGGGACTACCTGAAGTACTCTTGCAGAGAGCCAGCATGGGCTCGACGGGCCAAATGACCTCCTCCTGTGCTGTAACCATTCTATGATTATATGATTCTATGACTTGCCAGTAGCTTAGAATGCCTGAACATCTCCTTAATTTACAGGCAATACTTTTAAAAGATGCAACGTTCATGAAACAGCATTTTTGTCAAACTTTTGCATGTGGAGGGCATTGCTTTGTTGTGTTTTGACACAAATTATGCCACCATGTTATATTTGTGAAGATTTGGCAAACACGTTTACACAAATACAGTGCCCATTAAACTGGTTTCCATAAACACTGTGGCCCCCCGAGATTTCTCCAGCTCCACTCCATCACTGGAGGTGCAGCAAGGCTGAACCTCTGGCCAACCATCTTCTCCAGTGTTGACTCCATCCCAACCACATGGATATGGTCATTTACATAAAGGTGCTAGGGACCCCACACTCTACGGTGTCCAGCCAGTGGAAGGGTGGGGGGTTTGGTGAGGGCAGGAATTTGGGAGCGGTACTTTAATCATAAGCTGGCCGTTCTGATCAAAGATTAGAACTGTCTTTTTTTTAAATTGCTGCCATTTCATTCTTGCCAATAGGAAACCAGCATCAGGCTCCCAGTTCTGCAATCACTTATCAAGCACGCCCACATCAAGCAGGCATACTTTCCGTGGGTTTCAAGAAAGGTGGGCCGAGTAGGATTTCTGGTGACCGCATCACCTTGCCAGGCCTGCACCTTTCAGTCATGACTGGATGGAAGGGAATGAGCACAATACCCTGTCATCCCGTTGGAATTTTGAAATGTGGGGAGAGGGGGGACAGAGAGTTGGCAGAACAGGGTCCTGCCCCAATAGCCCACCCCCATCCAGGGTACACCCCAGTTCCGCCCTCCCATGCCCCTTCTGGGTCTTGAATTTTTATATTCAGTCACAAAATCTAAAGACACTGAACCACTTTGACCTCTGTTTTGAGGGCAGCATAAAATACTTTGGTTTCAATAACAGCTTGAAACTGGGATCTGCAGAACCAAACCATGCACTTCAGTGGGGAGGAGAAGGAATTTATGCATTAATACTAAAGGAGGGGACTTGTTTCTGTACAACAGTCACATAGCATTTCACTAACCGTAAACATTTCCTGACAGTAACTTTAAACAGAATTTGTTAAGATTATTAATTAACTTACCAAATACCACAGATCTTGAAAATATTTCAATTACTGCTCGCCAAATCTCTGCTGTAGTATTTGTATTCTATTTTGCACTCTCCAGTGTCACAGACCTGTACATTGTCCAGTACTACAAAACTGGCTCCCTGTGTTTGTACTGTGCCTTTTTACAGGGGGTGTATACTCTATGATTTTTCCAATGTCCACCCTACTATTTTAGTAGTAACTGGGAATTTGATTCGAAATGTCACTTCATCTTGATCCCTGCCTTGGTGGTTTACAAAGAAATGGACTTGTTCTTCTTCAGCGACCATAGTGACTGTACTTGGGATGGCCTGTGTTACTGCTCTACAACCTGTAAGCAGTACTAGAGAAGAAAAATGCATTTGGGTATCAGTACCGATTATTGTTCACAATCTATATAAATATAGTATTAATATGATGCAGTCTTGTTGCCTGGGATTAAAATCATAATTTTTGTAACGTTTACAACCTTTTATGAATAGTTGAACTGAGTGAAGTTCAGGACCCTTGAGATCTTGATCCTGTCCCTTCACCTTTTAAAATTGCACATATGGAATGACACTATTCCCATGTTCCTTGTGCATATCGGAATACAAAAATGCATCTGAGTCAAATGGTGGTAGGTTCAAGCCCTACTCCAGAGCCTGACCTCATAATCTAGGCTGACACATCAGTACAATACTCTTACTTCAGATCTCCTATACTGCTGAAGTCTTCAGAAGCAATTTCCCTCCCTACCCCATAGGTGGGAATCCTGTCGGGAGTCTGCCAAAAATATTCCGGTGAGTCTGACCCAGGGACATCAGTTTGGTCGAGCGCACGCATAGGGCAGACAGAAGTCCTGCCCTGCCGAAGTTGTCCCAATGTAGGAGACACAAGATAAATCGACCCTAGTGAATGTCTCTGATCTCATGTCATGTCTAATATTTGCCCATATACATTAGTAATTAGTGGTTACTGCAATGGACTAATAACCCAGAGTGCGCGAGGTCAAATCCCACGAGGCAAGTTGTGAAACTGAATTTACTAAATCTGGTAGGAGTACCAGAAAACAATGACCATGAAAGCTGTTAGAGTATTGTAAAAGAATCAACTGCTTCACTAATATCCTTCAGGGTAAGGAATATACCAACCCTTATGTGGTCTGATCTATACAGGACCTCAGTCGCACAATGTTGTTGCCACATTTTAGGATTTTTGACATCTTTTCCAGTTACGTTTTTGAAGCAAAATTTATTCACACAAGTCTAAAATAAAAACTGAGATGAAAGGTGATTAAAATACTATTGAGCTGCGCAAGTTGGGAAGTCCTTGTTGCCAGTTGCTTGGCAGAGGTTGTCTGGCATAGGCATTGTCTTCTGGCTCTGAACATTGAGAGATTAAAAAATAGGAACAGAAACATACATTGGTAGTTAGGTATTTAAACATAATGTTGCTAGGGCAGGATTTTGTTCAAACTCTCAAGATTAGGGTGCAGTAGAGTAGTTAAAAATTATTTTGCTTAATTCTAGCAAGGTGACCCATTGATGTGGGGAAGCATACCGTGTTCTTTATTTTGTATTATTAAAACAAAACAAAACTGTTGCACTGGATTATCATTTGCTGTCTACGAAATAAAGCAGCTTAATGATTTTTTATCTGGCCACCACATTATGTTGGTCTGCCTTCAAAACGTTTGCAGAAGTACTCGTGAGGACATATGCGTAAGACATGATATCCAGTTTGTGTGTCAAGGGAGGCAGATTGTTATATCCCCCAGTTCATACTATTGTTAGTGGATATTGGGCAGCGTGAGTCAACTCTGGCATGCAAGGGGCATGGGATCCACTCACGGGAGTGACTGACGCCACTGAACCTGCGAAGGCGTCTATGGCAGACCTGACTCTGAATCCCCTCGGATGTGGCCTAGCAGACCACTTAGTTGTAAAAGGAATGCATCAAGAAGGCAACCCAGCACCACCTTCTCAGGACAACCAAGGATGGCAATAAATCTGGTCTTACCAGAATCACCCATATTAAATAAAAACACATATTGAACCCCGAATGGTAGCTTTTGCCATATATTACTTTTCAGTCTCAGAAAAGCATTTGGCCTCCATTTCTCAAAGCATGTTGGTTTCACCAATACATTTTGCTACTACTGATGCAGAAGAAAAGAAGTATGTCTCCATCCTAGTTATCAATAATAACCAGAATAAACAGCAGCAGCCAAGTGACATTATCTTGTAATTTATCATTTACAGTTAAATCAATAGGGCAGCCTAAACTTTACATTCACCCTTTAAAAGATAGGATTGTTTCAGTATAGAAAATGGAAGTTAATTATTTATTATGGGACTCTACCACCAAGACTCTAGTTACATTTAACACTAAGGTACGCCTTAACTTACTTACAGTTTAACAAAAAGTGCCAAATCAAGATAGTAAATGTTACTATCGTACTAGTAAAATCTTACCTTGTGTCACAAAATGTGCTCCCAGATGGTAGTCCATTTTAAATTAATTAACCACAATCTGTAGATTTGCATTTTTAATCAATAAAGCTGTTTTAGAAATAGAAACCATACTTTTATTAACAGAAAGGTCATTGCATTCACACTTGTGGTTTTATTTCCTGGTCAGTTCTTGCCCATAACACCTTTTATAGTGACACAGATAGATATGGCCATCACCCTCATTTTTTGCATGAGTGGCATATGCTTTAGTGTACTATTGCTGTTCTGGGTGCATAACAAGCTTTCTTCCATTTGTAAACCATGTTTGTGTAATTCCTCGGTGTTTTATCATTGCCTTCACTAGTTTCGACATCTGCTGGAATTACATAAATTTAAGTCATTATTTTATCTAATCCAAAAGTATAAAAAGACAAAATGTGATTTTACATTTGTACTAGGGCACTGAATGATCTAGTCCAAAACTGATAAGTTTAGCTTTTTCTGCATTGGTGGAAAGGTGCATGTTGGGCTTTGTGCCCACCTGATTTCTCCATTGACCACGGCATAGTTTCCAGCGATGCTGCCATTCCTTGCATCCAACAATGCTATGGTGATAATGACGTAAAATGTGAATTGTGACAATTTGAAACAAATGCATCAAGAATGTGTGTATGGATGAGCTTTTGGCAGATTATCTTGGAAGTGATGGCAATCAGTGAGGAGCCGACAGAACGTTTCCTTAGATGATTTTCTGTTCTGTCCACCCAGATCTCTCCAAATTCAGGCAGAATCTGAGTGGGAAATCCCAGCTCTAATGTTTAACACCAAAACATTTAGTGCTTTGCATTTGGCAACACATGCTTGTTGACAGCATGGCTGCTACCATCCACAAGGTGATCACTGTGAGTGGTAAGATTGCAACTCAATTGGCCACAACACCAAATACGGCAGTAATGATGCCTGTAACTAGGATGGCTGCAGAGTTCCGGAAACAACTCCCTCGTCCTAAGTCCAAGAGGAGATATATAGGGAGAGCAATAGTAGGGAGTGAGGGCTTAGCAAGAATTCAAAGCCCAAAGTTAGTGATGTAGAATATTTTAAAGATGTGAACAATCAGTGCTATTCTCAAGCCTTACACTGGGATCATCACTGATCAAAAAGATGTCAATAGTTCAAACCCGGAAGAGTCACAATTGAGACAATGGGGATGAGAACCTTGCACCAGCAGTTCCACCTGAAAGCTGCTGCTGCTGCAATAAAGTCTGCAGCAGGAAAACTAGGAGAAAAGGACAGAACCTAGCTAACTCTTGCAAGAATAGATTAGTTTTGGATTCTTTGGGGAACCAATGTATTGCCTAATTTGAGAGAATAAATGCCATCCAAAACTCTATATATACCACATCCACTGCATTCCCTTTATCTATACAATCAGTCATTTCTTCAGTCTGAAAGAATGTAGACAGCTAAAATTTTAACAGGGAGCTCAGGGAATGTTGTAAAGCCACTGCATTCCTCAAGAGCATAAGGATTCTGGTGGCTCATAAGCTCAAGGCTGCATGAATACCTGAGCTGCTTTGTTCCAGTCAGCCTCAGTTTGGTGGCTAAAAGGCTGTGGGATTCTGGGTATGGCTATAGGGTCACCATTTAACACATGAGAAAAAAGCCCGAGTCCACATGCCAACTGAGAACACTCACAAAGCTGACGAACAGCTTCAAATGATTGCTGACTACTCATAATACAATCACAAAAGTGAGGTTTTTGCAATGGCAGATTTAGAAATTTCTAAAAGAGATATTGGCTAATTAACAGTTCCTTAGGGACTATCACAAAATGCACTTATTAATAGAGTGCCGCTAAGGTTCTGTAGGGGTTCTGATGGACTCCTGTCATACTTACAGTGAGAGACCAGCAGATCCCAGCAGAAAACAGTGGGGACCCGATGGTGATTTTTTCTGGATCGACCCTGTGTACGAGAGACGTGCCTGGGGTCATGGGTGGGGGTGGGGGAGTGTACGTGGGTGCTCGTAAACCCTCCGGTGGCGGGTAGGTGCTAGATTTTCCAGCCACACGGGGCATGCAGGTGCCAGAGAGGTGCCTGTAGTGGCGCTTGCACCCACCTACCCCATGCAAATTAGGTGCCCTCCCGGTTACCCCACAACCTCTGACGGGGACACCACTGCCAGGCACGATCCCACTGTAACCATTGGAATCTCGTCCTCTGGAATATCATGGCCAGTTGGACAAATTCATGTATAATGAGCCCAAAAATTCTGGCAGTTTTGTCAAATAAAATAAAAATCTAGATGGGTTATATAGCAGAGCAACTATTCTTGGTTTAATTACCTGCTGTTGCATGCCTGGTCACGGGCCATTCCAGTATCCATGTGATCGCTTGGTCATGCAAGCGCAGAAGAGAATTGTGGGGCATTCTGGGACAACCTCAGGAGAGCAGCCTGGCAGCACTGGGAAAGTGCAGACTGTTATGCCAGTGCACAACTCTGCCAATGCTGTCCGCCATCAATCACAAACAGGGGGGGGAAGAAACAGCAAACAAAGCAAGTAACAAGTGAACGTAATGGAGCAGATTAACAAGAGCAAGGTTGATGACAAACTTTAATTTGATGTAAGCTTGAAGCTGTCATTGTGCTTAGAGTTGGAGCAGTGACTGAAATTGTGTGACAGAATAGCGACAATACTTTATTACTTGATTTCTTCAGCCTGATAATTAAATATATGCCATTTGACACTTATACAATGACTGGGAAGTGTTTCGACAGCATTATTTAGCAGAGTAAGTTGGTTTATGCTCTTTGATCATGATTTATAAACATGAAAACCTCAGTGCGATAGATTGTGTTGCAACAGTTACAACATCTGCCGAGTACAAGCTTCCTGCAATGGTCAACTTTGTAAAGCAATTTAAATTGGGTTGCTATTCTTGGAGTCAGTGTTTTAACATTTTATTTTATCTTTAACTTCAATTAATATTTGCATTGATAATTTTCACAAACTTAAGGCCAATATAAGCCAATTTAATATCCAAAGTTTTGTTTTGATGTTGAGACGAAACTTTGCTAGGCCAGGCAAGATAAGAGGAGCCAGTTACAACTTCCAACAATGCACAGTAATAAGAACGCCTGCTACTTACAATGATCTTGTTGAAATTGTGTTAAGGTGCTTGAATTGCTTACCATGAATTTCTAGGAGGCAGCACAGTGACCTTTACACTCTAGCCTTCACCTGGAAGTGTTCTTTCACTCACAGCCTAACATGTAGTCAATCCACTAAAAGCCTCAGCTTGTTGCCTCCACCTGTCATCACACCCCTTATGAGTTGCATGCTGATACTTGAATTTTACTAAATGCCATGGTAACCAAAGGAAATTCACAATCTTTACATTCTTTTTCAAGACAGCCCATGACACCATAAAGAGAGCTGTGACTGATGGTGGATCCCCATCCCTTAAGAGAAGGAAGCTCTTCAACTCCTCGAGAAAGAGGCCATAGAAGATGGACAAGACTGGGAAATAGATGGGGAGGTGCCAGCTAACATTCTGCTTCCATTGTACCCCATAATACCGGTCAGCAAATTGTACCATGACACTCCTTCTACTGAAAATGACAATTTTCTCCTCTGCATCTCATTCTAACTTTTGTCCCTCTATTCCTCCTCTAGATGTGACTGATGATAATGAACCAGGCACCAAGCCTCCAGCCTAGTCAGATGTTGGTGGCTCTAGCCACGTTGTGCCTTGTCTGAAGAGCTGGGGGATCCAAATCTCATGAGCCTGCTATTAAAGACAAAAAAGGATGCTTGTGAACTCCAAACATATGTACAAGGGCTGGGGGACCATATTGGACAGTGTGCTGCAGATGTTGGATTTAGTGTAGTAGTCCACTGGCTACATGCATGGGTACGATATTGGATGACTTCACACCACTTAGTCCACCCTGCAGCATGTGGCACCTCCAAGGACATCAATGTGACAAAGAGAATCAGTTCTTTCTTAGGTTAGCTTTGTAGATCTTCCTTTAATTATGTCACTAGGGAGTTTTTTTTAGCTACCTTCAGAATCTTGTACCAAGCTTAACTCTCTCTGAGTTAAAAATAAAGTCTGGGGATCAAGCCCCACTCCAGGACTTGAGCAGGTAATCTAGGCAATCACACAGTTCAATACTGAAGGAGTGCTGCATTGCTGATGGTGCCATTTTCAGATGTAATGTTAAATCAAAGCTCCATTTGCCTGCTCAGGTGGATGTAAAAAATCCCATGGCACTGTACAAGGTCCACAGGAGGCAAACACAACAGGACTCTGGTACATTAGGAAGGACTCAAGGAATTAGGGCTTTTTATATTGGAGAGCGTAGACTTTGAGATAATATGATTCAGGTTTTTAAGCTGATGAAGGGGATGGATTCTATCACTGGATAGGTATTTGAGCTAGATAGGGCAGGGAGAACTATGAGGCATGTCGGAGGCAGAACTATGAGGCATGTGTATAAAATACAAATACAGAACAAAGAGTATATGTGGCAGCAAGTATTTATTTTTGGAGAGTCATTGACCTCTGGAATAGACTAGTGAAATGTGTGTCAAGTATGGCCTCACTGTAGTCCATCAATAGGGAGCTAGAGGGATTGCTCAGAGTCAAGAACATCTCAAAGTCTCGATGGTAGGTGAGGGATAGCTGTGATTATTGATATGAGTTTCAGAGGTCTCCTGGAGCTTGCTTGATTGTCTTCAGGGTTGGAGAGAAATTTCCCAGAGTTTTCCCCTAAATTGGCCTAATTGTTTTCTTTGTTTTTATTTGATTCTCCAAGGAGACTGCATGAAGGGGGTGGGGTGGGTCGATAGTGCATGCAGGTTGCACCATGTCTGTATCAGATGGGCTTGATAGACCAGTTGGTCTTTTTCTATCCTTTTTCATGTTTGTCTGTTTGTAGTTTTCCAGGTGTCCAGGCCAACGTTTATTCCGCAAACAACACCATCAAAATACATTTGCTGCTCATTTAACTCATTTGCTGTTTGTGTGATCTTGCTTTGTCCAAATCAGCTGCCATGTTTGCCTAAATAACTACAATAACTACACTTCAACATTAAAGACTTAGCTATAATGTGCTTTGGGGCTTCCTGAGGATGTGAAAGGCACTATATAAGTGCAATTTATTACTATAACTCAATATAAATCGTGCAAGTGTATCGGTTATTTGCAAAGCTTGAGGGAGGAGCTGTAGTGTATGTAACCTGTACCACCTTAAGAGACTACCTTAAGGTGATGAACTACTTTCTGATGGCTCCTGTATATTGTAGTACCGGTGGTGACCACACCGGTATATAAACCCTGTGGAGCAGTTTGTATTTCAGTTCAGCCCTGACCCTCAATTACTAAAGACCTGTTTAAGTATTCTGTTGTCTGTGTCCCATTATTCAGCATAACTACACTTGGGAAAACACAGACTCAACAGTGGCAACGAGTCTGATCGTACCTAGCGGCAGTTTTGAAGCTTCGCCCTTAGAACGGGCGTCGAAAAGGGGCATCCGCCCTCATCATCCTGCTGAGCACTGCAGCGCACGGGAGGCATCGAGAACCCAGGTTGGATTTGCTGGCCACGAAGTCCACCATCAGCAACAGGCAGTGATCATCCCTTCTACGACAGCGGCGGGTAAGCCCGATCTAGCGACACAGAGAGAAAGTCGGCTGAGTTGTCAGTGGGAGAAGGGGAGGGAAACCGAAGAAAAGGGCGGAGAACACGACCGCAGCCGGTGTAAGGGGCCGGACTGCAATCGGGCAGAGACGCGCAGCAGCCAGAGAAGCGTTAATGTCCACGAGGACCGCGGGAGCGGCAGGGAACAAGAGCAGCAGCGTCGGGGGAAATAAAGAACTGCTGGGAGGTGAGAACGGCAACAGCGCGGTAATCACCATTTTAGTCGGGGGGGGAAGAAGACAAGCGCGGGAAAAGCCGCCAAGCGCGGGAAGCCGCCATTTTGGAAAATAAATAAAATAAAGGAAACTCAACAAGATGCCAAAAACGGGTAACATCACTACTTTTGATAGCAATGTAGAAGATTGGGCCACGTATGTGGAACGCGTTGAAGTTCATTGTACAGCGAACGAGGTACCGGCGGATAAGAAAGCACTAACCATATTAAACTCGATGGGTGTGAAGACGTACGGGTTATTAAGGCACCTTGTAACACCAGATAAACCGGTAGGAAAGAGTTTCGCGGAGATTGTTACTATCCTGCAAGAGCATTTAAACCCCACGCCGCTGCTGATAGCGGAACGATTTAAATTTTACAAAAGAATTCAGCTTAAAGAGGAAAGCAACGCTGAATTCTTAATCGAACTGCGCAAGTTATCAAAGTACTGTCAGTTCGGTACAGGACTAGCAGACGCTCTGAGAGATAAGTTCGTGTGTGGGCTACTAAAGGAAGGAACCCAGAAGCGACTGCTAGAGGAAAAGGATCTTACGCTGGACAAAGCTTTCAGCATTGCAGCATCGTACAAGGCAGCAGCACGAGGCACTGCGGAAATGCAGCAAAGGCCATCGGAATTCAGCACCAATGAAATGGCATTGGGTGCAGTAAAGTGTTATCGTTGCGGAAGGACAACGCATGATCAGAACCAGTGCTGGTTCAAAGATAAAGAATGCAGGAAATGTGGCAGACTTGGTCACATAGCGAAAGTATGCTGGTCAGGAAAGAAGACCAGCAACAAAAAGTCGCCGCAGGAGAAGCACAAGAAAGTACACAAGGTGACAGAGAACAGTTCGGATGAACAGAAGACGGATTCAGACTCCAGCAGTAAGGAACTGGATTGTCTAAAAATACATAATGTGGGTAACACAGCAGACCACCAAACTATCTGGGTCATGCTTCGGATAGCAGGAGTCCAAGTGAAGATGGAATTGGACACTGGATCGGCATTGACGGTCATGAATAAGCAAGAGTACAAAAGGTTATTCTCACACATTCCCCTGAGGGATACGGAGATTGTATTGAAAACATACACGGGGCAAAGAGTATACCCCATCGGAAAGATAAAGGTAAAGGTGGTCTACAATGGTAAAGAAAGTCAAGGAATGGACTTGTATGTGTTACCTGAGGGAGGTCCACCACTACTGGGATGGGAATGGATCCGGAGAATAAATATGGACTGGCATTCCTTACAAGCACTAACTGTAGATTCCTGTAAAGAGGACGACGTCAAACCTAAACGACTGTCCAAAATATTGGACGATGCTAAGGAGGTGTTCCAACAGGGACTGGGAACACTGAAAGGAATTACGGCAAACATCAAGGTTGAAGAACATGCAAATCCAAAATTTTTCAAAGCCAGACTGGTACCTTATGCGATACGACCTGCTGTGGAAGCAGAGCTGGAAGGGCTAGAACGTTCAGGAGTACTGTCAAAGGTGGACTGGAGCAAATGGGCCACGCCCATTGTTCCCGTCATGAAGCATTCGTTGAGCAACAAGCCGGGGGAACCTGGGAAAGTTCACATCGGTGGCGATTTCAAGATCACTGTTAATCCGGTTCTTCACACGGTGCAATATCCGCTTCCGCGGATTGAGGATATCTTCGCTTCACTGTCTGGCGGGAAACACTTCACCAAGATAGACCTGGCGCAGGCGTACTTACAGATGGAAGTTGATGAAGCGTCACGCCAGTATCTCACGAGCAACACACATAAGGGCCTATATCGGTATAATAGACTGGTTTTTGGAGTGGCATCGGCTCCAGCGATTTGGCAAAGGGCCATGGAGCAGGTATTACAGGGAATTTCAGGCACACAATGCTACCTGGATGACATTCTGATTACAGGAGATGATGATAAGGAACACCTCGCGAATTTGGAGCAGTTGCTCACCAGATTGAAAGAATATGGACTCAGAGTTAATCGCCAGAAATGTGAGTTCTTTCAGAAATGAATCTCGTACTGCGGTCACGTCATTGACCAGGAGGGGCTTCATAAGTCACCTGACAAGATCGAAGCTGTTGTGAAAGCTCCCGCTCCGGAAAATGTGTCCCAGTTGAGGTCGTTCCTTGGGTTGATTAACTATTACCACAAGTTTCTTCCAAATTTATCCACGGTGTTACACCCGCTGAACACTCTTTTGCAAATGGGAGTACCATGGAAGTGGAGCGATGATTGTAAGCGGGCTTTTCAAAAAAACAAGGCACTGATCACCTCTAAGGAAGTGTTGGCTCACTTTAACCCAACGCTGCCTATTCGTTTAGCTTGTTATGCTTCTCCATATAGTATCGGGGCAGTGCTCTCACATAAGTTGCCAAAAGGCTTGGAAAGGCCAGTCGCGTTCGCATCCAGATCATTGACCTCCGCTGAGCGCAACTATGCTCAGATAGATAGGGAGGCTCTCAGCCTCGTGTGGGGAGTTAAGAAATTTAACCATTACCTGCAAGGCCAAAGGTTTACGCTGCTAACAGATCACCAGCCGTTGGTTTCCATCTTTAACCCTAAGAAGGGTGTTCCGGTTATGACGGCGCAGAGGCTTCAGAGATGGTCCCTTTTCCTAGGGGCACATCAATATGATATCGAATTCAAAGGTACAAAGCAACATGGTAATGCTGATGGGCTGTCGCGCCTGCCACTACCTACAGCGGAAGAAGCACCGGCAGTTGACCCTGTCGAGATATTTCACTCGACCATCATCGAATGCTTACCAGTCACCAATGCGAGTATTGAGAGAGAGACCAGAAATGACCTGACACTGTCTCGGGTCTACGATTTGACAGTGAAGGGATGGCCAACACATGGCGAACCACTGTTACCGGCATTCTCAGCCAGACGAGAGCAGCTGTCCGTCTGTCAAGGAACATTGATGTATGGAGCAAGGGTGATTATTCCTCCTAAATTAAGGGAGAGAGTTCTGAAGGAACTGCATGAAGGTCATCTGGGGGGAGTCAAGATGAAAGGCCTTGCTAGGGCTTATGTGTGGTGGCCAGGTATCGACAAACAAATAGAGGATCTGACTAAAAGCTGCTCAGGGTGCCAAAAAGTTCAAAATGCACCTCCAATTGCACTGCTGCATCCGTGGGAATGGCCGTCAACCCCATGGCAACGTGTGCATATCGACTTTGCAGGTCCATTCATGGATTCCATGTTTCTGATAGCGGTAGACGCACATTCTAAATGGCCAGAAGTGATTAAGATGTCGACCACTACCTTGGAAAAGACGATCGCAGTTCTAAGAACCATATTTGCAAGGAATGGGTTGCCGGAACAAATATGTTCAGACAACGGACCACAGTTCGTGTCAGAAGAATTCCAGAAATTCATGAAGAAGAATGGGGTGAAACACTATACATCTGCCCCATATCATCCGGCTACAAATGGGTTGGCCGAGAGATTTGTACAAACGTTCAAAAAGGCGATAAAGGCCATGAGCGAAGACCATATTCCACTACAACACAAGGTGGACAATTTCCTGATGGCATATCGAAACGCCACGCATGCAGTGACAAATCAAAGCCCTGCCATAATGTTCTATAACAGGAGGTTGCGGTCCCGGTTGGATTTGTTAAAACCCAATGTGCATAGGGAAGTCGAAAACAAACAATTCCAGCACGTAAATAACAAGGGCACTCGGAGTTTCGAAATAGGACAACCAGTGTTGGCCAGGGACTACAGGAATGATAAATGGCAATCCGGAACAATTCGTGCCCGACAAGGACCCTTGATGTACACGGTAGACGTTGGTGAGAACGTAATACGAAGTCATGCTGACCAACTTGTGGAATCGAGAACAAGGGTCGACCCCATGTCTGCGGCAGAGACACCAGTTGAAGAAGTTATTGAGCCTGTAGCATCTACCTCAGACTCGAACGTACATGATGATGTTCAATCCATAAGAGATCAAATGGATGAGTCACCCCAGCAACGAGAACCAGAGACCCCTGAAAGGCGTTATCCGGCCCGGATCAGGAGGCCTCCTCAGAGACTGAATCTTTGAACAGTTTTGTGTAAAAGTTGTATATATATGTTATTCATGTTGGCCCAGTAATTCCTCTCTGAACGCGTGAGTACGGTCGGTGTACTCACGCGTCTGGCCGGAGGAAATGCCGGCGTTCAGCATGCACAGCGCATGCGGGGAAAACCGGCATTTCCAGTCCTCTGAACGAAGGGGTTCAGAGGCACAGCGCATGCGACTGCACAGGCAGCGCTTGCGCAGTGAACTTCGTCGATTTCATTCATGGATTCAGTGAGGGTAAGTCCTTACAAGTTACACTTGAAAAAAGCATGTGTAAAGTTGCTCCAAGGCTGCGGAGGAAGATATATTTTATCGTGGAGCTTCTGAAAGGCAATATTTTTGTTTGGGAAAGGGAGGAAAGTTATTTTAAGAAATGCTGAGGTAAGTTTTAAAGTTTAAATTTTTTTTTTTAAACGGGTTTTCAGTACGGTAGGTAGAAGGAGCAATTGTGGCTGTGTGAATTGAATGTGAAAATGGGTGTTCTAAAATGAGTAATGTAACATTTCCAACACTTTTAAGAAAGAAACTTTTCATCAGTAAATAAGTAATTATGTATGTATGTCCGCATATATTCCTTTACGTATATGTATGTATGTTTTATATTCCTTTACTTATGTGTATGAATGTATAATTTTAATTATGATTTTCCAATAAGTAACTTTCTCTGAAAGTCATAATTAAATACATACATTCATACACATAAGTAAAGGAATATATACATACACGCAAAGGAATATATACAGACATACATACATAATTACTTAAAAGAATATATTACTGATGAAAAGTTTCTTTCTTAAAAATGTTGGAGTCATTTTTACATTAACACAGCAAATTCAATTCACATAGCCACAATTGATCCTTCTACCTACAGTACTGAAAACCCGTTTTAAAAAACAAAAATAAACTTTAAAACTTACCTCAGCATTTCTTAAAATAACTTTCCTCCCTTTCCCAAACAAAAATATTGCCTTTCAGAAGCTCCACGATAAGAAATATCTTCCTCCGCAGCCTCTGGAGCAACTGTACTCACGCTTTTTTCATGTGTAAGTGGTAAGGACTTGACCTCACTGAAAGCATGAATGAAAGCGGCGAATTTTACTGCGCACGCGCTGCCTGTACAGCCGCACGCATTCTGCCTCTGAACCCCTTCGTTCAGAGGACAGGAAATGCCGGTTTTCCCCGCATGCGCTGTGCATGCTGAAAACCGGCATTTCCTCCGGCCAGATGCGTAAGTACCCCGACCGTACTCGCGCGTTTGGAAGGGAATTACTGGGCCAACATTTTACATGTCAATAAAATGAAAAATTTAACAATTGCACGATTTGCCCCCTCGCATCTGCGACTGAGGGTCCAAGGAGGTGCATTGCGCAAGAGGTCATCGTCGTACGTATCCTCACACTGTTCCCTTTCGGGAACTGTATGAAGTGGTGGAAGGATTTCTGGCCACGTTAACACTCCTTCCGTGACCATAACCATCTTCATACCAGCCATTAGGGTGGTTAGTCCTATGGCGTGAGGGTTTTACGGGCTCCCACAACCCATCTGAGGGGGGGGGGCCACCCACACCCGCGGACGCAAGTATCCCGCTGGATGTCCACCCAGAATTTATAGTTGGAGCTCCGACTCCACTTGCCGGGACTGTCTGGAGCGGGGTTCGAAACCCTACTCCTTCTGGCCCAGCGGCGGGGATGCTTACCGCTATGCAAAAGGCCCACTCCGCGCAAAAGGTGACACCCATACGTTTCCTGCGCCTTTTCCCTCCCCGTGACTGGAGCCCTATGCTGCCACTTGAAAGACCAAGCTATCATCTGTCCTTTTTGCAGCGCCTTTGACTTCTCATTACCAATGATGAGCAGGCGCTGCGCCTCCACCTCGTTGAGGAGATTGCTGAGGTCATCATCAGTTCAATTGTGAGTTCTTTTAATGCCGTGAATTGTGCTCATTCCAGCCATTTCACGTTGCTAATCGGATTGGGCCTTTGGCGTAGCGGTAGGATCCCCGCCGCTGGGCCAGACGGGGTAGGGTTTCGAACCCCGCTCCACACAGTCCCGGCAAGTGGAGTCGGAGCTCCGGCTCTAAATTCTGGGTTGACATCCAGCGGGATATTTGTGTCCGTGGGTGTGGGTGGCCCCCCCTCCTTGTATAGCTTGTGGGAGCCCGTAAAACCCTCCCGCCATAGGACTAACCACCCTAATGGCTTGTTCAAAGATGGTTACGGTCACGGAATGAGCGTTAATCACGGCCATAAATCCTTCCACCACTTCATATAGTTCCCCAAAGGGAACAGTGTGAAGACACGTATGACGACGACATTGCTAAATAAATAAATGGAATAAAAAAAATTCTTCTAGGGCTTTTAAAAGTCTTTAAATTGCTTTAATTCTGTTTAAAACGACTTCAGATTCTTCAAAATAATGTAAACGTTTTTAAAATTTTATAAAAGTTCACAAAACATTCATAAAATAGCAGATAACTTACTTTCCCTGCAGCTGTGTAACTACAAAGTCCTCTGCAGCTGCTTGGAGAGATTGGGGGCGTGTCCTACTACAATGAGACCTTAAGGGGCGTGTCTCACTTGCACAGCGCGCTCCAGGCTTCGCGCTGGCTGCACTCCTGGGCGGCGTGACGTCAAACGCTGCCCGGGATTCTTCTGTTTCAAAATGGAATTCCAGGCGTCCCTGGAGGTGAACGGCCGGCGCGTCGGGTAAGTGCATATCGGGGGCTTGCACGCGCGGCAAGCCACCGACCCGAATTACTGCCCCGTTATGTTTAAATTGGGGTGTACACTGTTAAGCTAAAAGGGGAGGAATTGTAGTGTATGTAACCTGTACCACCTTAAGAGACTACCTTAAGGTGATGAACTACTTTCTGATGGCTCCTGTATATTGTAGTACCGGTGGTGACCACACCGGTATATAAACCCTGTGGAGCAGTTTGTATTTCAGTTCAGCCCTGACCCTCAATTACTAAAGACCTGTTTAAGTATTCTGTTGTCTGTGTCCCGTTATTCAGCATAACTACACTTGGGAAAACACAGACGCAACAGGAGCCAAGGTCCTTTAGAAGAAACATAGACTGTGTGATTTGCTTAGTTATGTGTGTGACAGCCTGTTATTTTTATGGTCAACAGTTATGCAAATCCAGGAAGTCCCAGTATCTATCTTTGGAGATATTTAATGAGCTGTAGCTGGTGGAATCTGAGAGTCAGTTCGGAGGTTCCAAAAGATATAAACCAGATTAACAGAGCGCCCTCTTGTGGTAAGAGATATAAGGAGAAAATAAACCATCTATAAAAGTTATTTACAAAAGAACAATTTAGCATTTAGATTGCAACCTTTCCTTGTTTTTCTTTTGTGATGTTAGACAAAGGATTTCTCTTGTAAGTATATGTATTATATTGTTATTTATTCACTTGTTCACTGTTATTAAATACATTTGCTCAATAGTTTAAACTTAAAATGAGGTCTGATGCTGTGAGGCTCTGCCGCTTATTGAAGATCGGGTAGAGATCTTATTCCAGTAGCTAAAATAATTATCAGAAAGATTTTTATGTTTATTATCCTGGGTGCATTTTTCAAAGCTTATCTGGATATCAAGACGAGTGAAGATGCTCTTGGAAGCATTTCAAATTGGGACAACCTATGAAAGTGATCTAAAATGGGGAAGTGTGGCCTGACCTCACTGGGATCATTTTGTTCATCCGCCTTTTCTTCCAAACACCTCAGATAGGGGCATTCCCATTGAGAAAGCCATTAGTGCCAATAAGTCTTGCTACAATTGTACAGGGCTTTGGTGAGACCACACCTGGAGTACTGTGCACAGTTTTGGTCTTCTTAACTGAGGAAGGATATACTTGCCTTAGAGGTGGTGCAATGAAGGTTCACTAGATTGATTCCTGGGATACGAGGGTTGTCCTATGAGGAGAGATTGCGTAGATAGGGCCTATACTCTCTGGAATTTAGAAGAATGAGAGGTGATCTCATTGAAACATATAAGATTCTGAGGGGGATTGACAGGGTAGATGCTGAGAGATGTTTCCCCTGGCTGGAGAGTCTAGAACGAGGGGGCATAGTCTCAGGGTAAGAGGTTGGTCATTTAAGACTGAGATAAGGAGGAATTTCTTCACTCAGAGGGTTGTGAATCTTTGGAATTCCCTACCCCAAAGGGCTGTGGATGCTGAATCGTTGCATATATTCAAGGCTGCAATAGATAGATTTTTGGACTCTAGGGGAATCAAGGGATATGGAGATCGGACGGGAAAGTGGAGTTGAGGTCGAAGATCAGCCATGATCTTATTGAATGGCGGAGCAGGCTCGAGGGGCCGTATGGCCGACTCCTGCTCCTAGCTCTTGTGTTCTTATGTTCTTATAATGGTGCTGGAGGAAATGGAAATAAAACTTGGGAAAGATGTAAAATGGGCTGCCGATTCACGATCACCTGCTTTACATTATCACACAGTGTTAAGATATACCCCTTCCAGTGGTCACCACAAATGATGATGAAAATGGGGAAGGCGCTAAAGTGGGTGGACATCCGCCATTATGGATTTCTGACCCATTTCTCACTGCTGCATGCCCATTTAGCACCACCAAATTGGGCAGAGGTGAAAGAAAGTCTAAGCTAAACTACCTACTCCCAGTCTGCCTTTGGCCAACAATTTGAAAACAAAAGGCAGGAACAAATAAAGACTCCGAAACCAGTACAGGTATCTATTTATCAAATTATGGAGAGAGTTTGGTCCAGGGGCTGGTTGATTCAGAGCCACAATTGGAAGACTCAAAACGCATTAGTGTCATGGTGTGGGGAGAGCAAAAAGAGGTGTGGAGGGAAGACTTTCTGACGTAATAAGACTCACTACGCACTTGGTTTGAGCATAAAGCAAGGCTTTAATCAACTTGTTTCAGAACATGGAAGTCTAGTTGTATTTCACTAGCTCCTTGTCTTACAAAATGTCCCAGGCAAGCTGGGACCCACGCCCGAGTATTTATACTCCTTGGACGGTGCCACCAGCTGGCCATCCAGCATTATTTCATAAGTAGTTTCTTGCTAATGAGATTTATAACATTCTTCCTGCCTAAAAGATTTGGAAGTCCGACGACTTCCAATTAACGGATTAGGCGGACCACGAATAGCCGCAGTCTTTTAGATTTTTGTTTATGGCCAGAAGGCACGTCTCCCCAGACCGTGTCTTGGTCCCTGGGCCGCTTGATCCGTACCGGTGGATCGACAGGGCCCGTGTTGCTCTGATCGACCTGAGGGAGGCTGGGGAGATCGTGACTCCGGGTGCGGGTCCCCACAAGCGCAGAACTGGCTTCATCCTGTTGGTTAGCCGGGGATTGTCCGGCGTCCTGGCCCGGGGTGGCCATCCCACGGGGAGCGCTTGGCTCCCCGAGCGGATCCGGCAGGGCAGCCGGCAGATCCCTCGATGTCCCAGGTAGGGTGTCATCCTTGGGGGAGTGCAGAGTGTCGGCCTCATCCCCGCGGGTCCCTCCATCAGTTGGGTCCGCGGAACCAACCGGACAGGGAGCCAGGTCCCGGAGCGAAATGGTGGACTCCCGGCCATCCGGGTACCGCACGTGCATGTACGTGGGGTTGACGTCCGTAAGTTCTACCTCGTCGACTAGAGGATCGGTTTTCGACGATCAGACGAATCTTCGGAGCAGCACGGGGCCAGGAGCTATCAACCATGATGGTAGAGACGTTCCATGGGTGGAGCGACGCTGGAAGCTGAAGATTCGCTCGTGAGGTGTGACATTGGTAGAAGTAGAAAGGAGAGACCTGATGGAATGCAATGTGTCAGGGTGCATAGTTTCCCACTGCTGGTCTGGTAGGTTGCGTGACCTCAGCGCAAGACGAGCAGCGTTTCAAATGATAGCGTTGTATCTCTCAACCTGCCTGTTACCAATGGGATGGTACAGTGTTGTTTTACTTGTGGCGATTCCCCGTTGGGAGAGATAACTTTTGAGTTTGCTTGACATGAAGGAGGGACCCCGATCAGAGTGGATGAAATTGGCCGTACTGCAAAGGGAAAAGACTTGATCAAAGCATTTGATCACTGTGGAAGTAAGCATATTGGGACAGGGGAAAGCAAAGGGAAAGCGTGAATATTCGTCCACCATAGTCAGTAAGTAGGTGTTCCGCGTTGAGGAAGGCAATGGCCCTTTAAAGTCAATGCTGAGTCGCTGCATAGGCTGCATAGCGTGTATGAGCGAGCCATCCGATGGACGGAAGAATTGCGGTTTAAACACCGCAAAAATTTTACAGGAGGAGCACGTTCTTTTCACATCTTCCGTAGAAAATGGGAGATTTTTAGAACACACAAAGTGCATCATACGGGTAACGCCAGGATGGCATAAGTCAGTATGAAGATCCGCCAGAGTCGAAGTTGACATAGAAGAGCAGAATGCCCGTGTGAGGGTATCTGGGGCCACATTCTCTTTGCCGGGTCGATAATGTATGGTGTATCCAAAGGCAGCCAATTCCATCCTCCAGTGTTGTATTTTTATAGTCTTGATCTTAGTGCATTTCCGGTTATCCAGCATAAAGGCCACGGAGCGCTGATCGGTTATAAGTGTGAAATGGCGACGAGCGAGAAAATGACTCCATTTACGTACAGCTTCAATGATGGCCGTAGCCTTCTTCTCAACAGGAGGATAATGGAGCTCGCTACCCTGCAAAGTTCTGGACAGAAATGCAACGGGTCGACCACCTTGATTCAAGGTAGCTGAGATTGCCACATCCGATGCATCGCACTCGACCACGAAAGGAAGATTTTCATCAATGGAACGAAGCGTGGCTTTTTCCAGTTGTCACTTGAGGAGGTTGAAAGCTGAAATAGCCGTTGCTTCCAATGGAAATCACTTAGCGTGAAGCAGGGGCTGGATCTTGTCGGAGATGTGGGGTATCCATTTCGCATAATAGGCGAACATGCCGAGTGCCTGACGAAGAGAGCCGAGATTCGAAGGGGAAGGGAGCTCCTGAAGCGGACAAAGTCGCTCCAGATCCGCTTTGATGACACCGTTGCCCACCCAGTAGCCAAGGATGTTGACTGATGGTACTGATTTCACAGATTTGGACTCATTTAAGGTTAAGTTGCGATGACGGAGAACGTCAAAACATTTCTGGAGGTTGGCATCATGGTCCTTCTGGTCATGACCGGCAATGGTGATATTATCCAGATATGGAAAAGTGTCCGTTAAGTTCTCCTGTTTGACAAGGCTATCCATTGCCCATTGAAAGATGGCCACCCCACTGGTGACCCCAAATGGAAGGCGACAAAACTGGTAAAGCCGACCATTGGCCTCAAAGACTGTATACTTTTTGTCAGAGCCCTTTAACGGTACTTGATGATATGCGCTCTTTAAATCAAAAGTTGAAACTACCTTGTAGTTGGCAAGGTTATTGACCATGTCATCGAAGCGTGGTAGTGGGTAGGCATCCAGGTCGGTATACTGGTTAATAGTTTGTGAGTAATCGATGCAAAGACGTTTCTTGTGTTGCTTCAGAGGATTTTTAACAATGACGACTTGAGCCCGCCAGGAAGATGATACCGTCAGCTAGAAGGCGAGAAATTTCTGCCTCAATAAAGGCTCGATCATCTTGGCTGAAATGTCGTGATTTAGTGACTATGGGCTTACATCAGGGGGGAAAGATTGGCAAACAAGGAGGGCTCGTCGAGCGAAGCCGCCGAAAGCGCGCAAAACGGTACTTTGGAAATAGTAAACTCCGGCTTTGACCCTCCAAACTCGAAAGTGAGTCTTTTGTGTTGTTTCTGGAAATCCTGTCCCAGGAGCACATCACTGCATAGGTTCTTGAGCACCCTGAGCCGGGTGGAGAAATAAGTGCGGCCATTGAGGATAAGGTCGACAAGACAGAAGCCGGAAGAATTGGTGGTCAGTGTCGTCAGAGCCATTGCAATTTCCCTGTCTGAGGGGTAAATACGCAGTTTTAACTTACTGACAGCCCACTCACTCACTGTCAGAGCTGCATGAGTCGATTAGAGCACTCAAAATGTGTCCATTTACCGAAACCTTTGTGACTGCATGGGACAGACTTTGGGGAAAAACAGCTGTGATGGGAGGAGGGACAGTTTTACCCTTGACAGCTGTAACCTTAGTAGTGGTTCTTGGGGGAGCAGCAGTTTTATAGATTGCAGCTGTAACCTTAGTAGTGGCTCTTGGGGAGGAGCAGTTTTATAGATAGTAGCTGCAAAACTAACAGGAGCTCTCGACCGGTATACCTTAGAAAAGTGGCCTTTCTTACTAACAGTGGCTCTTGACTGGCATACCTTAGAAAAGTGACCTTTCTTGCTGCAATGATTGCAAGTTGCTTTACGAGCAGGACAAAATTTCCTATAATGGAATGCACCTCCACAGAAGAAACACTTCCTTCCGGATTGAGAAGATGCCGCTAGGGTGGGGTCGTCATCAGTGTAGGTTTCTAGGGTAGGGTTGCAATCAGCCAGGTTGGAGTCATCATCCGTGAGGGCATCCGCCCGAGGCCTTTCGAAGGAGTCACTAAAAGTGATAGCAGCAGCCCGTGCACGTGGTGAAAGATAGATATCTGCATTCCTCTTTGCTAAGCCCAGAGAACATGCCTGGTCATAGGCAGCCTGTAACTTGAGGGTTTTTTTCTCCAACAGACGCTGACATATGAAGGGAGACACAATCCCATTAATAAAGGAATCACGAATTAACTCCTCCTGGTACTGCTCAGCTGTAACAGCTTTAACATTGCAATCCTTCCTGAGCCTGCAAAGTTTCTGAAGGAATTCGTCAAGTGATTCCCCGGGTTGTTGTCGAGTTGTGGCCAGTAGATGCTGAGCAAAAATTTCATTTGGGGACTTGACATATAGCTGCTGTAGTATTTGGATAGTGGCGTCATAGCCTACACAGTCTTCGATATAATCAAACAGATGAGGGGATACATAATTCACAAGTATCTCTAATTTATCAGGAACATTTTCACCACACACCCTGAGGAAGTTGCTGAAAGTACGATACTAGTGTTTCCATACCTTGGCAGCTGTAAGTGAATTTGGGTCCAGGTCGAGGCAGGCGGGGCTGAGTAGTTTTTCCATGATGGATCGACTACTTGTCTGAGTTCCCTTCTACGGTTCGAGTCATAGCTGGCTGTTCCCGAAATCACCCAAAGCGTGGAGTCGATATCAAGTTGATTAAATTGACGTAATAAAACTCACTACGCACTTGGTTTGAGCATAAAGCAAGGCTTTAATCAACTTGTTTCAGAACATGGAAGTCTAGTTGTATTTCACTAGCTCCTTGTCTTACAAAATGTCCCTGGAAAGCTTGGGCCCACGCCCGAGTATTTATACTCCTTGGACGGCGCCACCAGCTGGCCGTCCAGCGTTATTTCATAAGTAGTTTCTTGATGATGAGATTTATAACACTTTCCTTCTCCTTCCTCTGCATGGGGAAATGATTGGTCTTGTTGAGGCTGCCGCGGAACACGAATGGAGGCCGAACCGATCTGAGGAACACATGGCTTTTTATTACATTCTCTTGAGAGATGGCTGCCCCAGCTCTTCTCTCTGCTAAACCCAAAAACAGAATGAGGGCGACGCCCACGCTTTTGTGTACACACTGAGGGTGACGCCTGCTCCTTTGTCATGCCTTAAAGGCAGCATGCTTCTTAAAGGCAAGGTGCCCGATTTATTGTCCACGGACGGAAAAGTGGATTGCGCCCGTTTAGTTGGCGATCCGCCACACAGCTCCCCCCAGAATCCGCTTAGGAGGTGTGGACGAGATGGTGCGGCGGTCTGATGGGCCGGCCGGAGCGGCTCTTGTAGGGTGCCGGTGGACGTGGAACGGCCGGGCGTGGAGCAGCCGGGTGTACTGGCTTGAGGGCAGGTCGGCCGCGTGGCGGTGGACGAGCTACTGGGACCTGCTCACCGGGCTACGAGTGTGCTGGCTTGAGTCGGTCAACCGACACTTTTTCAGTCCTGTCGCCCACTTGTAGGGCGAAAAATTTGTCCCCAGCCTGTAGCACTATGTAGGGCCCGTCGTACGGGGGTTGAAGGGGTCCGCGGTGGGCGTCGTGCCGGACGGAAATGAACTGTGCCTGGTGCAGGCTTAGTGGGACATGTGAGTTGGATTCGCCGTGCCGGGCAATGGGCGCTGGGGCGAACTGTAGCACCGGTGAGGCGAAGTCGTGGCGTTGCTGGTCGGCTGACCAAGGTGTCGTGGCGGTGGGCAGGAACTCGCCGGGTACGCACAGCAGCTGGCCGTACACAAGCTCTGCTGCTGATGCGTGGAGGTCTTCTTTAACCGTGGAGCGCAGGCCGAGGAGGACCCACGGGAGTCGGTCGGTCCAGGCGCCGTCCTGGAGGCTGGCTCGAAGAGATGCCTTCAAGGATCTGTGGAACCACTCACACAGTCCGTTGGCTTGGGGGTGGTACGCTGTGGAGCGGTGAATGGTCACCCCGAGATTGCGTGCGATGGCGGTCTAGATTTCAGAGGTAAATTGCGGACCTCTGTCCGACGTCATGTCAGAGGGGACGCCGAACCGTGCGACCCAGGTGCTGACGAAGGCTCTGGCGATGTCAGCGGTGGTGGTAGAGGTCAGTGGAATTGCCTCGGGCCAGCGCGTGGTGCGGTCGACGATCGTCAGCAAGTGCGTGTGGCCTTGCGACGGCGGCAGGGGCCCGACGATGTCCACATGGATGTGGTCGAATCTACGTGAAGGGACGGTGAACTCCTCGAGGGGTGCTTTCGTGTGTTGCTACACCTTGGCCCGTTGGCAGGCTAGGCAGGAGTTGACCCAAGTACGCACATCCTTGCGAAGGCCACGCCAGACAAAGCGGTTGGCTACCAATTTGATGGATGCACGGGCGCCGGGGTGGGAGAGGTTGTGGAGAATCTCGAATACCCGGCGGCGCCAGGATGCTGGGATGACGGGCCGAGGTTGAGATAGGGATATGTCGCACTTGACCGTGACTGCGGTCGGGCCGCAGGCGACGTCGGCCAGGCGTAGCCCTGGTAGGTTGGTAGGTGCGGAGAGCAGATCAGGGTCCGTGAGCTGGTCTGCTGCGAGTTGAGCGTAGTCGACTGCCAGGTGTGCGGCGTGGATGGCGGGGCAGGAGAGGCAGTCGGCTACCACGTTGTCTCGGCCGGAGACGTGTTGGATGTCCGTGGTGAACTCGGACACTGCCGCGAGCTGGCGCTGCTGCCTGGCGGACCAGGGGTCGGTTGTCTTTGCCATTGCGAATGTCAGGGGTTTGTGGTCGACAAACGCAGTGAAGGGGTGGCCCTCCAGCAAAAACCGAAAATGGCGGACCGCCAGGTACAGCGCGAGGAGCTCGCGGTCGTAGGTGCTGTACTTGACCTCCGGGGGGCGTAGTTGGCGGCTGAAGAAGGCAAGTGGTTGCCAGGCGCCGTCGACCCACTGCTCGTACATGGCGCCGACCGCGTGGTCGGAGGCGTCCGTGGTGAGCGCTACTCTGGCATTGGGCCATGGGTGCGCGAGCAGGGTGGCGCCGGCGAGCGCGGTCTTGGTGGAGTTGAAGGCGGCTGATACGTCTGCCGTCCATTCGACCGCCATCTTGCCGCTCC
The DNA here is from genome assembly GCF_052327205.1 of Somniosus microcephalus. Classification (NCBI taxonomy): domain Eukaryota; kingdom Metazoa; phylum Chordata; class Chondrichthyes; order Squaliformes; family Somniosidae; genus Somniosus; species Somniosus microcephalus. The sequence continues at coordinate 97,116,051 of NC_140992.1, read as the reverse complement.
TGCCCCGGAGGGCTTCATACAGGGGCCTCATGAGGGACGCCGCTTTGGGGATGAAGCGGTTGTAGAAATTCACCATCCCGAGGAACTCCTGGAGTCCTTTGATGGTGGTGGGGCGGGGAAATTGCTGGACGGCCTGCACCTTGGTGGGCAGGGGAATGGCCCCAGCATGGGTGATGTGGTGGCCGAGGAAGTCAATCTTGTCCAGGCCGAACTGGCACTTGGCTGGGCTGAGGATGAGCCCGTGGTCGCTGAGGCACCCAAACAGGATGCGAAGGTGTTCGAGGTGTTCCTGCTTGGAGGAACTGGCTACCAGGATGTCGTCCAGGTAGACGAACAGGAACTTCAGGTCCCGAAGGACCGAGTCCATGAGCCGTTGGAATGCCTGGGCCGCATTTTTGAGGCCGAAAGGCAGCCGCAGGAACTCGAAAAGCCCGAAGGGGGTGATTACGGCCGTCTTGGGGACGTACGCGGGGTGGACGGGGACTTGGTGGTAGCCGCGCACCAGGTCGACTTTGGAAAAGACTGAGCGGCCGGCCAGTCTAGCCAAGAAGTCCTGAATGTGCGGCACGGGGTACCGATCAGGGGTGGTGGCATCGTTGAGGCGGCGGTAATCCCCGCAGGGGCGCCAACCCCCGCCTGGTTTGGGGGCGATGTGGAGTGGGGAGGCCCAGGGACTGTTGGAGCGGCGGATGATGCCGAGCTGTTCCATAGTGGCAAACTCGGTCCGCGCGATCTCCAGTTTGGCCGGGTCCAGCCTGCGGGCGTGGGCGTACACTGGGGGGCCTGTGGTGGGGATGAAGTGTTCCACCCCGTGTTTGGCGACCTCCACGGAGAAGGTCGGGTTGGTGAGGGCCGGGAATTCGGCCAGGAGTGCCGAGTAGTCATCCGTGGCCCGGGCGTGGCACTGTGACGCCATGTCGGCGGGTTGACGGGGGGCCATGGCGCCCAGGATGGGGGACATGGTGTTCATGTCCACAAGGCGGTGTCGAGGGATGTCTACCAGTAGGCCGTGGGCGCACAGGAAATCTGCGCCGATGAGAGGGGAGAGTACCTTGGCAGTGATGAACTCCCATCGGTAGCGGCGACCAGCGAGGTCGAGGGTGACTGTGCGGGTGCCGTACGTCTGGATGTCCGAGCCGTTAGCGGCAGCCAGCGCCTGTCCTCGTTCGCCCTTTTGGATGTCGAGGGCGGAGGCCGGGATGATGCTGTGCTGAGCTCCAGTGTCGCACAGGAACCGGCGGCCGGTTTTGTCATCCGTGACGTACAGCAGGGAGCCCGCGTGGCCCACGGCCATCGTGGGGGCTGGTACGGGGGCGGACTTGAAGGAGCAGGGAGGTGTGCACCGTTGTGCCCTGGCGCCGAACCGTGCGTGGTAGTAACAGTAGCCCGGGTTTGTGGGGCGCAAAGGCCCCGTGGGCCCCGTGGCTGGGCCTTGTGGCCGCGTGGTGGCCGGTGAGGGGCGCGCCCAGGCTGTGGCTGCCAGGTCCGGAGCGACGTCGTGGCTGGAGTGAGCGGACAGCAGCTTGTCGGCCTCGTCGGCCAGGGCTTCTAGGTCTGTGAGGCCGGACGCCACGATCGCTGGGCGGATGCTGGGAGGTAGCTGGCGGATGAACAGCGTGCGGAAGAGGGACCCGGGTGGGCTCTCGTCGGTGAGTGAGAGCATGTGGGAGAGGAGGTCTGATGGTGAGGCGTCACCGAGGCCTGGAATGTCAGTCTGGAGTGTCAGTCCAGAATGCATTGGCCCAGAAATTCCAGAACGGGGCTTGCAGCGCGTGCAAGCCCCATATTTACACTTACCCCGCGCTACTGCTGATCAGCTCCAGGGACGCCTGGAATTGGTGTTTCCAGAAGAAGAATCCCGGGCAGCGTATGACGTCACGCCGCCCAGGAGTGCAGCCAGCGCGAAGTCAGGAGCGTGCAGTGCAAGTGAGACACGCCCCTTGAGGTCTCAGTTTCACTGGACATGCCCCCAATGTTTCTGTCAAGCTGCTAACCATTTTTACATGCAAAGCAGCAGTTTAAATAGGTTTTTGGAAGTTTTTTGAAGATTTTGGTAACTTTCATAAACTTTTTAAAATGTTTACATTATTTTGAGTAATCTGAAGTAGTTTTAAAGAGAATTAAAGCAATTTAAAGACTTTTAAAAGCCCTAAAAGAATTTTTTAAATTCCATTTATTTATTTAGCAATGTCGTCGTCATACGTGTCTTCACACTGTTCCCTTTGGGGAACTGTATGAAGTGGTGGAAGGATTTATGGCCATGATTAACGCTCATTCCGTGACCGTAACCATCTTTGAACCAGCCATTAGGGCGGTTAGTCCTATGGCGGGAGGGTTTTACGGGCTCCCACAAGCTATACAAGGAGGGGGGGCCACCCACACCCACGGACGCAAATATCCTGCTGGATGTCAACCCAGAATTTAGAGCCGGAGCTTCGACTCCACTTGCCGGGACTGTCTGGAGCGGGGTTCGAAACCCTACCCTGATCTGGCCCAGCGGCGGGGATCCTACCGCTATGACAAAGGCCCAATCCAATTAGCAACGTGAAATAGCAGCATAGGGCTCCAGTCACGGGGAGGGAAAAGGCGCAGGAAACGTATGGGTGTCACCTTTTGTGCGGAGTGGGCCTTTTGCGTAGCAGTAAGCATCCCCGCCGCTGGGCCAGAAGGAGTAGGGTTTTGAACCCCACTCCAGACAGTCCCGGCAAGTGGAGTCGGAGCTCCAACTTTAAATTCTGGGTTGACATCCAGCGGGATGCTTGCGTCCGTGGGTGTTGGTGGCCCCCCCCCCTCAGATGGGTTGTGGGAGCCCGTAAAACCCGCCCGCCATAGGACTAACCACCCTAATGGCTGGTTCAAAGATGGTTACGGTCACGGAATGAGCCTTAATCACGGCCATAAATCCTTCCACCACTTCATACAGTTCCCCAAAGGGAACAGTGTGAGGATACGTACGATGATGACCTCTTGCGCAATGCACCTCCTTGGACCCTCAGTCGCAGATGCGAGGGGGCAATTTGTGCAATTGTTAAATTTTTTATTTTATTGACATGTAAAATGTTGGCCCAGTAATTCCCTTCCAAATGCGCTAGTACGGTCGGGGTACTTACGCATCTGGCCGGATGAAATGCCGGTTTTCAGCATGCACAGTGCATGTGGGGAAAACCGGCATTTCCTGTCCTCTGAACGAAGGGGTTCAGAGGCAGAACGCGTGCGACTGCACAGGCAGCGCGTGCGCAGTATAATTCGCCGCTTTCATTAATGCTTTCAGTGAGGTCCAGTCATTACAACTTACACATGAAAAAAGCATGGGTACAGTTGCTCCAGAGGCTGCGGAGGAAGATATTTCTTATCGTGGAGCTTCTGAAAGTATGTATGTCTGTATATATTCCTTTGCGTGTTATGTATATATTCCTTTACTTATGTGTATGAATGTATTATTTAATTATGACTTTCAGAGAAAGTAACTTATTGGAAAATCATAATTAAAAATATACATTCATACACATTAGTAAAGGAATATAAAACATACATACATATACGTAAAGGAATATATGTGGACATACATACATAACTCATTCTCACATTCCATTCACACAGCCACAATTGCTCCTTCTACCTACCGTTCTGAAAACCCGTTTAAAAAAAAAATTAAAGTTTAAAACTTAGTTAAAATTTCTTAAAATAACTTCCCTCCCTTTCCCAAACCTAAATATTGCATTTCATAAGCTCCTCCATAAAATATATCTCCTTCCCCAGCCAATGAACAACTTTACACTTGCTTTTTTTAAGTGCAAGTTCTAGGGACTTACCCTCACTGAATCCATCAGTGAAATCTTCAAAGTTCACTGCGCAAGCGCTGCCTGTGCAGTCGCACGCGCTGTGAATAGACCTCGGGTCTGGAAATGCCGGCGTTCCCCGCATGCGTTGTTCCTGCTGAACGCCGGCATTTCCAACGGCCAGATGCGTGAGTAACCCGACCGTACTCACGCTTCTGGCCTGGAATTTCTGGCCCATTATCTAGTAGGTGTCACTAGATAGCAATCAGGAGCAGGAACCCTGACTTTTGTTTCCTCTCCTCTTCCAGCCCAGGGACACTAAGACCAATTGTACATTGCCTATTACCACCTCAGTTAAAATCAGCTAACGTAACACAGACTGAACATCAAACCTAGCAGCTGCTGGTTTTTGGTCTATATATAGTGCCTTTATCAACAAAGCCATTAGTGGGAGCACATTGAAAGGTTTCTGAAGTTCTGGGTCTGAAGACAAAACTTGTGTTGTAGGGCTGTGAAGGTATTGAATCTTCCACCCATCTTCCAAAAGTGCCTCTACAAGTATTCACTTCTAGAAATCATGAATTTTTCAACTACATTTTCTTTTTCAAAACGGTATATTTATCCAGAGTGCTAGCAACATGAAGTTCAATCAACCGAGTGAGGTGCAGAAATCATCAGTGCTTTACAAAAGAGTGTTAATACAACTGACGTCGTTGGACAAACTAGAAACAGTTTTTTTGCTTGTCTAGTTGAAGGAGAACCACAAGAATATAGAAAGTCTAAAGATTATTAATGGGAGTTGGGCAGCATGGGTGAAATTACTTGATTTAACTGTGTGAGTTAACAAGTTGAACAACCATGGATCTGGACGCTGAGGGAAGCACAGGGATGAAATAAAAGTTCTGTTTGAAGAGTGGCCTTGAATTTTAGTTTGCAATCCATTTCTGCTGAGTACCAGTTATAGTGGTATGAGTTACTGGAATGGTTCATAGGTAAATGCATTGCTGGTATGGTACTAAGTTGCATCTGTTTTTTTGCCTCTCCCAGGGGTGGAGGGGAGCAGGTGTAGATTAGCCATGATACTCCAGCCATCATGAGTGTGGGACAGGCTTGATGGACTAGCTGGTCTTCTCCTGCCCGTCAATTTTGCATGCTCGCATGTATCTCCCATTAAGATGCTAGCTTTGATCTCTGGTGTGTGTGCTGAGTTAGTTCATCTCATCCAGAGTAGCAGTTGACATGCTACAATTCTCCACAATGCCCCTGGCCCTGGGAGGAGAAAATTATGCCAGCATTCCCAATCCTGATCAGAATTCCATAACCGTCCCAACCCACCCCACCTCCTTCCGTGGCATAAACAATGTGTTGGGATTGAATTTGGCTGTGATGCCACAATAGTTCAATAGTCTCTTGTCCCCCCACTGTGTAAACTGGCCGTGCAGAATGGCTACCTGGGCGAACTGCCTGAGAAATTGTACCTCACCTCTACCTGAGGAATTAAGCAATTTTCTCTTCTCTAAGCGGTGAGTTATGCCACTTCTACGTCAATGGGAAAAGAATTGTGCCCACTGAGGGTCTGGAGAGTTAGTTACACGAGAATTTCCTGGATCAGCTCATTTGCATAGCTATTGGCATAAATCCAGTGTATAATGGGTGTAATATGCACGGAGATTAGAGTGCAGCCTTTATAAAGACAGTTCTGGATAAGCACTGCAGCAGCAGACTGGGGGTCAAGCAGGTAAGTAAGGAGCAGTGCTTGACTCACTTGGTTGACTGTCAGCTAACCTCACTGCATGTCTCATGAATCTTTTTCTGCCACTTTTCAAGACTGTCTACTAAAGGAGCAGCTGGCACAAGCAGCCAAATAAAGCCACTGGATGTGCCACACAGACACAGCAGATGATGCCACAATTTCACAGACTCTGACCCCCAAGTCCTCCCTGAGGAAATTGAGATCAGGAAACCATAGCTGCAAACCTGGCAGAAATGTTACCGATGCCACCTGAAGGGAAGTGGCACTGGCATTGAATGCTGACTCGCTCACCATTGGGACTGCAGACTATTGCTGCAAGAAATTTAATAACCTCACCAAAGCAGGTAAGGAAACACACTGGCCACTCTCCCATTTCTCCCTTAGGCACCCTGGGCACCAGCATACTCTTCATTCACTTATACAACTGACTCTTCACAATGTAAACCTGTTTTAGGGTGGCTCAAACTCAGGATATTGCCCCGTGGATGCCCATCTCCACCCAATAGCAATTACTTACATGCTCCTCTGCGCCCCATAAAAATAATCTGGGCCACTGTCGCCCCCGCGCGCCCACCCCCACCACCCAGGTCATGCCTTGCTGCCGGTCGAGTGGCCTCTGCGCCAGCTGATACTGCGAGCTGCATCAGGATGCCAATTGGGGGCGGACAGCTCACCGGATCTATTTAAAGGAGGTCCAGGCCTCAAAATAGCTCGAGCCTCTTTGCTCCCAACACAGGCTGGCTATTGGCCTCCCGAAAGCTAAAATCTACCCCTCGATGTTGCTTACGGGTGCCTTAAGGTTAGATCATTTGTTTTAAATATGCTTCACCTCATCAAGAAGGAAAACTGATAAGTGGTTAATATCTGTTCAAATAAAACTGTTGGATCACTTGACCTGATTGGAGTTGTCCTTATATACGGACTACTGTAGTAGCTAAGTTTCCAATTCATGTGCTTCACCACAAAAGTGCATGGCCACAAATAGTTTGCTGCCTTTTAGTCAGAACATGTGGGTAACTGAAAATATTTTTGAGCTTTTATGTTCCTGCTTGGGGCATGTGACCTTCATCTGCTACAAGGTACCGTTATATTCTCAGTCTCCATTGCTGTCCCGAGCTCTGTGTATAAAATGCAAATGACCACAATCAGCATTGCTGGAACCAGCTGGCCTTAGCCTGATGACAGATTCATAGGCTCACACTTCCGTGGGCTTAGACTCTTTGGTTTGCTGCAGGCTCTGCTGTTTATACTTAGAAATGCAGATGACAGAAGGGAGAATGACAATTCTGGAGTTGGTTGCAATAGTTTAATGTAAAATCATCTTGGAACGAATGAATCAGCTGACCGTAATGCAGGAGTAACATCAAGAAAACTGACATAGGGCATTATATCATTTCCAGCAAAATATGAAATGCATGTACACTTTTGTTATGATAGAAATTTACAGCACAAAGGAGGCTATTCGGCCCATCGTGTCTGTACTGGCTCTTTGCTAGAGCAATCCAAAGCTAACCCCACTGCCCTGCTCTCACCCGATAGCCATGTATCTTCCTCTATTTTAAATATTTATCCAATTTTCCTTTAAAAAGTGAAATGGTCTCCACCTCAACGACTCTCTGTGACAAAGAATTCCATTTAACAAATTTCTCCTAACCTCTTCCCTTAACCTCTTAATGACTATTCCAAATTGATGATCCCTTGTCACTGACAGCAACTAGAAGAAATAGACTTTCCTTGTTCACTCTGTCAAAATCCTTAATGATTTTAAAAACCTCGATGAAATATTCTCTTAGCGTCCTCTGTTCCAGTGGAAATAGTCACAGTATCTCAAAAGTATAGTTTCCCAAATAATTATGGGCCTTTAACTGCGGCCTAACCAATGTTTTGTACAAATTTATCATTACTTCTTCACTTTTGTACTCTATGCCACTATTTATAAATGCTGTTGGCTTTTTTTAATGGCTTTATCTACCAGTACTCGCACCTTCTGGGGATTATGTATTTGAGCCCCTCAGTCTCCACACCCCTCAGCACCTTTCCTTTGAGTGTATGCTCTCATTCCTTGTTTTCCTCCCAAAATGTATTACCTCACATTTCTCCACATTAAATCTCAGTTTTTGATAAGCTTTAAAATGTAAAAGACTTGTGGAATTGAGTCTTGTACATACGACTAAAATTAATGAAAACTTTACCCTAATGGCTGTCTGGCATCTTACTAATTACACCCTGTAGCATGTTGACTTGCCAGCTTAACCTCTCTTTTGAATTCAAAACCCTTTGGATTTCATTTGGATTTTATAATATTCTGAATTAAGATTTGATAAGGAAGTTTACATTATCCAATAAGATAGCCAAGAATCCACACAGGCAATGCCAGTTTAAACTGTAAGAAAGCAGTGACGACTGAAATGAATGCAACTTAGTCACTTTGAAGATCTGTGGGAACTACTTCAAAACCCATGTACTGCTGCCGCTGAGAATTTGTACAGGAATTAGAAGTTGTTCCTTGTAAGACAGCAGAGTTCTTGGGCTGTACAATGTGGAACTGTGAAGACGAACTATTTATGGGTAGCTTCAATTTCATATCAAAGTACCATGGAAACTCCATTTTCTGAGGAATGGTTAGACTGTTCCTCTTTGAGTTAGTAGAGTGGTGTACGTGGGTTCAATAAGTTCTCTTGTGAAGACAATTGTTTGTTCTTTATGTTGCTGTGTTGCTCTACCTACAAAGGCAAAAAAAAAGCATAATTTATACTGATACAAACCTTTTTTTCTCTTGAACTGTTGGAGTTCAGTGAGGACAGGAGCAGCAAGAAGCAGCAGGAGGGTGCGGTGAATGGCGGGCAGGGGAAAGCATGGATGGGTGAGTGGGAGCTGTGAGCCGCCATTAATTTCCCCTTCCCCAGAGGTTTCACAAAAGGAATTACCCAATACTTTGCCCCGCTTTTAACCTAATCTGGTGAGTACAGGGCGATTTCGGGTCTTATGCCCGATTTACACTCCACCTGATTTTATGCTCCGTCAATGGGTTAGGTTAAAGTCGGGACAAATTTGGTCGCGCCCCAGTGGACAGAATATGCTATTTTTCTTCAAGGAGATTAATTTAATCAGAAAAAGAAATAGAACAGGTGGCCATCTATTTATTTGAAAAATACCAATGAACTTGTTTAGCAGAGGTAAAGGTTCTGGTGACTGGAAAACAAATTGATGCTGGGAGACCTAGCTTGGAGGACCAACCTGGGAGTGAGTGAAATGCAGTTGAAGGCAATAGAACAAATAGGGCCTAAAAGAATAAGTGTTGTTGTGATAGAGAAGTATTACAGATAGGCAAGATGTAAATAGTGTGATGGAACAAGTGTGGTGACCATAGGCTCGATGTGAAGTAAGTGACACTTACAGCAAATGTGACCTATGCAGGAATCTCCTGTGATTTGGAGGAAGCACTGTTTATACTATGTGACATAATATTAGGGCCACTGATTCATGGTGATTGAATAAGTCAAATTGTGTTTCTACTACAGAACATCGTAGGAGTGTCAGTGATATTTCTGGGCTTGAATTCTATGATTATGTGCATTATTTGCAATGAAGCTGTAAATCAGTGGCCTTGATTACTATTAAAAGATCATTCAACAATATAGTCGGTTATATAGCTTGGCCGTTTTTAAAGTTCAGGATAGAAAAAGATGGTACAGCAGGTATTCCAGGTTGCAGGTTGGTAAGTTGTAGAAACTGCATGTACCAGTCGTGATAATTTGGGGGAGAGGGCAAGCGTGGGTTGGTGGTGTTGGGAGGTTGGTCCTCTTAAGAGTTTCTTCAACAATGAGAACTGCTGGGGAAAACCCTTTAAGACTTCTATCAGATTTCCTCTTTAGCCTTCTTTGTTCTAATAAGAGTTCAAGTTTTTCTCATCTCTCCTCATAATTAAAAACTTCTCATCCCTGGTATCATATTTTCTGCACCCTACCTCCATGGCCTAGAAATCTTTCCGAAAGTAAGGCCCGCAAAATTGGACATAACGGCCTAGAAATTCGATGGTGCTGCACCTAAGCATCCAATATGGCGGGCGGGCATGCATGCTCATTACACGCCAGATGTGTGCCGCCCATCATATTGGTGAAGGCAAGAAAAATGTCCAGGGCCCTTGCCTGAAACAGGCGTTAGGCCCATTCCATATGCAAATAGAGGGCCCAACATCTGTTTGAGCAACACCTGTCTGAGGGCCCCTTTGCAAAATTGGGCTGTCCCGAATGCAGCCAGCACCAGGCTGGCTGTGTTCAGGAAAACGTGGTCTACATGCAGCCTAACCAGCGGTCCTTAAACAGACTGCTCCGGGCCGCAACCAAAAAGGTTAAGTTTAAAAAAAATGTGGAACCGGGAGGTGCTGGAGTGCTCCTCCTGGCACCACATTAAAACTATGGCCCGCTGCCGTCCACCACTCCTGATTGCCTCCCACTCTCTCCCGATTACCAGAATCCGGGAACTGACGTCATCATGTTGTGAGTTGGTTTTATTTGTCGTACCAAAGAAGCTGGAAGAGTTTTGGTACATTCTGTATCTCCCAACAACTCAATCCATAAAAGGCCCAAAATAGTCGTGTCACAAAGAATCGTCTGTTCTGCCCTACACTGTTAGCTATTTGTGAATGTATGTTTCTAGAACTCCATAAACTCATTACTTTGCAAATACCTTCACCTTGCCATAAAGGAGCCAATGCTATCAGTTCAATAAACTCCTCATTGAGATTGTAACAGCCGTGAGAATATTTCTGAATCGTTTCTCAGTGACAACCTCTCTAAATTGTCTCAGGTCTGAATGAAATACTTATGTCTGCTATCTCTACCCTCCCCAGAAAACTGGCAACTACAGTGTTGGAGCTCTCCAAATGATGCCCCATTTCCTCAACAGAACTTGTACATTGAAAACTGCCCACAAAATGAGTTAGAAACAAAATTTGATTCAATAGATATTACAACCATGCTTTTCGCCACAACGTCACCTGCTTTTGTGGAGATGATTGAATACCAGACAAAAAGCGACACTGGTATAAGACTGAGTAAAATCATCCAGAGCAAAGTATCTAAGTAGAAAAGATAAATTGGAACCGTTAACTTTTTTGCATAAACAGAAGAGATTGTTTGATAACAGTTTGAGATGAATATAGATGGATAAACAGGAAATAACTATAATTGTTTCATAAAGACTCAAAAGGAAAAAATAAAATCAAACATTTTAAATGGTGCTTATATTACCATGCAACGGAGGTTCACTAGACTGATTCCTGGGATGAGAGGATTGTCCTATGAGAAGAGATTGAGTAGATTGACCCTATACTCCCTGGCCTTTAGAAGAATGAAAGGTGATCTCATTGAAACATATAAGATTCTGAGGGGGATTGAAAGGGTAGCTGCTGGAGATTGTTTCCCCTGGCTGGAGAGTCTACAACTAGGGAGCATAGTCTCAGGATAAGGAGCCGGCCTTTTAAGACTGAGATGAAGAGGAATTTCTTCACTCAGAGGGTTGTGAATCTTTGGAATTCTCTGCCCCAAAGGGCTGTGGATGCTCAGTTGTTGAGTATATTCAAATCTGAGATAGATAGATTTTTGAACTGTAGAGGAATCAAGGAATATGGGGATAGGGCAGGAAAGTGGAGTTGAGGTCAATGATCAGCCATGATCTTATTAAATGGTGGAGCATGATTGAGGGGCCGTATGGCCTACTCCTGCTCATATTTCTTATGCTCTTATGTTCTTAACCATGCAGTACAGTCTGACTCACTGGATCATAACTTTGGTGTTTGAAATTGCGTCCTGTCATTGACAAAGATTTCCAGTCATCAATCCACTTACCATCCTATGCGGGAACTCGCTTGGCCAGTTGTAGAAGTACACTATCTGCTAATGGTGGTGCTGCACTGACAGCAAAAGTCTAGTCCAGGCTGTCCTGCTCTCCCACATGAAGTGGAGCCATCTGCTCTGAACTGTCCTACAATTAAAAAGAAAGACCTGCACCTTTCATGACCTCAGGACGTCCCAAGGCACTTTACAGCCAATTGAGTACTTTTGAAGTGTAGTCAGTGATGTAATGTAGGAAATGTGGCAGCCAAATTGCACCCAGCAAGGACCCACAAACAGCGATGTGATAATGATCAGATAATCTGTTTTTTTGTGATGTTGGTTGAGGGATAAATATTGGCCAGGACCAATGTTCCCTTTAAGCTGTGAGCTATAGGTCCCGCGCAGGCCACTTAACGCCGTTATAATGGAAAAAACAGCGCATGCGCGGTAATTTGAATGGGCCACACAGCCCCTTAAAGGGGCCGCACACCCCCCAAAAAAATAGCAGGTACATTGGCCAGGGCTTTCCTGCTCTTCTTCAAATAGTGCCATGGGATCTTTTAAAAATCTTTGAGAGAGCAGACAGGGCCTCAGTTTAACGTCTCATCCAAAAGACAGCACCTCCGACAGTGCAGCACTCCCTCAGTACTTCACTGGAGTGTCAGCCTGGATTTTGTGCTCAAGTCCCTGGAGTGAGACCTGAACCCACACCTTCTGACTCAGAGGCGAGAGTGCTACCCACTGAACCACAGCTGATAAACTCCAAATGAAGAAGGAAGGTATCTCTGTGAAACCTAATGGTAGAAGAATTATAAATATTAAAAGTAGCTTTTGCAAGATAGATTCTTTTTCTAATCTCTCACCTTTATTACCATTACACAGCTCGGTCCTCACTAGATCACTCGTTGCATTACTGACCGGGTTCTCTGCTATACATCTGTATACATGTTGTTCCTTTTCATTACCACGGTCTATCACTAGTTCTGTCCCATTGTATGTACCATCAATGGCTCCAGATAAGGATTGTTTTCTCCAATGAAATATGACGGTTGTTCCATTAGAGACCGAGCAGCTCAGAGTGACATTTGGAGTTGAACAGTTACCGATAATTCTCACAGCAGGCTGGGAAACTGGTTCTGAAACAAACAGAATAATAATGGACATGAAACCCATTAGTTTTTTTAAAGATTTTTGTTTTAGATTTCCAGCATCTGCAGTTTTTGGCTTTTTATTTATGTGAATTGAATAGGCTGCTTTAAGTGAATTAAAATAACTAAAATTAGAGGTATGCCGCAATGACTGCCGCTGGGTGATTAATGCTTATTATTAGATAGAACAATGGTTTTTATAACAATGTTGATGTTCACTTTCCTTCAGAAAACAGGGCAGTCCATCCTTGACAAAAGGAAGACTTTGCAAAATGCTTAGTGGCAGCACTACAAAAAAATAATGATGAAAACACGAACGGTAGGAAAAGCATTTGGCAAAATGCAAAGATTGAGTAAGTGAATAGCTTAAGTAAGAGAATCATGTTTGTTCACTAATTGACTTTAACAGAGTCCAATGAATTTCATGGCTTGGTATAAGCTTTAGACTCCAAGCTGATTTTATTTTGATGCAGGAATGCTAATGGAGTACTCAATGAATGAGTGTATGTGTGATGTATCACTGATCATACTTACCAAACACGCACAGTTCAAAATACGTGACATCATTGTTTTTCACTCCTGTGTAGTCGTTGTTTTCTATTTCATATTTTCGACTGTCACTGATCTGAGCGTTATACAACTCCACAGAACCACTCATGTTCCATTGCACTCTGCCTTTATACAGTGTGTGTATACTCTGTAGTTCCTCTGAATTGCTGATGTTCCATATTGCAATAATAGCAGATGGGGTTTGGGAACGAAAAGTTACGTCACACTGAACTCCACCTTGGGTATTTACAGGGAACAGGACCTTTTCTCCTACTGTGACTTCAGTGGTTGTATTGGGTGTGGCCAGTGTCACTGCTCCACAAACAGTAAACAGGTGGAAAACTGGAAAAAGACAAGTGAATACGTGTCTGGTGGTTATAGTCTGTGATTAGTGGTTATAATCTGTGCTAAAGTGTTCTATTATGATGTTATAATGTTGTTACCTGGAACAAAACTCATGACTTTTATAATGGCTGCCAAATGTCTGAACTTCACGCTGCACTTAGACACTTTGGACATGTTTCTCTTCATCCACGGATTCTCTTCATTTCACTAGTTCTTTACAAGCATTTCTCTCTCTCTCTTGCTCTGCAAACAAACGGTTCATGAATTTCTCAATCACATTCCATTCTAGTTTAAGTTAGGTCAACTTGTAGAAGATCTGGCAACTTTGTGTTTCTGATTCTGGTGACCATTTTAATTCGAAATGTTGGGGAGAAAATGTGCACTTAATGGGCTCAGCAATAGATCTTCATGTACATAAATATAAAGTAATGCATATTGGAACAGGTACCAAATGTTTACACAATGAAAGGTGGGAAAAGGTTTGGGTCATGCACTGAACGTTTCCAGTCAGTCTGAAGCTGCTATCAACAAAACTAATTAGCAGCTAGGATTTATCTTCAGTGTTGGACCGCCTGTTGCAAATTTGCATTTAAAATGGACAGATGGGAAGACTGGAAGAGGAAAAGCAAGCATCTGAGGGAGACAGGAGAATTATAGAATGGAGGACAATACTTCACCTCCCCACTCCAACTTACTGGCCTGATTATTGTTAGAGATCCCCCCACTTGCTAGCCTGAGGTTTTGAGGGACCCTCTCCACTTGCTAGGTCAAGTTTCCCAAGTGTTCTCTCCCCCCCCATCCTCTTCACTCACTGACACAAATTTGCTAGGGATTCCCACACCCATTGGTCCTGGGCAACAGATTCCCAGTAAATGGTTGAGACTGAGCCAATTAACTCCATCAAAACAGAGCAAGAAAAGGACATGATTGGGAGTGAGGTCGGAGATTATAGGGATAGCGTGGATGGGGTGATGAGTCCTCTTTTAATGGAAACAAGTTACTTTCTCCATCATCAATGATCAGCTAACAAAGTTGTATTCCCAGAAATTGAATTTTTCAAAGCTACATCTTTTCTGACTTCTTCAGGGTGATGTGAATAGTGGAGAAAAACAGGTTATCTTCCATTTTCTTTAAGGGGAATTTCACTCTACATGATGCGATGATTCCTTTGCTACTGGAGCCATTTTGTTAGGGAAGGGTATCAAGGGATATGGATTTAAGGCAGGTAAATGGAGTTGAGGTAGAGATCAGCCATGATCTAATTGAATGGCAGAGCAGGCTTGAGGGGCTGAATGGCCTACTTCCGTTCCTATGAGCTGCGGGAGAGTGGAAATGTTGCATGTCAGTGTTGACTACTGGATGTGAAGATGAATGAACATAATGGACTTTTGCTTGATTAGAATTGGATATTAGGGAGTATTTGCAAATAACTTTCCCTGAGTGGATTAATCATGTTGGGTAGAGTCTATTTTATGTGGAAGGAACAGTTTTAATGGGCATAAAATGCCATTCTTGTGTTTTAAATACAGTTTTCTGTTAGATATGAGGTAGTACTGCTTTAGTTTCTGCTGCAATAATTTCTTCCACCTCCCAAACATACAAGCAGGAGCTAAAGAGGCAAAATCTTTAGCATATTTCATTTCTAGGATGATTCCTTTTGAGTTTTGCTTGAGGGAATGGGGAATCCAAGAGTATGTATATAGAGGTTTCCCTCAGGTGAGAGATTAAATTGGCGAGATAGTGCCCTTGATGGGATAGATTGCACATGGTCTGAGGAAGAAGTGCCTTTGATGGCATGAATGGCCTTTCTCATTCCATGTTTGCCTTCATATCTATTCAACTTTTCACAACAGAGGTAAGTTCCAGGAGTGCACATGCTGTGTTCTCACATCACTAACCCCTGCTTTTATTCTTGAGTTTGTGCCAAACAAAACCTTATATCCAGTGGTCTACAGCAGTGATCTGCAGTATGAGCACAGAAACTACAAGATGCTGCAATTAAGCCCCAACACAAATCTTGAAAGGTGCTGGGAAGAGAAATGCTTTTCAGACAGTTGGCTTAGCTCTTGCTTGTATGTCATAACAGAACAATTTAGTAATAACTGTGCGATCCTAAGATAAGGCAAAATAAAAATCTGACAGATTTCCGTTACTTGCCCTGTAACTTACCCACGAATTACCCTGTTTCCACCCAACCAACCAATGTGCTTCTATAGATAGATAACCACACAGGCATATCCTGCAGGTCACTTAGGTTTATTGATAGAGACAGTGAATGGTGAATGACCTAAATAGTCCAACTTTTAACTCTGGCAGTGGAGGGTGGAAGGCTTTTAAGCTTTTATTTAATGTTACAGATTACTGAATTATGCTTAGTATGGGCTGGTGGTTTTCTATATAATGCAAATATGTCTAGTAAGACTATATCTAATTTTCTGTCTTTTCTTCGGTTTTTGCTGGTAACTAGATGGGGTGATGGCTTGAGTCTACAGTTACACCTCCAGTATTCTCACTCCAATTAGTCATCTTCCAGATATCTCAGCAAAATTTTTGAGAAGCCTTCTGTGAGGGTTTGAAATGACATAATGGCCCAGATATTCCGATCCCGGATATTCCCATCCCTACGGTGTACCCACCCGTAGGGACATCGGAAATGCCAGTTTCAGGCATGTACAGTAAAAGCTTTTACCAGGATAAGAGTTGAAAAACGTTTTTTAAAAAGTTTTTCACTGATTTATCATTTAAAAATACTTTAAAAAAGGTAAGTTTATTTTTAGCCCTGTAAAAAATTTTCATTATTTTTTTCAAAAAATTAAATTTTTGTTTAAAATAATTAATTTATTGTAATTTCAAGTCATTTTAAAAATGTGATTAAAAAAAAAAATTTGTTTAAAGTTTTACTATGTTTTTGGGGCGATCTCCATTCATATGGTCTTCCTGTCAAGCATATGAAGGGAGATTCCCTTCTGTGATTGGCTCCCCATGGCCCTCGTGATCCCAGGGACACTGCGAGCTACCTGCACCCCTGGGATACGTAGGCCCTGCACGCTTCAAGTTTGGAGAGGCCCAGGAGCGGAAGGGTGTGCGTCCCGGGAGCCCTCGGGTAAGGGCGCAGATTATTCCAGATCGTAGGCCTCCGCCCGCGGGAGGCCTGCGATCGGAAAGTATGGGCCAATATTTCTTTTAACCCCAGTTCTGACCAAGGGGTCATCGACCTGAAACGTTAACTCTGTTTCTCTCTCCACAGATGCTGCCTGACCTGCTGAGTATTTCCAGCATTTTCTGCTTTTATTTAATATTTCTTTTGTTATTTGTATTGGAATTGTCTCCATTCCTGCCCCTCGGGCGTTGTTGGACCATACATGGAAGATGACATTTTGAGGAACTATGATGATTTGGCAAGGTGGTTCCATTGCATCATGTTCTGCATTAGTCAAATTTAGAGTTTTCTAATCCAAATAGACACTGAAAAAAACCAAGTAGATGTTGGTTACCAGACCCGAACCATTCACTCCAGTGTTCTATAACACCAGAATTCTGTCAGCAACAACTTACCATCAATACCACATATTGAAATGATTGACATCCCTCAGACCAACATCAGTCGTGATGCTCGTTATTACACATTAACAGAAACCAATCTGCTGGTAACAATTTAATTTTACAGATTAATTTGTGTGATGAATAAAGTAATTACATTAAGTTATGCCGGAGTGCATGATAATCTAAATCACGTTTAAATAACAAATGGGAATGGTAGCAAAGCGGTTATGTTACTGGACTAGCAATCCAGAGGCCTGGACGAAACTATGAGTTCAAATCCCACCACGGCAGCTGGGGAATTTAAATTCAGTTAATTAAATAAATTTGCAATAAAAAGTTATCATCAGTAATGGTGACCATTACCAGATCTCCACCACCGATACACTGTGGCTGCAGTGTGCACCTCCCAAACCTGCAACCTCTTACCACCTAGAAGAACAAGGGCCAGCAGGCGCATGGGAACACCACTACCTCCAAGTTCCCATCCAAGTCACACACCATCCTGACTTGGAAGTACATCGCTGTTCCTTCATTGTTGCTGGGTCAAAATCCTGGAACTCCCTCCCTAACAGCACTGTGGGAGTACCTTCACCACACGGACTGCAGCGGTTCAAGAAGGCGGCTCACCACTACCTTCTCAAGGCCAATTAGGGATGCGCAATAAATGCTGGCCTTGCCAGTGACACCCACATCCCAGGAACGAGAAAAAAGTCAGATCTATTTTAATTGCTTCTTAAAGAAAACCTGATCAAGTTTTTAGACAAAAACAACAATTGTTTTGCTGGATCTTGGGATCTGGGCAGCATTGGCAAGGCGGGAGTTATTGACCATCCCTAGTTGCTCTGAGGGCATTAAGAGCCAACCACATAGTGCGGGACTAGAGCCACATGTAAGTCAGACTGGCTAGAATGACGAATCCCCTCCCTTGAAGGACACGAGGAAACCAGTTGAGTTTTTACAACAATTTGGCAGCTTTTCATAGTCAATCTCTGGTGCTAGCCCATACATTACCAGATTTCTTGAATTCAATTTTACAACTTGCCATGATAGAATATGAACTCCTGATCTCTGGGTAGTAATTTTAGTACCATAACCACTGGGCTCCCAATTTCCTCTCTCAACTCCCTCTGCTATTCCTGCCAAAGGCCTGCACTGAAGTATTAATGCTGCTCTTTGGGTTTACAATGACAACTTACACTTGTATCGTACCTTTTAATGGGGCAAAGTGCCCCAAGTTGTTCTCTTTTTATTCATCCCAAGGCAATTTACAAAGATGAACTGGAACACCCAGCAGGAATTTGGGAGGTGGGTTAAGAGAGATGACTTATCAGTAGGACCTTTATGAAAGTAGTACGGACAAGCATTTCCTCTTTGTCAAACCCAATACCAGAATTGGGAACTATGCAAGTGAGGAACAGTGGGTGAGAAGCTATGCCCCACGACACTGTGGCGCAGCATGTTGATGCATTATGTAGCCAAAAAATCTTCCATCAAGGACCATTCTTCAGGCAGGAGCATTATGTCACGAGAAGCTGAAAATTGATGAACATTGTATAGCTAAAAGGTGTTTTGCAGTGTTGATGGCCAAAAAGAGGAAATAAAGAATAAAAACTCTCTGCCATTAGAGAAGAGAAATTAGTTTCCATTTAATTGTCAAAGGTAATTTTAGATAAACCTGAAAAATTAGTCAGAATTTGTTTTTAGTCCAATATTCGTACTTCAGTTATGAGCATCAGTTGAATCTAGATGAGGATTATTGTCCAAGAGACGTCAAATGTGGATTTATAGAATTATTTGGGAAAAGGAAATAAAATGCAAAAAGATAGAAAACTGACAGGCAGCGTTACTTCTGAAGAAGGGCACGGAAATGATGGGCCGAAATAGCCTCCTTCCGTGCTGTAACTTTCTATAAAGGGTGAAACATCAAATTTTACCTTTAAACTTTTTTTCTGTCTTTTAACTTTTTTATTTCCATTTTCAAATAATTCTCTAACAGATGGTCTATAATCCATTCTTAATATTTCCTTGGCATTAGCGCAAGTTTAAAGTTACTATTTAATTAAAGATATTTGTGAACTCTTTTTCACAAAAGGCACTACTAGGACAGGTCATTTGTTGCAGCAACTGACTTAATATCACTCATCCCCTCATAAATCGACATTTTCACTGCCTCTTTAATGGTAAATTCTGGTAATTGGGTAGCAAATTACACCAGTCAGTAAGTGCATCCATTAGTGAGACTTTTTGCAGATGTCAGGTCATACTGAATTATTTTTCCCCAAAACAATTGTATATGAAGGCGGGTGGAATTGTACAAGACAATGGTTAGGCTACAATTAGAGAAGTGTATACAGTTCTGGGTGCCCCATTATAGAAAGGACATTACAGCCATACAGATCGTAACGCACAGGTTCACAAGGATGATAGCAGGGAATGGGAAACTCTAGTTATGATCAGAGACTTGAGATACTGGGACTATTTTCATTGGAGCAGAGAAAGCTAAGAGGAGATTTATTAGAGGTTTATTAAAAATTCTGAAGAGTTTTGATAGAATGAACATTTCCTCTGGAGAGATTAGCAATTTAAAATGTCCCCAGGAGTGAAGGCAAAGGTTAAAAAATGTCTTTATGCAGCAGGTCATTAGAGCATGGAATGTTTTACTATAGGGAGTAGTTGAGCCAAAGATGATTGCCTCTTTTAAAGGAAAATTGAATAAATATGTGAAGCAGGGGAAGTTACAGGGCTATGGGAAAAGAGCAGAGCAGTGAGATTAATTTTGGATTGCTGTAGAAAAGAGCCAGCACAGAGACAAAGGGCCAAATGGCCTCCCTCTCTGATTGTATGAAGTACTTGGCTTGAAACATTTGTTTGTTTTATTTATTATGTGTATGTTATTTTGGGGTGAAATGGAAGTTTATTTTTAAGTTTTAGAAGCATGGGATGATTTTTAAGTTTACAGCTTCCAAAATAAAGAAAGGGGTTATGTTCCTGTTACCTAAACTAGATAGATATTTCTGAGGCGCAATTATACTACTGCTTTTGTGTCTATGAGCAACAATTGTGACTGTGTATCAGCTCAAACCTGGTTGCATAACCCAAGAGTGGGCTGGTGAGATGAGTCCCAACTGCATTAAAACTAAGACATTTAAACAGTTTAGGAACTTTTAAAAATGTACTTTTTAAATGTTGGCAGAGAGTTGGCATTCTTAGATGTCTCTTTAACATTAAAGTTAATCTGGTTGAAAAGAGGAGCTTGGTTGTCACTGGGAGAGAGCGACACACGAGCCAGCACCGTAACTCAGGTCTGCCAGCTCTGTGTAATACTCAACGGGTCTGAAACCGATGCCTATGGGGCAATGGACCCTAATACAAGTAACTGGCATTCAATGACCCTCATTTCTATAGAAGTAACATTTTTATGCTTTTCAGGATTATTCATTATAAATACGTTTACAATTATACAAAGCCCATGGATGTTCGGATAGTTAATACTAGGGCAAGTAATTTGTTGCAACTCGTTTGTTATTGTTCAGATCCACACACAGACCAACATTTCACTGGACTATTTATTCAAAATTGCAGTCCTCAAGCAGTACATTTCACTCCAATTTGTGCCTGTAATTTGTGGGATATTGCACTACACTAAATCAGAATTAAAAAGACTATTCCTTGGATACAAATTTAGAAGAGAACTTCTGTCTAACCCAGTTATTTGATATTCCTTGGTATTCCGATGAAATTCCTGTACAAAGCCAAATCCACATCCCATCTGCTGGCTATGAGATCAGATTTTATAATTCTTTGCTAGATTGTTCATTTTCATTGTGTTCCAGGAGACCACGTAAAACCTGACCTTGCTAATGGTCGGGAAGTGCAGATCGAATCAATGTGCTTTGCAAACTAGAGTAAATGGGCTGAATTCTCTGCTTAACACAGATCACATTTTTTGTTTGGTTAGCAGAGTGTTCGACATGTCACTATTTTTAACAGCTACCAAACCAGACTAGTGAGAAATTTGCAAAGATAGAGTTGTTTGTGTGATGTGTAGTGCACATTCTCTGTCGACATATACCCCATGAAGATAAGGACAAGAGAACTTAGGCGCAGGTTGTTGCGGGTTAGGTTGATTGGCTATGATAAATTGACCCTTAGTGTTAGGGGGATTAAATACGTGGGGTTACGGGGATAGGGTGGGATATGTGTTGGTGTAGGGGTTACGAGGATCGGGTGGGATATGTGTCGGTGCAGGCTCGATGGGCCGAAATGGCCTCTATCTGCATTGTGGGGTTTCTGTGATTCTGTGATTCTGTGACAAGACTTGGGGACTTCAAAATGTCTGCAGGTGTAAAGGAATTTAACCAGCTAAACCGGATAGCTTCCCAGCATAGTAAGCTTCCCATTGCTTGTCCAGCTGGGATCTCTCTATCCGTTAGGGCACTGGCTTGCAGTGTTATCTGGAGCAGAGTGAGAAGGACTTGTCCATTCATCTAGGTTCTGTCAATGAGCTATATTGAATCAACAGATTATACAGAGTAAGACAAATGTAAGGCACAGCTAAGGTACTTTACAGCCCCGTGAGGCCGCTTGTATAAATAACAAGTATATCCTTAATAATGCAAGGTAGTGAATTTAAATTATTGCAGTTAAAATAACCTAACACATTCACTGTCAAAGTTGAGGCTGAAGTTTCGGTCTTTTTAAAATTTGGAACAATAACAGAACATTTGTTATTTTCATAACCTTTTGCTAGAATATTTTGTGAAGACTAATGTTTTCATGCCCTAAATTAAACATCTTGCACAACCCGATGCTTGAAAACAGTTTATTATTACTCAATAATGGAAGAATGTCATCAAAAAACCTTTGGTAATATATTAATCCAGTTCCAAAAATTTTCGAAATCCAAATTGAGTTTTAAACCAAATCGGAGAAACAAAACAACGAACAAAGACTCCGTAATTTTTTTGACAAATCTTAATTGTTAACCCTGACAATAGTTTGAATTAGCCTATTGACTATAAAGGGCAGTTTTCCGTGTGACTGAACTATTAGCTACAGAGAGCCAAGATTAACGTAGCCTTATGCTTACCTGATTTTGATTGCCAAGTAGTTAAATTCCCATCTCCACTGTAAGTTACTGCACAGTTTGTTGAGCACGATTGTTGCATTAATGGATCTAACCCAGTCCCATGGCTGAAAATATCTGATGTGAGAAACGGAAACAGCAACATTTTTATCAGACATAGCAACGCGTTTAACTATTATTTGAATGTGTGGCTGTTATCACGTTGGTTGATCTATTTCCTGCTATTATTGTTGGCATAAATGAGTGCTGGTTACTGTCTCCACTATTTCTGACAATATTGTATGTAACTTCAGTATAGCTGTACAGCTTATGTTGTGTCTGTGCCCATTTCAAAACCACACTATTTCAAAGTTGAGTTCAGTAGCTCCTACGACTATCAATCGTAGAAAAAAAATTAAGCATCTTCATTTCCCCTGCTCAAGCCCATAATGGAATTGCTACAAATGGAATTCAAACACTGGTGTCCTTTAAAAACATTTTTCTTTATTTAAATAGAAGTCTGCTACTAAAGTATAATTTTTGCAATGAAAGCAGAAAGTTATCCTCCTTTAACTAGCAAAGGACTGAACACAGGTACTCCAGCCTCTGATGGTTGAGCTTTGACAGCACGACCATGACCAGTGACCGATGTGATATCGAGGGCTTTAAATATGTCACTTGCTGGATTTATTTAGGTGATTTGAGAATGGGCTGGATGAAGTAGGCTACTGCTTAGTCTCACGAGCTGACTCCGATTTAAGATGTGAGGCTCACTAAATAAGGACAAACTTTGCTGAGGTATTTTAAAGCAAGCAACAATTTTGTTCCCCAGAATTACAGTACTGCTATTGTGGAATTGATTTGTTAGCATAACCTTTCTACATTTTAATTCTAACGCAAAGAGAAAATACTGCAGATGCTGGAAATCTTACTTTTTAATTCTACTCTTCCAGAAATTTTAATGATTTATGAATCTGTACCCCTAGATCCCTTTGCTCCTCTACCCCATTTATACTCTTATTTTCCAAGGAGTATGTGGCCTCCTTATTCCTCCTACCAAAATGCACCACCTCACACTTATCTATATTGAAATTCATTTTCCATTTTGATGCCATTCTGCAAGTTTATTAACATCTTCTTGTATTTTGTTGCACTCTTTCTCAGTATTAAATATACCCCCAAGTTATAAGAATATAAGGACATAAGAAATAGGAGCAGGAGCAGGCCATACGGTCAATCAAGCTTGCTCCGCCATTCAATAAGATCAAAACTTATGGAAGCGTCAGCGGCGGCGGCGGGAGAAATCTCGGCGGCGGAGCGACTATAAAAAGGCCCCAGAGGCTCAGGTAGGCCTCAGTGCGTCAGCGGTGGGAGAAATCTCGGTGGTGGAGCGACAATAAAAAGGCTCCAGAGGCTCAGGTAGGCCTCAGTGCGTCAGCGGTGGCGGTGGGAGAAATCTCGGCAGCGGAGCGACTATAAAAAGGCCCCAGAGGCTCAGGTAGGCCTCAGTGCATCAGCGGCGGCGGCGGGAGAAATCTCGGCGGTGGAGCGAGTATAAAAAGGCCCCAGAGGCTCAGGTAGGCCTCAGTGCGTCAGCGGCGGCGGCGGGAGAAATCTCGGTGGCGGAGTGACTGTAAAAAGGCCCCAGAGGCTCAGGTAGGCCTCAGTGTGTCAGAGCTGGCAGCGGGAGGAATCTCGGCGGTGGCGGTGATATAAAAAGGCCCCAGAGGCTCAGGTAGGCCTCAGAGCATCAGCGGCGGTGGCAGGAGAAATCTCGGCGGCGGCAGGGATATAAAAATGCCCCAGTGACTCAGGTACTAATCGCCAATCTCAGAGGGAGAGAAGTAAAAAGTAATCGAAGTGTGACGCCACCAGAAAGCAGGTAAGTGATTGGTTGGTGAGTATTTCTCTCTTTATAAAATTTAACTCTGTGGTTTATAGTTTCTAAAGTCTCTGTGGTGTAGCGGGGACTGTTTATAAACCAGGGCCCTTAAATATACTATTTAACTGTAGTGTAATTGGTGGGATTGATTTGATTTAATTTAATTGCAATTAATTAAAGGGTAAGTCATGGCAGGACAGCCCGGTGCCATGGTATGCTCCTCCCGCGCTATGTGGGAACTCAGGGACACTTCCTGTGTCCCTGACAACTATGTGTGCAGGAAGTGTATCCAGCTGCAGCTACTGGCAGACCGCATTGCGGTGCTGGAGCTGCGATTCGATACATACTGGACTATTCACGAGGCTGAGGACGTCGTGGATATCACGTTTGATCAGTTGGTCACACCGCAGGCAAAGGTTGGACAGGCAAAAAGGGAATGGGTGACCAACAGACAGAGTACTAGGCACAGGCAGGTAGTGCAGGGGTCCCCTGTGGACATCCCCCTCTCAAACAGATACACTACCTTGAGTACTGTTGGGGGGGATGGCTTTTCAGAGGAAGGCAGCAGCAGCCAACTTCCTGGCACCAGGGGTGGCTCTGCTGCACAGGACAGGAGGAAAAAGAGGGGCAGAGCTATAGTAATAGGGGATTCTATTGTAAGGGGAATAGATAGGCGTTTCTGCGGCCGCAAACGAGACTCCAGGATGGTGTGTTGCCTCCCTGGTGCAAGGGTCAAGCATGTCTCAGAGCGGCTGCAGAACATCTTGGAAGGGGAGGGTGAACAGCCAGTTGTCATGGTGCATATAGGTACCAACGATATAGGTAAAAAGCGGGATGAGGTCCTAAAAGCTGAATATAGGGAGTTAGGAGGTAAATTAAAAAATAGGACCTCAAAGGTAGTAATCTCAGGATTGCTACCAGTGCCACGTACTAGTCAGAGTAGAAATAGAAGGATATTTCAGATGAATACGTGGCTGGAGGAATGGTGCAAGGGGGAGGGATTCAAATTCCTGGGACATTGGAACCAGTTCTGGGGGAGGTGGGACCAGTTCAAACCGGATGGTTTGCACCTGGGCAGGGCTGGGACCGATGTCCTAGGGGGAGTGTTTGCTAGTGCTCTGGGGGAGGGTTTAAACTAAAATGGCAGGGGGTTGGGAACCTGAGCAGGGGGACAGAGGAAAGGGAAGCAAGGATAAAAGCAAAAGATAGGAAGGAGAAAAACAAAAGTGGCAGTCAGAGAAATCAATGGTTTAAATCAAACATGGCCACAGTAAATAATAATTCTAATAGGTCTAAGAGCGTTAAAAAAACAAGCCTGAATGCTTTGTGTCTTAATGTGAGGAGCATTCGTAACGAGGTGGATGAATTAGCTGCGCAAATAGAGGTAAACAAACATGATTTGATTGGGATTACGGAAACATGGCTCCAGGGTGGCCAAGGCTGGGAACTCAACATCCAGGGGTATTCAATATTCAGGAAAGATAGGCAAAAAGGAAAGGGAGGTGGGGTAGCATTGCTGGTTAAAGAAGCGATTAACACAATTGAAAGGAAGGATATTAGCTCTGATGATGTGGAATCTGTATGTGTAGAACTGAGAAATACCAAGGGGCAGAAAACGTTAGTGGGAGTGGTATATAGACCTCCAAACAGTAATGCGGAGGTTGGGGATAGCATTAAAAGGGAAATTAGAGAAGCGTGCAGTAAGGGCACAGCAGTCATCATGGGTGACTTTAATCTACATATAGATTGGGCTAACCAAATTAGTAACAATACTGTGGAGGAGGAATTCCTGGAGTGTTTAAGGGATGGTTTCCTGGACCAATATGTCGAGGAACCAACCAGAGATCAGGCCATCTTAGACTGGGTATTATGTAATGAGAACGGATTAATTAGCAATCTTGTTGTACGAGGCCCCTTGGGTCGGAGCGATCATAATATGATCGAATTCTTCATTAAGATGGAGAATGAAGTAGTCGACTCAGAGACTAGGGTCCTAAATTTAAATAAAGGAAACTACGATGGTCTGAGGCGCAAGTTGGGTAGGATTGATTGGGGAATGTCACTCAAAGGGTTGACGGTGGATAGGCAATGGCAAACATTCAAAGACCGCATGGATGAACTACAGAATTTGTTCATCCCAGTTTGGCATAAAAATAAAACAAAAAGGGTGACTCAACCGTGGCTAACAAGGGAAATTAGGGATAGCATAAGATCCAAGGAGAGGACATATAAATTGGCCAGAAAAAGCAGTAAACCTGAGGATTGGGAACAGTTTAGGATTCAACAAAGGAGGACAAAGGGATTAATTAAAAAGGGGTATATAGAATATGAGAGTAAGCTTGCAGGGAACATAAAAACTGACTGTAAAAGTTTTTATAGATATGTGAAGAGAAAAAGATTGGTGAAGTCAAGCGTAGGTCCCTTGCAGTCAGAATCAGGGGAATTATAAATGTGGAACAAAGAAATGGCAGAACAATTAAATACATATTTTGGTTCTGTCTTCACAAAGGAGGACACAAACAACCTCCCAGAGATGTCGGGGAACATAGGGTCTGATGAAAGGGAGGAACTGAAAGAAATCAGTATTTGTAGGGAAATGGTGTTAGAGAAACTGATGGGATTGAAGGCCGATAAATCCCCAGGGCCTGATAATCTACATCCTAGGGTACTTAAGGAAGTGGTCCTAGAAATAGTTGATGCTTTGCTGATCATCTTCCAGCATTCGATGGAATCTGGAACAGTACCCATGGATTGGAGGGTAGCTAATGTTACCCCACTATTCAAAAAAGGTGGTCGAGAGAAAACGGGGAATTACAGACCGGTAAGCCTGACATCGGTAGTGGGGAAAATGCTAGAGTACATTATAAAAGATGTAATAGCAGAGCACTTGGAAAACAGTGACAGGATCGGACAAAGTCAACATGGATTTACAAAAGGTAAATTGTGCTTGACTAATCTACTGGAATTTTTTGAGGATGTAACTGGTAAAATAGATAAGGGAGAACCAGTGCATGTGGTGTACTTGGACTTTCAGAAGGCTTTCAATAAGGTCCCGCATAAGAGATTAGCGTGTAAAGTTAATGCACATGGGATTGGAGGCAAGGTATTGACTTGGATAGAGAACTGGTTGGCAGACAGAAAGCAAAGAGTTGGAATAAACGGGTCTTTTTCCGAGTGGCAGGCAGTGACTAGTGGGATACCACAGCGGTCGGTCCTTGGACCCCAGCTATTCACAATATATATTAATGATCTAGACAAGGGAACTAGATGTAATATCTTCAAATTTGCAGACGACACAAAGCTGGGTGGACGTGTGTGCTATGAGGAGGATGCCGAGAAACTCCAGGATGATTTGGACAGGTTGGGTGATTGGGCAGATGCATGGCAGATGCAGTATAATGTGGATAAATGCGAGGTTATCCACTTTGGTGGCAGAGACAGGAAGGCAGATTATTATCTGAATGGCAATAGATTGGGAGAAGGGGAAGTGCAACGAGACCTGGGTGTCCTTGTGCACCAGTCGCTGAAGGTAAGCATGCAGGTGCAGCAGACGGTTAAGAAGGCAACTGGCATGTTGGCCTTTGTAGCGAGAGGGTTTGAGTACAGAAACAAGGATGTCTTGCTACAGTTATACAGGGCCTTGGTGAGACCACATCTTGAGTATTTTGTGCAGTGTTGGTCGCCTTATCTGAGGAAGGATGTTCTTGCCATGGAAGGAGTTCAGCAAAGATTCACCAGGCTGATACCTGGGATGCCAGGAATGATGTATGAGGAGAGATTGGGTCGATTGGGCTTATACTTGCTGGAGTTTAGAAGAATGAGAGGAGATCTCATTGAAACTTATAAAATTCTGACAGGACTGGACAGACTAGATGCAGGAAGGATGTTCCCGATGGTCGGGGAGTCCAGGACCAGGGGTCACAGTCTAAGGATAAGGGGTAGGCCATTTAGGACAAAAATGAGGAGGAACACGGTGGCATAGTGGTTAGCACTGTTGCCTCACAGCGCCAGGAACCCGGGTTCAAATCTGGCCTCGGGCGACTGTGTGGAGTTTGCACATTCTCCCTGTGTCTGCGTGGGTTTCCTCCGGGTGCTCCGGTTTCCTCCCACAGTCCAAAGTATGTGCAGGTTAGGTTGATTTGGCTATGATAATTTGACCCTTAGTGTTAGGGGATTAAATACGTGGGGTTACGGGGATAGGGTGGGATATGTGTCGGTGCAGGCTCGATGGGCCGAAATGGCCTCTATCTGCACTGTAGATTCTGTGATTCTGTGATTCTGTGAATTTCTTCACCCAGAAAGTGGTGAACCTGTGGTATTCTCTATCACAGAAGGCAGTAGAGGCCAATACATTAAATATATTCAAGAAGGAGTTGGATATATTTCTTAAGGCTAAAGGGATCAAGGGGTATGAGGAGAAAGCAGGGAGTGGGAACTGAATTTGGATGATCAGCCATGATCGCATTGAATGGCGGAGCAGGCTCGAGGGGCCGAATGGCCTACTCCTGCTCCTATCTTCTCTGTTTCTATGTGTCAGCCATGGCTCAGTAGGTAGCACTCTCTAGGTGGGAGGGGCGAGGAGTGAGCCAGGTGTGACTGGTTGCCTAATTGCAGCTGGGTGTTGGAGGAAGTTTTGTAAAAAGTTGGTGGAGGGTTTTGGGGTGTTGTTTTTAGGTTTTAGGGCCTTTTTGCCCCACAAAAAACAGCCAGATGGCTGCTGAGGGGTCCGGAGTGCCGGGCCCCTCCGAGGACAATATTCCTGAGAGGAATTTTATTAGGGAAGAAACTGTGGTGGGAAGGGGGAAAAAAACACCCAAAGACTTGGGCCAGGACCTCAGGAGGTTTGGTAAAGAAAATACGGTGGTGGTGCAATGTGAAGATAAGAAGATTCGAGCCTGGTATATAATCCAGGCGGTTCATGAGGACTGTGGTGAGGGAAGCTGTTTTGCCTGCCGACCAAAACCAAATGTGGGATTTGAGGTGACGGTCAGTGGCCGTGAGGAGGTGGAAAAACTGCTGCTCAGTCTGAAAGTTGGGGAGAAATTTTTGGAGGTGACTCTGCTATATTCAGAGGAGGTGGTGGTTTCATTTTTGAACTTGCCTGTGTACATCGAGGATGAAGTGCTGAGCAAAAAGTTGGAGTCGTGGGACATTCAAATCTGTTCCGAAATAAAGAGGAGGTACTATCCGGGAACACGGGTAGCAGACGGAACCCGGTATGTAAAGGTGCGGTTCCCAGAGGGGGTGAGGTCTTTGCCTTACAGTATGAAGTTCAAGACACTGGAAGGAGTACAGTACTTTCGTGTGCTGCACGATAACCAAGTAAAGGTGTGTTACTATTGTCTGGGACATGACCATCTCGTAAGAAACTGTCCTGATTTGTATTGTTACAATTGCGGTGAGTCGGGACATATCGCACGGAGCTGCAAGGCGGAGAGCTGTGGGGTGTGTCGTAAAGGCCCCGCCCACTGTGAGTGTGTGGCAGAAGGGAGCGAAATGAGTGATGAGGAGATGGGAGACGGAGCAGGAGAGGCGTGTGGAATGGCCGGAGGTGCGGTGCAGTCGGAGGACACAGCCGGTAAAATGAAGGAAAAAGGAGCACAGGAAGAGGCAGAGGTTGGCGGAGCGGAGATCGAGATGGAGATGGCGGAAAACACGGCGAGTGCTATGGAGGGGAATAAAGACAGCAGCGGGCAGCAAGGGTCGAGTGCAGACTCGAGCCTTAGTGCAGTTCGGCTCCCCCTGGGGAGTCTGGCGTCTGCGGGGGGAGAGGAGGCAGGAGCGGGGTGTGTGGTGGAAGTGAGTGCTCCGGGGAGAGGCGGGGAGTCGGATATTTTGGTGAGTGGGAGGGGGCAGGGCGGGGAGAGGGTGCAAGAGGCAGGAGCCTTAAAGGGACAGCAGAATGGGATCGGCGAGATAGAGACGTCAGAAGGGAACAATTTAAGTGCGCCATTGTCCCATGGAGTGAGGGAACAAGGTGCAAGGGTCAGAGGTAGAGACGTGGTCGAAGGGGGCGGCACAGTGGGAGAAACTGCGATAGCAGGAAGACTCTCTATGGGAGATGAAGTATCTGACGGAGAGCAGGATTATGTATCTGACGGGGAGCAGGCACAGGGGGTTGCAGACGAGCTTGAGTGTGAGGAATTAGTGGGGGACAGAGACATGGAAGTCAGGGATGGGGTGGCATCATGTGGAAAGGGAAAGGTTAGTGAGGGGCAGAAGGAGGGAGAAAGGGCAGCTCCTGGGTCCAAACTTAAGGCAAGGAAGAGGCTGAAACAGCAGGGAGGGGTCAAACAGGAGATGAAAAATAGTCGGAGGCTGCAGGAAAAAGCAACAGTTGCCCGAAAAGTTGAGAAGGAGCATGAGAGGAGGGAAGAGCCAGAGATTAAATGATGGGGAGATTATTGGGCATACTTCCCTTCTTTGGAGCCATGATTACATTGGTCTCGATCAATGTGAATGGACTGAGGGGTGAGAAGAAATTGCAGCAGTTGTTGCAGGGTTTTAAAGGCACGGACTTGTTGTGTCTGCAAAAAAGCTTTTGGGATGAGGATATTCTAGAAAGAGTTCAGAAGGTTTGGAAGGGAGAGGTGTTTGCAAGTTGCGCAAACAATAACTGTAGAGGGGTGGCTGTTTTGGTGAGTCCGTCCATAGAATAGAACGTTGCCTTGGTGGACAAGGACACTGAGGGGCGATTTTTACGGCTAAGGGTAAAATTGGAGGGATTTAATTGCGATCTTTTTAATATCTATGCACCAAACGACCATTGCCAGCGTCGCGAGTTTTTTTCGGGGGTTATTCACTGAAGTGGCAGAGGTGGAAAATCCTTGTATAGTGGGGGATTTTAGTGTATTTTTATCTTGGATGGACATTTCAGCCCAGATGACCTTTAAAGAGGATAACTCCAGAGGGATGATTATAAAAATGATGGCAAATTTAAATTTGAGAGACTTATGGAGGGACCGGAACCCCATAAAAAGGGAGTTCCCCAGAGCAGGTTGGGTGGGTGAAGTTTTAAAACAGAGCCGAATAGATTTTGTGTTAATGCGGGAAGGGTTAACTTCGGAGGTGATGGAGATTTATTATAAAAAAGTATTTTTTAGTGATCACTCGGCTTTGGTTCTTAGAATTAGGAACAGCAGAGTTAAGATCGGTTCAGGGGTGTGGATTTTAAACAATCAATACCTGAAGGAAAGTGCTTATAAAGAAGGGATTATAAATATAATAAAGAATGCTCGGAAGGAACTTTTGTTCTTGAAAGAAAGAAGAGTTTGGTGGGACAATTTCAAATATGAGGTAAAAGTTTTTTTGGTACGTTATGGGAAAAAGAGGGCGGCAGCTAACCGGCATCAAGAAGAGAATATAAACAAAAGGTTTACGGATGTCTGTAAAGCAGTTGACAGAGGGGATAAGGGAGCTGAGACTAAGTTCCGGGTGCTAAAGGAAGAATGGGAATTATTGC
This sequence comes from Somniosus microcephalus, assembly GCF_052327205.1. NCBI lineage: Eukaryota > Metazoa > Chordata > Chondrichthyes > Squaliformes > Somniosidae > Somniosus > Somniosus microcephalus. Next base: position 97,084,688 of record NC_140992.1, on the reverse strand, counting down.
AAGCTGAAAAATGCAAGGGGGCCATTCTCTGTGCAAAGGCTAGAGATGCATTGGAGGGTGAAAGATGCACTAGATATTTTCTAGAGCAAGAGAAGCTGCGACAGAGATTATCGTTAATTGAGGAGTTGACGGTTGAGGAGAAGATCATTCATGAAAGTGAGGAGATTTTGGAGGCGGCTAGCAGCTTTTATCAAGAGCTATATACAAAAGAAGACATTTCCAATTTGGAGATGGAGAAGGTTAGTGCTTTTATTGAAAAGGGTTTAAAGGAGGATGAGAGAAGCATGTGTGACAAAGAAGTAGGATTAGCGGAAATAAAAATAGCAATAAGTGGAATGAAGGGTGGGAAAAGCCCAGGGTCCGATGGACTAAGTGCAGAATTTTATAAGGAATTTTTTGAGATTTTAAGTCCATTGCTCTTAGAAGTTTTTAAGGAAATTAAAATTGAGGGAAGCCTGGCCCCATCTATGAGGAGAGGTATCATAAGCTTAGCTTATAAAAATAAAGGGGATAGACGGGATCTGAAGAATTGGAGGCCCATCACACTATTAAATGTGGATTATAAGGTCTTGGCGAGGGTTATGGCAAATCGTTTGAAGGAGGTGTTACCGGAAATAGTTTGGCCCTCTCAGTCCTATGGAGTCATAGGCCGGGACATCGCAGACTCTGTGGTCTCAATCCGAGATGCGATAGAGCTCATGGAAGAGAGTGGGAGGGAGGCTTATGTATTAAAGATAGATCAAGAGAAAGCCTTTGATAGGGTCTCTCATGAGTTTTTATTGACGGTTTTGGAAGCATTTGGTTTCAAGGAAAATTTCATTCAGTGGATAAGGATTTTTTATTCAAACATATTTAGCTGTGTTAAATGTAATGGTTTTTTATCTAAGTATTTTCCGATACAGAGATCAGTGAGACAGGGTTGTCCCCTGTCCCCACTGCTGTACACATTGGTAGCAGAACCATTAGGTTACATGATGCGAAAGAAACAAGGTGTAGTTGGGATTGTGGTACCCAGTTCCGGGCTGGTGTCGGTGATACACCAATATGCAGATGACACAACCTTAACATTGAGAAATGGGGAGTCAGTGAGGAAAGCTATGGAGGTAGTGGAGGAATATTGTAGAGCTTCAGGTGCCAGAGTGAATTATAGTAATCCCAATGCCTGGTTGCAGGGAGGGGTAGGGGGGAATGGTTGGGGGAATGTCCCTTTAAGGTGGTGGAGGTTTTGGAAGTTCTGGGGGTGCATATGGGGTGCAAGAAAGACAGGGAAGAAGTGGATCGATTAAATTGGGAACCGAAGGTTATGAAAATTTAAAAGATTTTGGGAAGATGGGAAAGAAGGTGGTTGAAAGTGCAAGGAAGAGCGACAGTGGTGTCTGCTCTCCTGCTATCTAAGCTATGGTACTTATTGACGGTGGAGGATATTCCTGAGTGGGCAGAAAAGTCTATCCGAGAGGCTTGTGTGAGGTTTTTATGGGAAGGGAAACCAGCCTTGGTGGCTTACAATACCATCATTGGACAGAGAAATCAGGGAGGACTCAACTTCCCAGATATTGATGTGAAGAAACAATCCTTTAGAATCAAATGGGTGAAGAGATTTCTTCAGAAGTCAAATTCAAGTTTTTGGAAGAGTTGTTTTGAGCATTTTTAAAAATGAAGTGGGATAGGAGGGCAGGGGATATTGTATATGGAATACAATAATATGTTTTTGAAATCGATTAAGCTTCTCCCTAGGTTTTATAAGGGGGTTGTAGAGACTTGGGCTCAATTTTTTAAAAGTGTGCAGTTTATGCCCAAGGGGGCTGAGGAATTTTTAGAACAGCCTTTATTTTTGAACAGGTGGGTCAACATCGAAGGAGAGGTTTTATTTAATCAAGCTTTTATAAAAGCTGGGATTATATCGGTGAAAGATGTATTATACGAGGTGATTCCAGGTTGGTTGCCGGAAGCGATAGTGAGGGACATGGTGTGGGAGGAGGATCAGGAGGTAGAAGGAAAAGCAATAGGAATCATGTATGAGAAGATTGTGAGGGCAATGCCACAGGATTGGATGGAAGAAATAAATGCGGAAATCTCCAAAGGAAGTAAAATGCGTCCTGCTTTTCCAAGCTTTGTACTGGAGAAAGGGGGAGAGTTAGTCCAATTTGATAACTGTAATACTCGAGATTTCTATGAGGTATTCAGAGAATGGAGATTCAAGACACCTGCTGGTCAGGAGTTTTGGCAGAGTATATACCCACAGCTGGACTTCAACAGGATTTGGAAGGGAGTGTGGGCGAATTTTAAATCCTCAGAATGGATTGAACTGGATTTCAAATTGGCTCATAACCGGATTTTTATCATGACGGTCTTGTGCAAGATTGGACGAGTGGAGGCGGCAACTTGCCCAATGTGTGGGACACAGGATGAGACTCTATCCCATTTACTGGTGTTATGTCCGCAGTTAAATGACTTTAAGTACTATCTTCGACAGTTGTGTGAAGCTTTTTTGCTGGGTGGGGACCGAACAGCGAGAATGGGAATCCAGTGGGACTCAATTGTGAGATGGGGATTGCAGGAAAGTCTGCCAGAGTCTAGCGGAGCGGCAATTAATTTAATGTTCAGTTTGGCTAGATTCGTGATTGTGCAAAGAAGGAATGCTCTGTTTTTTAAGGGGAGGAGAATCAATCTAAAAGAGTATTTTAAATATAAGCTAAAAGACCATTATAAGGCTCTGTGGATGTTTTCTTCAGAAAGGAATTTAAGGACAGTATTTTACAACCAATTTTTAAAGTACAATCGATTAATATATGTTACAGGTGACAAATTAAACTTCAGGTTTTGATGGTAAAATGTGGTGGCGGAATGGCTGTGCAGGGCGGTGGAATTCATTTGTATCATACAATGTAATGATCACGATGTTGTAAATGTTCTTAATGTTCAATAAAGTATTATAAAAAAAAAAGAAAAAATAGTGGGAGTCAGAAGGTTGTGGGTTCAAGTCCCACTCCGGAGACTTCAGTACAAAAATCCAGGCTGACACTCCAGTGCAGCACTGAGGGAGTGCTGCACTGTTGGAGGTGCCGTCTTTCAGATGAGACGTTAAACCAAGGCCCCATCCTCTCTCTCAGGTAGAGGTAAAAGAACCTAGGCCACTATTTCAAAGGAGAGCAGGGGAGATATCCCTGGTGTCCTGGCCAATATTTATCCCTCAATCAACATCACTAAAAACAGATTATCTGGTCATTATCATATTGCTTTTTGTGGGAGCTTGCTGTGTGCAAATTGGCTGCCATGTTTCCTACATTACAACAGTGACTACACTTCAAAAGTACTTCATTGGCTGCAAAGCATTTAGGACGTCCTGAGGTTGTGAGAGGTGCTATGTAAATGCAAGACTTTCTTTCTTTTATACACCAACTCCACTTTCCCGACCTATCCCCATACCCCTTGATTCCCTTAGTGCCCAAAAATCTATCGATCTCAGTCTTGAATATAATCATTGACTGCGCATCCACAGCCTTCTGGGGTAGAGAATTCCAAAGATTTACAACCCTCTAAGTGAAGACATTTCTCCTTATTCAGTCCTAAATGGCTGACCCCTTATCCTGAGGCTCTGACACCTAGTTCTAGACTCTCCAGCCAGGTGGAAACAACCTCTCAGCAACCTGTCAAGCCGTCTAAGAATTTTATACATTTCAATGAGAACACCTCTCATTCTTCTAAATTCCATTCTACTCAATCTCTCCTCATAGGATAGCCCTCTCATCCCAGGAATCAGTCTAGTGAACCTTTCTTGCACACGCTCTAAGGCAAGTATATCCTTCCTTAGGTAAGGAGACCAAAACTGTACACAATATTCCAGGTGTGGTCTCACCATAGCATGATATAATTGCTTCTTGGCTTTGGTATAATTGGGACACAGAGTTTGTTAAACTTGATAATTCTGTGGTCACTCTTCCCCCAAGGGAGCTTTGACTTCTATTTCTTGTGTGTTATCTAGGTCACTTACAAATGCCAGGTGAAGATGAGCCAGTGAGTGACTGAACCATCCAGCACATGGAAGTCCCAGGTCCAATTCCTGGACATTCCTCGTCCATGTCCAGTTCCCTAATCTCAGTGGGATAATGCTGGATTGGTACAATTGGATTTAGTGCCTTGGGTTAGTGAAAGGAATATCAGCCAGGGTTCCCACTTCTAACTGCTATGAAGCAACCTCTAATGGAAGTCTGTGTGCATGGACTTGGGTGAGAATAGAATTGGGCCTGGGAGTGATGGTGTCCGTGGTTGAATAAACTGCGAACCTTCACTATTGAGGCTTACCCATGTATCATGGCCAAAAAGGAAAATACGGCAGATGCTGAAAATCTGACACAACAAACAGAAGACACTGGAGATACTCAGCAGGTCCGGCAGCATCTGTCGCGAGAACACAAATCAGTTGATGTTTCAGGTATAAACCTTCCTCAGAACCTTCCTCAGAACTGAAAGATATTCCAGATGAACAGTCATGAAAAGGAAACGGGGGCAGGGGGGATCACAGCAACCACACACAAAGGCTGTAAGTAATTTATATTAGATTCGGTCTTTGATACTCAGAGACTAGAGGGAGTTTGTTCCAAAGTATATGGGGGAGAAATTGAGTCACGCCCCCTTTGGGGTGCTAACTTCGCCAGGGCGCTACTTTTAGCACCCCGGAAATATTAGCACCCCCGCAGCTGAAATTGAGTGGTAGCGCCCCGCCTCCATTTTGGGGCGCTGCGAGGGAATATCGTGGCGCAACGTGCAACAAAAATGGTCACCCAGCACCTCGCCTTTAAATAGCGCCGCCCCGGCTGCAGGTAGGCCCCCCCTGACCCCGTCGGACAAAGCGTCCGGTGGTAAGTCAGGGGGCGCTACCGAAGATCGTGGCCGCGGTGCAAGTGGGGTGCTGCACACAGCGATGACATCATCGCTGCCGGCGCAGCGCCATGGGACACTAACAGTTACCGCTGCCGCTAACCTCCCGCTGAATTTCGCGGGAGATATTGGCGGCACCGCGCCTGGGCGCTAGTTGCTTTGCGCCCCGTTCGCACCCTCTTAGGGAGGCGCAAAGCTACCGAATTTTTCCCCCTATAGGATTTACTAAGAAGTCATAATATAAGTAGTAAAGATAAAATACAAAGGGCACAATTATAACATTCTATAAGACGTTGAGATACAACCTGGCAAAGCTTAACATCGACAAGGTTCTGAGGTGCTAAAATTCGAATGGCCTTGCTACCACTTGAGTGTCTCCAGTTTTGCTCCAAGAACATTCTAACATCTATGCTTTAAGTCCAGCCTTATATTCATTAATCATCCATTACATTACATTACGGAACCTTGAGCCTGCTTTGGGCCTGCACAACAATCAATTTCAATGTCTCCCAAGCCAAGCAGCCATCTGTTAACTCCTGCATGATCCATAACAAGGAAAAAATAATTAGCTTCCCATGCCATATCCCATAAATATGGCATAATAAATGGAGACAGGGAGTCTCACTATGTGGCATGGGATGGTATTCATCAAGGACAGTTCAAGAACTGCTGATGCTAACAACATTCAACATCCAACTTGTGTTCCAGAACTAGCCGTGCCTCTAGCCAAGCCGTACCAGTACAGCTGCAACACTGGTATCTAATCAATAAAGTGTAAAATTTCCCAGGTATATCCTGTCAACAAAAAGCAAGGCAAATCCAATCCAGCCAACAACTGCACCATCAGCCTACTCTTAATCAACAGCAAAGTGATGAAAGGTGTCATCGACAGTACTATTAAGTGGCATTTACTCACCAATAACCTGCTCGCCAATGCTCAGTTTGGATTCCGCCAGGACCACTCAGCTCCAGACCTCATTACAGCCTTGGTCCAAATATGAACAAAAGAGCTGAATTCCAGAGGTAAGGTGAGAGTGACTGCCCTTGACATCAAGGCAGCATTTAATCAAGGGTGGAACCAAGGAGCCCGAGTAAAATTGAAGTCAATGGGAATCAGGAGGAAACTCTCCGCTGGCTGGAGTCATAACTAGCACAAACAAAAATGGTTGTGGTTGTTGGAGGCCAATCATCTCAGCCCAAGGATATCGCTGCAGGAGTTCCTCAGGGCAGTGTCCGAGGCCCAACCATCTTCAGTTGCTTCTCTCCATCATAAGGCCAGAAGTGGGGATGTTTGCTGATGATTGCACTGTGTTCAGTTCCATTCGCAATTCCTCAGATAATGAAACAGTCCCCACTTGCATGGATAACATCCAGCCTTGGGCTAATAAGTAGCAAGTAAAATTTGCGCCACACAAGTGCTAGGCAATGACCATCTCCAACAAGAGAGAGTCTAATCATCTCCCTTTGACATTCAATGGCATTACCATTGGTGAATCCCCCAGCATCAACATCCTGGGGTTACCATTGACTGGAAACTTAATTGGACCAGCCACATAAATACTGTGGCTACAATAGCAGGTCAGAGGCTAGGTATTTTGCAGTGAATGACTCAACTCCTGACTCCCCAAAGCCTTTCCACCATCTACAAGGTAAAAGTCAGAAGTGTGATGGAATACTTTCCACTTGCCTGGATGAGTGCAGCTGCAACAACACTCAAGAAGCGTGACACCATCCAGGACAAAGCAGTCGCTTGATCGGCAACCCCATCCACCACCTTAAACATTCACTCCACCACCGGCGCACCATGGCTGCAGTGTGTACTGATGTAATAAAACTCACTACGCACTTGGTTTGAGCATAAAGCAAGGCTTTAATCAACTTATTTCAGAACATGGAAGTCTAGTTGTATCCACTAGCTCCTTGTCTTTACAAAATGTCCCTGGATAGCTGGGGCCAACACCCGAGTATTTATACTCCTTGGACGGCGCCACCAGCTGGCCATCCAGTGTTATTTCATAGGTAGTTTCTCGATGATGAGATTTATGACATGTACCATCTACAAGATAAACTGCAACAACTTGCTAAGGCTTCTTCAACAGCACCTCCCAAACCCACGACCTCTACCACCTAGGACAAGGGCAGCAGGCACATCGGAACACCACCACCTCTAGGTTCCCCTCCAAGTCACACACCATCCTGACTTGGAAATATATCGCTGTTCCTTCATCATCACTGGATCAAAATCCTGGAACTCCCTACCTAACAGCACTGTGGGAGTACCTTCACCACACGGACTGCAGCGCTTCAAGTAGGTGGCTCACCACCACCTTCTCAAGGGCAATTAGGGATGGGCAATAAATGGGATAGGATGGACAATAAATGATGGTCTTGCCAGTGATGCCCACATCCCATGAGTGAATAAATAAAAAAATAGAAAGGCCGATTCTACAGAAAGGCCTGCAAAAGTGCTTTTCTTAGTCAGGAAAAGACATAGAAAGACCTGTAAATTGTTACGGTGGCATCAGGAAATGGTGAAAGGGCAGACATGATGTGTGCAGGATACAAAAGGAGGCATAATAAGAGAAGGCAAAGAAACAAAAGACATGTAGGAGACACTGAGCGTGCAAGAAGAGCTAAAAGGGATAGGTAAGTAGAATGGGAAGCGTGAAAAACTAGCAGTGGAGCAGGCTCCAACAACAGCCTAGGAGTCTGGTGGAAACAAAAGTAGGTCCATATCAAAATATCTACCAAATAACAGCTTTAGGAAATTGTCTATGATTTTGAAACATCATCAGGATTTCCCCAAATGACAGGTGGAATATATGGAAAGTGACCATTAATACTATTTATAGAATGTGCCTCGCTTGGTCTGGCAAAGTTCAAATTCCTTCCAACGTAGGGAAGATCCTATCATATTAGTTCAGGATCTTAGTATAAGCATTAATGTCATTCCAGTGCCCACTACCCCATTGGGATGCCTCATATTCTCTTTGTTTATGGCTTCTCAAACTGGTACAGTGGTAAGTTTAGCTTCTGACCGCCCAATGCATGAACTGTTTCAGGAAAAATTAATTTGATCATCTGAAGGGAGGCAGATTGACACTAACATTGCCTTTATACCCTCACTAGCAATGGTTTACTGACTTCATCCTGCAGGATATTTGTGAAATGAGATAAACTGGTGGCTGGATGTTGCATCTTGTGGATCACAGGAAATTCACAATGTGGTATTTAGACAAATATTAAATAATTGTGCCAAGTTTCTAGTCACCATGTGGAACAAGCTATGACAAGCTACGGTACAAACAGGAGTAGGCCATTCAGCCCCTCCAGTGTGTTCCACCATTCAATGGCCAATGCTCCCTCCAATTTTTATTTTAGGTGCGTGGTCCCTTTAAATTTGCAGCACGGTATCTTTTCCAGCGCTGCAGCTGGTGAGTGGCCTGCGTGGGAACTCCTGATCGCTGTAAGGGGTGGTGTGTCGTGCCCAGCCAGCTTCGCCTCTGACTGTCCCTTTTGAGTGGTTCGAATCACTCCCACACCCCTGGGTTCTAGACACTGGACTTAGGTACAGGTGGTGATACAGAAAATTGAGTAGACAAGTGGTTTGGTGCAAGAAAACCAAAATTTTATTAAAAGCAGAATAAAACAATCTTATGAAAATTACTGGTATGAAAAAAAAACAATACAGGCATAAACAATTACACTGATATGGGAATGGGGAACACACGGCACATCGAGGGAAAACAACTACATTAAACAATCCCCTTATCCTTATCCCACCCCCTATACCTAACGAGATTAAGCTATGAGGGGCCAGGAATTCATGCTCACCGATCCAAAACCTGTTGCTTAAACGGTTGTGAGTTTTGAGGTCCACTCCCACTGTCCTTTGGGGTACCCCGTCGCCACATGGTCTCAGGGTGCGGCGCTGAAGTTGTTGATGCGAAGCATCTTCCCTTTTCCTCAGCTGCCGTCGTCGTCTCATCGCGATGGGTTTTCTTCTTCTTCTCTCGGGCGGTCGTCGGCGGTAATGTTACGGTCGGGGGTCGATTGGCAGTCTTTATCGTCTAAAAGATTTTGCTACCCATGCTTCGAACGCTAGTTTATTCGTCACGGGCGCTGCCACCCACTCTTTGAACGCCAGCTATTCGCACTGTTCACGCATGCAACGTCAACTTATTCACCAAACGCCAGCTTATAACTAGGTGTTTGGTTTTTCCCAATGCGTCTTTCGCTGCCCTTCTCTGCTTTTAGCGGTTTACCTTCTTCTTCATCTCGTCTTGTCTCGTCTGCCCATTTGTGGCCTGTGTGTCCTGTGTGGTTTTGAACTTGGGTCTCGTTCTCCTCCTGCGTTTGGCCCTGGTGTAATGGGCGCCCTTGGTTGTTGAGCGGCGCGAGGAGCGAGAAGAGAGCCTGCCACGAGGCCAGGGTGCGAGTACGAGCGGCAGCAGGCCAAGGCCACAAGCAAGAGATCAGAGAGCTAAGCGCCGATTACTAGTGATGGGCCTACAATTATACCCGTTCTTCAACTCCTTATCTGCATGCCAAATCAGGTCAGTCCATTGTTTAACTTTTGGCGGGCTTGTTTAAATGATTACAACCATTTATTTTAACGACTTTTGGAGAGGTTGTCTCCGGGTCTAATGGCCCCGATGTCCTGGTTGTTTGTCATGGATAAGACTTAATTGTCCCCATCCTGACTTGATGGCTACTGTGAGCTGTTACCGATTAAATATGCAGAAACCTAATGGCCTCGATTCTAGGCCCATTCTAGCTTGATTTGTTTCAAGTCGAATGAATGCGTATTCTGTGTTTACTTTGTCTGGCTGGCTCCAGAGAGTCCTTTTTCACAGATTCCTGCATTTAAAATTTTGTCTCTGGGCCTGCCTGTCTGCAGAACCTTGCTTTAAAATTTGGTCACGAGGCTGCAGAAGCCATTTTGGGTACCCTGTCCAAACAGGGCCCCTTGATCCATAATTTCGGGGAATGTGGGAATTTTGAGAACCCTACACTCCCCCCTGTTGATACTAAACTTGCTTTAAGTATCATCCTGATAAGGTGAGCAAAATTTCCGACCCCCCATAGTCAACCTTCCCCTGTAATTACCTATCTAATATACCCACGACACATGCATTTCCCATTCTGTAAAAATGTAGTGTACATAAGCATACATAGAATAATTAGTCATTTACACACATCCAAGCACGGAGGGGGTCCGACACCCCTGCACCACTTGGTACACATTATCTTTATTACAAACACGTTTGAACAACTTTATTAAAAACAATAAAAGAACATAAAAAAACAACAATCTTTAATCAACGATACAAACAGCAAATTCAAACAGGTGTATCTCCCTCCACCTTAACATAATGTTCCCTCCAGGTCCTTTGGTTTTGGAATTCTAGTATCTGACCCTTTCCCTTGCACTGCGTGCATACTAGGTACAATACTATTCCCAACTGGCAAACCACGAGAATGTGGGAAGCCAGCCTGATCCATGAAGAGACCTCTATATTAGTGAAAATGTCCCACCAGGGTGGGATCACAATGTCCAATATTTTAGCCCCTATCTCTACTGTTTTCTGCTCCAGAGTGTAAATATGTTTCTGTGAAACTATAACTGCTTTGAGTATTTTGGTAAGATGTTCTGGGAGAGGGGGAATTTCGAAGCCAAAATGCGCTACATACTTTTGCAAGTTGGTAAAATTCTCTTTTACAGTGAGGTGAACAGTGGAGGGTTCAGGAATGGGGACAATTCGTTCCTGGGCCACTTGAACTTCTGCCTCGGGTTTAAAGCAGAAACTGCTGTCACTAACCGGACACCAGATATGCTGTCCATGCTGGTAGTGGGGTGCTCCTGTGGTGACACAATATGTCCCACCTCCTATATATGCTACCTGCGGGGGAACATGGCCTTGTGCCATTGCCTCCATGGTACAATTTACAGGTTTCGCGCCAGCAGCTCTGAACCCGCACTGTGGTTTTGAATAGGCGTTCAAGTGCTGGGGACACAGTATTATGTGTGCTCCCCGGCTCCGGCACCCTGAGAGGTCAGTACCTGCCATAGCTTGCTCCCACTTTATGACATAAGGTGGGACTGCTGTGAAACGAATGTGTGCACTCCCTTGAATGACTCCAATGTTCTCAACCCTGTATACCGACGCGGGTCGGGCTGTCCTACCCATGACCGGCATCCTAACTACTATACCCATAATGGTGTGGTTAGAGCGTCCACAATCCACTGGGACTGGGTAGGCTTCTGAAGCTAGCCGGAGTTGCACAGGCTTAATGCATTCTCAAACGGATGGAGGGCTGAGAGGTGCTTGTTGCTGATCCAGGAGGGGACTAAGCCATGTTTAAAATCCTCCAGGTTACTGCGGCCCTCGCCCAGCAACCACGCTCCGTACAGCACGCACACCTCGTTCTGCGCAGCCTGGTCAGAAGCATTTCTGTCCTCCCTTATGAGGGCATTTACGGTCTTTACGTGCTTCTCCAACTCCACTATAATCTCCTTTAAATGGACCGTCATGGCCTAGTCCTCATGTAACTCTGAGCCCACTACCTTGTTCTCATCCATTAGGATTTTCTTTAACTGTGTTTTTAAACCGTTTATCTGGGTCTGTAATTCTATGTCATCCAAACTGTTGATGACAGAGGACCCAGTGTTAAACGCAGTAAAAACATCATTCCATACTCCCCTTCTTTGTCTCCCTGCATTACCCAAAATCTCATGGGGTGTGGTGTACAGTTCGGTTTTGTCGACATTGGCGAAATCGAACTCATAAAATTTTCTGAACATCTCCTTTAATAGGGCCTGCTTTATCTGCACTGTTTCTTTGGTGCGCCACTCTGGTAAGTGTACCTTGGTGAGATTTAAAATCACGGAGGCTACCGCGTAGTGTACCCCCTGGTACAGTACCTTATCCGTAGGCACTAGTACCAGCCCATTCCCTGGTCCCTTGGTGGTGGCGGTGCACCCTTCCCTGTGTGTCCTCGCTGCCTGGGTCGTGGGCAGGGGCTTTTGGGGGCGGGTTACAAGCTCAGTGGCATTGACTGGGATCGGGGAGTATGGGACCGCGCATGCCTTCAGGCTGGTATCCCACATCATCCCCTCCCTGGCGTCTTGCCACTGCTGGTGGAAAATGATGGATATGCCTGTGGGGCAGACCCTCTCTGACCCCCACATGCAGATATAAATCCCTTGATCCGGTTCCAACCACTTGTCCCAGCACACACTTAATCCTCCGTGAGTCCCTGTAATCGTCCGGTGGGTATTGTTCCCCAACCGTTCCCAGTCGACTGCGAGGTCTCTCATATCTTTGCTCAGCTTTCTGAGCCACCACCACCTATCCAAAGGAACGTGTCCCTTGCACGTTAAACTTACGCATTTCCCTATGGTGACGCTAACCCTTGTGGTAACGACCTGTACCCTGGGACACAGGAGGGAGGCCTCCCCATATGTAAACCCGGTCTGGCTGGAATACTGAGACGAATTGGACCCCAGCCACCCTGGCCAACTTCCCTCGTGGACGTAGACGGCAGTCTCCTCCACGTCCCGTTCGCCGCTTCCGTCGGTCACTATAGGTGCTCTCTATCCTGAGCACCCATAGATGTGGGATTCCTCCACATCACCTCTCTTTCCAATGCTCAGTCCTATCAGGGCGAGTAGGATCACGCCCCCCTTCATCCTGAAAGTCCTTCTGCAAAAGATACAAAAACATACAGCCAGGTCCCCAAGAGATTCTCTGGCTTGGGTGAAGCATAGCCGGGTCTTGCGACCTCGACTCAAATACACACACTCTTAGCAGATTACTACTTAATTAAAACTACCCATCACCTTATTTAACTTAAGCTAAACACTCTAACTTAAGCTAAATACCTAATCTTAAATTACCTAAACTATGTACATCCGCTGCCCGTCTCCGGGCGGCCAGCCTAATCCCTGTTAGGGCTGCGGCACACCGCTCCCTTCGGTGTGGCCGCATTGTCCTGCACTTCCGGTCCCTCGCAGCCTGTGGCTGCCGGCTGGGGACCTCTGTCTTTGGACTTACCCCTGACTCGGGAGGTTGCCCCTTTAAAATGGGGAGCCGGTGACCAAGGTTTCCTTGGCTGAGGTGTCCGTGGGGACCATCTAGGGACTTTGGAGGGTGGGGTTTACTTGGCTGATGGGCCTTTAACCCGAACCGCTGCCCCCTCCGGTGCGGTCTGTGAGCTTACCACTGCCGCTGGCCGAGGATCTTCTTCCTCGGGCTTTACCTCTCCCGAACCTGGTCTAGGGGCAGGTAACTCTTTGCAGCCTGTTGCTGCAGGCTGAGAGTCTCCGCCCCCAGGTCCCAAACCTGGGTCCGGGACGGGGTCTTTGACCTCAAGTCCCTCCTCCTCTAAACCTGGGCCAGGGGCGGGGTCTTCCCCCTCGGGTCCCTCCTCCTCTAAACCTGGGTCAGGGGCAGGGTCTTCGCCCTCAGGTCCCTCCTCATCTGGAGCCCAGAAGAGTGGGGGAGTGTCCCAATCGGTGGGCGGGATGGCCCCTCCCCTTAAGAAAGCCACAGCGCCTGCCTGTGCAGTCTGTGAACTCGCTCCCACTGCAGGCTGAGGATTTCTATCCTCAGACCCCACCCCAACTGGCTGTTTTCTCTTTTCAGGTTTAAGCAGTTTACACTGATTAATGTGAAACCATTTGGTACGCCGAGGCATCTTAACGGCGTATACCATGGGGCTGGCTTTGTCTACAATGCTGTAGGGCCCCATGTACAATGGTTTCAGACTCCCTACTCGGGCATAGTTCCTCACCATGACCTGATCTCCTACCTCCCACTTGTGGTGTTTACGGGGTTCGAGCAGCAATCGGTTGTTCCGATGCTGCTTTCCCATGTTCCCAGCCGCCTGCCCGTGGACCTGCTTAAGGTGCTCGAAGAGGTTTCGGGCGAACCTGTCCCAGTTTACCTCTCTGAGCTGACCTTCTGTGAGCACCAGGGCTAGTACATGGGTGGGGGTCTGCATAACCCTGCCAGCCATCAGCTCGTACGGGGAGTACCCCGTGCTTTTTGACTGGCTGGCCCGGATATCCATCAGAACCAATGGTAGGACCTCGGCCCATTTACGGGGCGAGTCCACCGTCTCCTTCCTCAACCTTTCCTTTAGGGTCCTATTCATCCTCTCCACAATCCCTGATGACTGTGGGTTGTAGGCCTCGTGCCACTTCCCCTCGATGCCTAGCAGCATAAGGGTATTCTGCATCACCTGTCCGGTGAAGTGACTCCCTTGGTCGGACTCCACATACTGTGGTAGCCCCCACCGCGAGAACACCTCCCGGACCAGGATCCTGGCAGTACCCAGAGCTGTGGCTGTTCTGCAGGGGAAGGCCTCTACCCATTTGGTGAACACATCCACCAGGACTAGGCAGTACTTATAGCCTCCCTGGGCGGTGGGTAGGGGCCTGATGTAGTCGACCTGTATCAACTGCCATGGTCCATCTACCCTCCTGATGTGTCCCATGGGTACCTTCCTTTTGTGGGGGTCAGGGTTATTAGCAGCGCACACAAGACAGCCGGCGCAGAACTCGCGGACATCTTCCCCGAGTCCTGGCCACTATCCCGCCTGTTCCACCCGTTGCCAGGTGGTCTCAGGCCCGGGATGCCCCGCTCCTGGACCCTCATGGGCCAGTTGAAGGAATTCCCTCCAGTGTTGCTGTGGTACAACCCACTGCTCCCCCCGGAACAGCATGCCCTCTTTGACGGAGAGGGTTGCTGTGCCGTAAGGACCCTCTACCCTTTTTCCCTCAGTCACTGCACTGAGGACTGCTTTGAGGACGGGGTCTTGGGCTTGGACCGTCTTAAGGTCCGGGGCTAAAGCTACCCCTGCACTCCCTTGGGTCCCGTCCCTACCTCTGACTGCTGCCATGGGTCTGGACCCGTATGGGTCCCAGAAAATGCCTGCGCAGGCATCCTCCTTGGCGAGCATGTCAGCCTGCTGGTTGCCTTGACTGCGGGGTTCTGTGGAGGAATGGGCCTTCACCTTGTGAATGAAGACCTCCCCTTCCTCCCCTACTGCTGCCAGGATCTTCTCCAGCAGGGGTTTTACTGTGAGGGGTCTCCCATCGGCGGAGGTGTATCCGCGGCGGGACCAGATGGCCAGGTACTCCGTACACGAATTGCACGTAAACATACTGTCCGAGCAAATCGTGTATGGGGTGGGGAAGATTTTGGGGTGTGTAACGATGTACACTACCGCGGACAGTTCAGCCTGCTGGGCGCTCATGGTGCTGGGGAGCTTAATCGTCAGGGCAATGTTTGCCGCTGGGTCATAAACTCCACTCCCCGTGAGATGCTCGCCAGCAGATACCGTGCTGGAACCATCTACATAGATCTTGCGGCCCGTGGGATGTAACCCGGCCCGTAAACCTATGTTCACTTCCCAAACCCCTTCTATGGAAGACCGGTGGGCTGTTCCAGGATATACCAGGTTGGCTGCGAGCTTTGGCTCGCAGAGACCCTTCACCTTAAGAGCCATCTGTGAGAGGAGCAGGGTCCAGCGGGCAATGCGGGCACTGCTCACTGTTCCATCCTTGATCCTCCCATCCAGAAGCATCTGGGTGGGTGTGTGTGAGGAGGGTGATGGGAGAGGTGCCTGTGAAGATCAGTGATCTCTTCACAGCCCAATGTGTGGCCAAGAGGTGCCGCTCACAATTGGAGTAGCTCCTCTCCACATCCGTGAGTATCCTGCAGGAGTAGGCCACCGGCCTCAGCCTGCCATGCTGCTCTTGGAGCAGCACAGCACTCAGGCTATCCCCGCTGGCTGCTACCTCCAGGAAAAACTCTTTCCCCCCATCTATGGCCCCTAGAGCTGGTGCGGTCTGCAAGTCCTTCTTGAGCCTGACAAATGCTGCCTGGCAACCCTCATCCCAAACCCACTCCACTCCCTTGTGTAGGAGTCGGAGCAGAGGGACTGCTGTGGCTGCATAGTCTTCAATAAAGTCTCTGCAGTACCCGGTTAGTCCTAGAAACGACCTCACACCCGTGACTGTGTTGGGGATGGGTAACTCCTGTACCGCCTCCCTCCTAGCCTTATCTATGGCCCTTTCTCCAGCGCGTACGATCAGGCCTAGGAATTTCACCTCCTGCTGGCCGATCTGCGCTTTCTTGGGGTTTACCTTAAAACCCTTTTGCCCGAGCAGCTCCAGCAGTTCGGCCAATAGTGGGCCATGCTCCTCTCTCGAATCGGTGAAGAGAAGCAGGTCATCCACAT
The DNA here is from genome assembly GCF_052327205.1 of Somniosus microcephalus. Lineage (NCBI taxonomy): Eukaryota > Metazoa > Chordata > Chondrichthyes > Squaliformes > Somniosidae > Somniosus > Somniosus microcephalus. The sequence goes on along the minus strand of NC_140992.1, from coordinate 97,068,560 downwards.
ATTGTACCAACTGTCTGGGCTGGATGAAATCCTTTAAACTGTTTGCCATGCACTGATGGAAAATGCTGGGGCTGTTATGAAAGCCCTGAGGCAAGCAGTTCCATGTGTACTGTTGCCCTTTAAACGTGAAGGCAAACTTGTACTGATCCTCCCTCCTTAAAGGGATGGACCAAAACCCGTTGGCAATATCCAGCACCATGAAAGTGGTCGCGGATGCTGGGATACTTCCTATCAGGTCGGCAACTGCTGCTACCGTGGGTGCACAGGCTGGGATGTTACTGTTGAGCACTCGATAGTCCACCGTGGCCCTCCAGGAATTGTCTGGCTTTCTAACCGGCCACAGTGGAGAGTTTACGTGGGTGGCTATCGGTCTCAAGACTCCCTGCTGCACCAAGGAGGATATGGCTGCTTCCATGTCTGGCTCCGCTTCCCTGGGGAAGTTATACTGTTTCTGTGGTCGGGCCATGGGGTCCCCATCTACGCTGACCTCAAACCCGTTGACCCTCCCGCAGTCGTGTTTGTGTGTGGCAAATGTGGCCAGGTGGGCCCGCACAAATGCCTGGAACTCCTGTGGGGTGTTACTGACCATGAGCTCAAGGTTATAACCCTCTTTGGGCTTCATGGTGCATAGGGTCCCCTTCCCTTCTTTCCCTGGGATTATCACTGTCTCGCCGTCCTTTCCTGTACTTGCCCCCCATAGGCAATGATTCCTTAAATCTACTAGGATCCCGTGGCCTACAATAAAGTCAGCTCCCAGGGCCCCTCTTCTACCTTCCACTTCCCATTTCATCAGGACACAGGTCCACTTGGAGCGGAGCGGTTCTAAACGAATGGCAAGCGGGATGGAAAACGAGCCGGCCTGTTCTTTGCCTGTGAATCCCGACAGACTGTATGGGACCCCGTTAGATAGAGGTGAGGTGGTGGGGTTAGTTGAATGGACCATGGTGCATGATGCCCCCGTGTTCAACAGATAGGTCCTTTTCACCTTTTCCACCTCCATCTCCACGAGGGGTCTTTTCCATTCATCGTATTGAAGGGAGCACAGGTAAACAGGCTGCGCTGGCTCTAGTCACGGCTGTGGGTTGGATGGGGCTGATAGGGTCAGCACACCGGTAGCGGCTGCTACTCTCCCGTGGCCAGTCAATAAGGACCTCATGGTGTCCAAGAATGACTCGACCGCTGCGGAAGGGATTCCCACCTCCGCCTTTTGGGCTGGGGCTGTGGAATTCTTTCCCTTGTTGTCTTTCCAAGGGTCTTTGCACTCCTTCCGCCAACGACCGTCCTTCCCACACCCGTAACAATTCGTCTTTTTGTTGGGGGGGTTATTCCCTTCCTGATGCCACTCTTTCCTACCCGGTCCGGGTTTTACCTAATGCACCTTCCACTTGGGTGGGTGTGCATCGGTTCCCCTACCGTTCTTATAGGCTAGGGTCAACTGTCTGATCACCGTAAGTTCGGTGGTCTGGGGATTCTTGGGGTCGAACGAGACTTCCGCCTTGGCCCGGACATGTGGCAAGCTGTTTGCCACCAGGCACCGGAGCCAATGAGCCAGTGGATCCCCATTTAGGAACGCCCGGTTAGGTGTCCCCGGACAGGCACTCCGGTACACCGGCCATAACCTGTCCGCGAAAGCCTGTGGGGTTTCCCCTGTGAGCTGGACAGTCTTCTCCACACGGGAGAAAGGACTTCCCTCATTCATCCCCATGGCCTCCAGAACTTCATCCCGGAGTGCCTCATAGCCGCTCTGCCCCTTCTTGCACTCGTCAGGGAGGGATTGGAGACCCTACTCTCCAGGGAGAATAGCAGCATTTTGGCCTGCTCAGCACCATCGCAGTCATTGACGCTGGCTGCCTGCTCTACTTCCCTGAAGTGGGTCAAGGGGTCCCCCTTTTCGGAGAGCTTTGGGATATGGCTCACCATAGCCCTAAGCTGTTGGTTGCTATAGGGTAATACGAACTGGTTTTGGAGGGGTTCCTCATCGTCGCCATTGACGGGTGGGCCGAACCTCCGATGCTGGGCTGGGCACATCGGTCCCGGCTCCGGCCTCTCTGGCGGGGGTTGCTCCACCTCCGCTCCCACCTCTGGCTCCACCCCCCCTTGCTGCCAGACCTCACTAAAACCTGGCGCTACGGGTGGTGGTCGTGAGACCTCCTGTTCCTCAACCGGGTCGTCCCTGGGCACTACCAGTGATGTTTGAACCGTCCTCCCCTCGTTCCCCATAAAATCCGCCTGGCCTGCCTTCGGGCTTATGAGGCTTATGTGCCTTTTGCCTTCCTCAAGGCCAGGCTCAGATTTTCTATCTGTTCCTTGCAGGGGCCATGATCTGCATCGTCAAACCCCTGTTCACTCGCTAGCTTGTAAGCCTGCCTTTACCTCTTTTACTTTCTCCTCCTGCTCTCTAACTTGCCTTGCTAGGTGGGCGTTCTTTTCCCGCAACCTTAACTCATTACCCTTGGCTTCGGTGACTTGGCACTGTAGGTATTCCAACTTGGCATTGTGTTCTCCCGTTAAATGCAACCTCTCCTGATTCAGGGCCTGCAATGCTACCAGTAACTTCTCCCCTGCTAGAGCCTTATCCTGGATCTCCAGGGCTGACTCCTTTAACTCGGCTGCCTGTGCTGCAACGAGCCTGTCCAAAAGCTGGACCTGCTTTTTGAAACACATCAGCCAGACTGCCTTCTCTAAGGACTTCTTGTGTTCCCTCCCCTCTGTCCACTTAGCTGCTGCATCTACCGGACGCCCAGCCCTTAACAGAGTGGTGATCCACTTCTTTGTGATATTCACCTTGCTAAACACACAATGAGAAATCCTTTCCTCCATCATGGTTTGCTCATCCGAACCATTGTCTACTGTATCGCACCCCTGTTGCCGGAGTCCTGCCGCGGTCGCGGTCTGTAAGGGGTGGTGTGTCGTGCCCAGTAGGCTTCGCCTCTGACTGTCCCTTTTGAGCGGTTTGAATTGCTCCCACACCCCTGTGTTCTAGACACCGGACTTAAGTACAGGCGGCGATACAGAAAATCGAGTAGACAAGTGGTTTGGTGCAAGAAAACCAAAATTTTATTAAAAGCAGAATAAAACAATCTTATGAAAATTACTGGTATGAAAAAAAAACAATACAGGCATAAACAATTACACTGATATGGGAATGGGGAATACACGGCACATCGAAGGAAAACAACTACATTAAACAATCCCTTTATCCTTATCCCACCCCCTATACCTAACTAGATTAAGCTATGAGGGGCCAGGAATTCATTCTCACCGATCCAAAACCTGTTGCTTAAATGGTTGTGAGTTTTGAGGTCCACTCCCGCTGTCCTTAAGGGTACCCCGTCACCACGTGGTCTCAGGGCATGGCGCTGAAGTTGTTGATGCGAAGCACCTTCCTTTTTCCTCAGCTACCATCGTCGTCTCGTCGCGATGGGTTTTCTTCTTCTTCTCCCTCAGGCGGTCGTCGGCGGTAATGTTACGGTCAGGGGTCAATTGGCGGTCTTTATCGTCTAAAAGATTTTGCTACCCATGCTTCGAATGCTAGTTTATTCATCACGGGCGCTGCCACCCACTCTTTGAATGCCAGCTTATTTGCACTGTTCACGAAAGCAACGTCAACTTATTCACCAAACGCCAGCTTATAACTAGGCGTTTGGTTTTTCCCAATGTGTCTTTCGCTGCCCTTCTCTGCTTTTATCGGTTTACCTTCTTCTTCATCTCGTCTCATCTCATCTGCCCGTTTGTGGCCTGTGTGTCCTGTGTGGTTTTGACTTGGGTTTCGTTCTCCTCCTGCATTTGGCCCCGGTGTAATGGGCGTCCTTGGTTGTTGAGTGGCGCGGGGAGCGAGAAGAGAGCCTGCCACGAGGCCAGGGCGCGAGTACGAGCAGCGGCAGGCCAAGGCCACAAGCAAGAGATCAGAGAGCTAAGCGCCGATTATCACTGATGGGCCTACAATTATACCCGTTCCTCAACTCCTTATCTGCGTGCCAAATCAGGTCAGTCCATTGTTTAAAAACAAGCCTGAAGGGTTTGTGTATTAATGCGAGGAGCATTCATAATAAGGTGGATGAATTGGCTGCGCAAATAGAGATAAACGAATATGATTTGGTTGGGATTACGGAAACGTGGCTCAAGGATGGCCAAGGCTGGGAACTCAACATCCAGGGGTATTCAATATTCAGGAAAGATAGGCAAAAAGGAAAGGGAGGTGGGGTAGCATTACTGGTTAAAGAAGGGATTAACACAATTGTAAGGAAGGATATTAGCTCTGATGATGTGGAACCTGGGTAGAATTGAGAAATACTAAGGGGCAGAAAACATTAGTGGGAGTGGTATATAGACCTCCAAACAGTAAGGCGGAGGTTGGGGATGGCATTAAAAGGGAAATTAAAGAAGCGTGCAATAAGGGCACAACAGTCATCATGGGTGACTTTAATCTACGTATAGATTGGGCCAACCAAATTAGTAACAATACTGTGGAGGAGGAATTCCTGGAGTGTTTACGGGATGGTTACCTGGACCAATATGTCGAGGAACCAACCAGAGATCAGGCCATCTTAGACTGGATATTATGTAACGAGAAAGGATTAATAAGCAATCTTGTTGTCCAAGGCCCCTTGGGTCGGAGTGATCATAATATGATCGAATTCTTCATTAAGATGGAGAATGAAGCAGTTGACTCAGAGACTAGGGTCCTCAATTTAAATAAAGGAAACTATGATGGTCTGAGGAGCGAGTTGGGTAGGATTGATTGGGGAATGTCACTCAAAGGGTTGATGGTGGATAGGCAATGGCAAACATTCAAAGACCGAATGGATGAGCTACAGAATTTGTTCATCCCAGTTTGGCATAAAAATAAAACAAAAAAGGTGACTCAACCATGGCTAACAAGGGAAATTAGGGATAGCATAAGATCCAAGGAGAGGACATATAAATTGGCCAGAAAAAGCAATAATCCTGAAGATTGGGAGCAGTTTAGGATTCAACAAAGGAGGACAAAGGGATTAATTAAGAAGGGGAAAACAGAATATGAGAGTAAGCTTGCAGGGAACATAAAAACTGACTGTAAAAGCTTTTATAGTTATGTGAAGAGAAAAAGATTGGTGAAGTCAAGCGTAGGTCCCTTGCAGTCAGAATCAGGGGAATTTATAATGGGGAACAAAGAAATGGCAGACCAACTAAATACATATTTTGGTTCTGTCTTCACAAAGGACACAAATAACCTCCCAGAGATGCCGGGGAACATAGGGTCTGATGAAAGGGTGGAACTGAAAAAAATCAGTATTTGTAGGGAAATGGTGTTAGGAAAATTGATGGGACAGAAGGCTGATAAATCCCCAGGGCCTGATAATCTTCATCCTAGGGTACTTAAGGAAGTGGCCCTAGAAATAGTAGATGCATTGCTGGTCATCTTCCAGAACTCGATAGACTTTGGAACAGTACCCATGGATTGGAGGGTAGCTAATGTTACCTCTCTATTCAAAAAAGGTGGTAGAGAAAAAGCGGGGAATTATAGACAGGTAAGCCTGACATCGGTAGTGGGGAAAATGCTAGAGTCCATTATAAAAGATGTAATAGCAGAGCACTTGGAAAGCAGTGACGGGATCGGACAAAGTCATCATGGATTTACGAAAGGTAAATCGTGCTTGACTAACCTACTGGAATTTTTTGAGGATGTAACTGGTAAAGTAGATAAGGGAGAACCAGTGGATGTGGTGTATTTGGACTTTCAGAAGGCTTTTGATAAGGTCCCGCATAAGAGATTAGCGTGTAAAGTTAAGGCACATGAGATTGGGGGCAAGGTATTGACTTGGATAGAGAACTGGTTGGCGGACAGAAAGCAAAGAGTTGGAATAAACGGGTCGTTTTCCGAGTGGCAGGCAGTGACTAGTGGGGTACCGCAGAGATCGGTCCTAGGACCCCAGCTGTTCACAATATATATTAATGATCTGGACGAGGGAATTGGATGTAATATCTCCAAATTTGTAGACGACAAAGCTGGGTGGGAGGGTATGCTGTGAGGAGGATGTCGTGAAACTCCAGTACGATTTGGACAGGTTGGGTGATTGGGCAGAAACATGGCAAATGCACTATAATGTGGATAAATGTGAGGTTATCCACTTTGGTGGCAAAAACAGGAAGGCAGACTATTATTTGAATGGCAATAGATTGGGAGAAGGGGAAGTGCAAAGAGGCCTGGGTGTTCTTGTGCACCAGTCGCTGAAGGTAAGCATGCAGGTGGAGCAGGCGGTTAAGAAGGCAAATGGTATGTTGGCCTTCGTAGCAAGAGGGTTTGAGTACAGGAACAAGGATGTCTTGCTGCAGTTGTACAGGGCCTTGGTGAGACCGCACCTTGAGTATTGTGTGCAGCTTTGGTCGCCTTATCTGAGGAAGGACGTTCTTGCAATGGAGGGAGTGCAGCGAAGATTCACCAGGCTGGTACCTGGGATGGCAGGAATGACGTATGAGGAGAGATTGTGTCGATTGGGCTTATACTCACTGGAGTTTAGAAAATTGAGAGGGGATCTCATTGAAACCTATAAAATTCTGTCAGGCCTGGACAGACTAGATGCAGGAAGGATGTTTCCGATGGCTGGGGTGTCCAGAACCAGGGGTCATAGTCTAAGGATAAGGGGTAAGCCATTTAGGACTGAAATGAGGAGGAATTTCTTCACCCAGAGAGTGGTGAACCTGTGGTATTCTCTGCCACAGAGGGCGGTGGAGGCCAGTTCATTAAATATATTCAAGAAGGAGTTGGATATATTTCTTAAGGCTAAAGGGATCAAGGGATATGGGGAGAAGGCAGGGACAGTGTACTGAATTTGGATGATCAGCCATGATCTGATTGAATGGCGGAGCAGGCTTGAGGGGCTGAATGGCCTACTGCTGCTCCTATCTTCTATATTTAACTTTTGGCGGGCTTGTTTAAATGATTACAACCATTTATTTTAACGACTTTTGGAGAGGTTGTCTCCGGGTCTAATGGCCCCGATGTCCTGGTTGTTTGTCATGGATAAGACTTAATTGTCCCCATCCTGACTTGATGGCTACTGTGAGCTGTTACCGATTAAATATGCAGAAACCTAATGGCCTCGATTCTTGACCCATTCTAGCTTGATTTGTTTCAAGTCGAATGAATGCGTATTCTGTGTTTACTTTGTCTGGCTGGCTCCAGAGAGTCCTTTTTCACAGATTCCTGCATTTTAAGTTTCATCTCTGGGCCTGCCTGTCTGCAGAACCTTGCTTTAAAATTCTGTCGGTTTGGTCACGAGGCTGCAGAAGCCATTTTGGGTACCCTGTTTTTAATAACTTGTCCAAACAGGGCCCCTTGATCCATAATTTCAGGGAATGTGGGAATTTTGAGAACCCTACATCGCTGCGCAGCCGCTTACCGGCTTTTAAATGGGGAAAACCGTGCCTGCATGAATATTTGAATGTGCTTAAAGGTACTGCGCACCCAAAAAAAATTAAAGCTAGCATTGATCTTAACTCCATCCACCTGCCTTGGCTCCATATCCTTTGATACTCTTGGCTAGCTAAAACCTATCAATCCCAGATTTAAAATTGTTTACTGCTGCTTTTTGTGGGAGAGAGCTCCACACTTGTACCATCCTTTGTGTGAAGAAGTGTTTCCAACTTCTGAATGACTTATTTTTCTCACTCCTTCTTTCACTTTTGTTTGTGTGCCTCTGTACTGCTTTAATTCTGTATCTCACCAACAATTGCGATATTTTGAATCACGTTTAACTTTTCATGATCAGCAAAACATATGTTGTTCACTGGCAAAGCTAAATCCTTATCTTGCTAAATACTCAGAAAATCCTGGTTAACCGAGACCAGTTAAGTAGCAAAAAATTAACGAGTAGTGAATAATTGTAAAGAGATCCCGAACTGTTGGATAAATATCTGGTAACACCAGTTCGTGAAATGTATTAAACTCCAGAGAGAAAGTAATGTTTACAATAAAATGTTCCTGTAATTGCGGTTTTTGGACACATAGATAGATATAACACAAACTTTCATGGCAACTCACAAGGATGTTTATAGATTCTAACAATAGCATTGAAGCCACTTAACCCACCTATGCAGTAGGAATCTCACCCCCTAGTGGCTTGTGGCAATTATTGCACACATTCGGAGAAATTCTGAGAGGTTGGATTAACAGGGTTTCTTGATAATTACAGCTAAGGAAGGCCATTCATCCCATCTTAATTCATTTCTCCAGAGAGATCATAATGCTTCCCTCTCCAGTGTAGTATCCAGTTGTGTCTTAAATGATTTTAAGAAAAAGAACTTGCATTTATGTAACGCCCATCAGCATGTGCCAAAGTGCTTCACAGTCAATGAAGTACTTTTTAATTATAGTCACTGTTGCAATATAGGGAAACGTGGCAGCCAATTTGCACATATCAAGGTCCCACAAACAGCAACGTGATAATGACCAGATAAACATGTTTTGGGTGTGTTCTTCTGCCCACTTACATATTTTATGCTTCTCTTCTGCAATCTCTAAGTTGCCTCCTCTGGTTCCACTTGCCCTTCTAGTTTGATATATTCTGCAAATGTAATCACTTTGCATCGTGTTTCTGCATCCAGGTTATTTATGTAAATTAGCAACAGTAGTGGTCCCAGCACTGAGGTTCCCCACAGACTGGTCCCCGCCCCCTCTCACTCTAACGTAGCTCCTCTAATGAGTCTTGTACCAGATATACCAGATATACCACATATACCAGAAACGCTGTTTACGGAGGTCACGGACCATCATCAAAGACCCTACCCACCCCAGCCACAGTCTGTTCACCCCCTTGCCATCTGGGAGACGCTACAGATGCATTCGCACCCGAACGACCAGATTTAGGAACAGCTTCTTTCCCAGGGCTGTCATCCTACTGAACTCCACAAATAAACTCTAAAGCCTGCACATCTGCCAATGCACTTTATTATGTTTATGTTAATGTATTACAAGCCAAATGAATGTTGAATGTTTAAATGTCTTAATCTAAATGTACACTCTCGGGAGCCGCAAGCCTACATTTCGTTGTACTGCACTTGTGCACTAACAATGACAATAAAGTTGATTATGATTATGATGATTATGTGAGTTGGCTTATGCAGTCTAGCTGTACTCCGTCAACTTTGTAAGGGCGGAGGTCACTGGGCGAGCTCAACAGTGAAATTACTAATTCAAATTCTTCAGTAATGTGTCTAGTGAGCTTGCAGTTACTATTTCATTATCTAACTGGTTCCAGTCGACAACTGTTTGTGGGAAAAGGCTGAACCTGTGTCTGTCTTTCTTGATCAGCCGTCTCGTTAGTTTCAGGCTATTCCCCTCATATTGATCTGTTGTTCCGGGCAGGTTATAGCACACTTTCCATTCTGATTCCAGTTAGTCCACTGATAATTTGATACACCAAGTGGAGCCCCGAGTCCCTCCTCCTCTCAAGCGCTTCCCACTCTCGGGCTTTCAGCATTGTAGTAACACTACCAGTCTAGAGTCATAGAGTCATAGAGTTATACAGCACGGATAGAGGCCCTTCGGCCCATCGTGTCTGCACCGGCCATCAAGCCCTGTCTAATCTAATCCCATATTCCAGCATTTGGTCCGTAGCCTTGTATGCTATGGCATTTCAAGTGCTCATCCAAATGCTTCTTAAATGTTGTGAGGGTTTCTGCCTCCACAACCCTTTCAGGCAGTGAGTTCCAGACTCCAACCACCCTCTGGGTGAAAAAGTTCTTTCTCAAATCCCCTCTAAACCTCCCGCCCTTTACCTTGAATCTATGCCCCCTAGTTATTGACCCTTCTACTAAGGGAAAAAGCTCCTCAGTATCCATCCTATCTATGCCCCTCATAATTTTGTACACCTCAATCATGTCCCCCCTCAGCCTCCTCTGCTCCAAGGAAAACAAACCCAATCTGCCCAGTCTCTCTTCATAGCTGAAGCGCTCCAGCCCTGGTAACATCCCGGTGAATCTCTTCTGCACCCTCTCCAAAGCGTTCACATCCTTCCTGTAGTGTGGCGACCAGAACTGCACACAGTATTCCAGCTGTGGCCTAACCAATGTTTTATACAGCTCCATCATAACCTCCTTGCTCTTATATTCTATGCCTCGGCTAATGAAGGCAAGTATCCCATATGCCTTTTTTACCACCTTATCCACCTGTTCCGCCGCCTTCAGGGATCTGTGTACTTGCACACCCAGATCCCTCTGACCCTCCGTCTTGCCTAGGGTCTTACCATTCATTGTGCATTCCCTTGCCTTGTTAGTCCCTTGTCGCCGTTCATACAGAATCGAGCAGCTTTCCTCTGGATAGCCTCAAGCTTCTGGATGTCTCCCTTGTGGTAGGGGTCCCATGCAGGGGCCAGCTTACTCCAGAATTGATCTAACTAGCGTTGTGTACTCATTGTTTCCCGTCCTTCAGCCAGTTTCTTATCCATTCCCCAAGTTTACTCTGATGCACCCCAGCTTTGAGTTTAGTTAATAGCCTTTGGTGTGGAACTTTATCAAAAACCTTTTGGAAGTCGGGGTACATCACAACATTGGGCTTACCCCAGTCCAATTGGATTGTCATTTCCTCAAGGAAGTTGGGTAGGCAGGATCTTCCCATTCTGAATCCATGCTGACTGCTGCTAACTACGTTATTGTTGTACAGATGACCTTTAAGTTTATTTCTGATCAATTCCAAAATTTACACGGAGTAAAGGGGAGACTGTTGGGTTTGTAGTTGCCGGTGTCTGTTTTGTCACCACTTTTGAATATGGACACCACATTAACCATGTTTCAAATCTTCTTGTACTTCAGCAGCAACCACTGACTTCCTCATAATGACTGTCAGTGCCTCAGTAATCTCCTCCCTAGTCTTTCTCAGCACGCTGGGATAATTACCATCTTTCCCTAGAGATTGTTTTTTTTAACCTATTTAGCTTTCTTGGACTTCCAACTCATTTATAATGAAGTTACTGATTTTACTTGACATATCTTTGGAGGGCATGTTGCTCATACTTTCTCTCGTGAATGCTTGGAGGAAGTGGCCATTCAGGATAGTAGCAATTTTATTCTCCTCAGTTTCAATCTCATTTGCGACTTTTATGGTTTTCACTTCTTCTCTGACTACCTCTTGCTGTTGTAGTAATGAAAGAATGTTTACTTAGCCTCAACTGCTATGCTTCTTATTGGCCAATTAGGGTGACACTGGGTTGCCTCAGGTGTCATCAATCAAAATCAAATTAATCTAATAAAAGAAAGGGGCAGAAACAATAAACACCAAATTATAATATAAAAGAAAACTTTTTTGTAGCTTTCTAATTAAATCAAACAGTGAAAAGTATTCAAAGAATTAATTGGTACAATACGAAGCATGTACATGCCTCTAAAAGGCAAATACTCCACTTGAGTAGTTCAGCAACCAAGGTCAACAAATGAGGTGCGAGATAGTTTTCAGCTCAAAGACAAGGCTTACACAAATGCAAGGAAAAGTGGAAATCCAGTGAACTGGGAGAGCTATTAAGAGCAGAAAGGTATACAAAAGAAGTAATAAGCAGTGCAAAAAGGAATAATGAAAGAAAATCTCATTAGATCAGAAAAAGTGTTTGCAAAACCACACTCAGTTTCATCCTGCAGTGCCTCTCATAGAAACATAGAAGATAGGAGCAGGAGTAGGCCATTCGGCCCCTCGAGCCTGCTCCGCCATTCAGTGAGATCATGGCTGATCATCCAAATTCAGTACCCTGTCCCTGCCTTCTCCCCATATCCCTTGATCCCTTTAGCCTCAAGAAATATATCCAACTCCTTCTTGAATATATTTAATGAATTGGCCTCCACTGCCTTCTGTGGTAGAGAATTCCACAGGTTCACCACTCACTGGGTGAAGAAATTCCTCCTCATCTTAGTCCTAAATGGCCTACCCCTTATCCTTAGACTGTGATCCCTGCTTCTGGACTCCCCGGCCATCGGGAACATCCTTCCTGCATCCAGTCTGTCCAGTCCTGTTAGAATTTTATAAGTTTCAATGAGATCCCCACTCATTCTACTAAACTCCAGCGAGTACAAGCCCAATTGACCCAATCTCTCCTCATACATCATTCCTGCCATCCCAGGTATCAGTCTGGTGAATCTTCACTGCACTCCCTCCATGGCAAGAACATCCTTCCTCAGATAAGGCGACCAAAACTGCACACAATACTCAAGGTGTGGTCTCACCAAGGCCCTGTACAACTGCAGCAAGACATCCTTGTTCTTGTACTCTATCCCTCTCGCTACGAAGGCCAACATACCATTTTCCTTCTTAATCGCCTGCTGCACCTGCATGCTTACCTTCAGCGATCGGTGCACAAGGACACCCAGGTCTCGTTGCACTTCCCCTTCTCCCAATCTATTGCCGTTCAGATAATAATCTGCCTTCCTGTTTTTGCCACCAAAGTGGATAACCTCGCATTTTTCCACATTATACTGCATCTGCCATGCTTCTGCCCAATCACCCAACCTGTCCAAATCATACTGGAGTTTCTCGGCATCCTCCTCACAGCACACACGCCCACCCAGCTTTGTGTCATCTGCAAACTTGGAGATACTACATTTAGTTCCCTCGTCTAGATCATTTATATATATTGTGAATAGCTGGGGTCCTAGGACCAATCCCTGCAGTACCCCACTAGTCACTGCCTGCCACTCGGAAAAAGAGCCGTTTATTCCAACTCTTTGCTTCCTGTCTGCCAACCAGTTCTTTATCCAAGTCAGTACCTTGCCCACAATCCCATGTGCCTTAACTTTACACGCTAATCTCTTATGCGGGACCTTATCGAAAGCCTTCTGAAAGTCCAAATACACCACATCCACTGGTTCTCCCTTATCTATTCTACCAGTTACATCCTCAAAAAATTCCAGTAGATTAGTCAAGCATGATTTACCTTTTGTAAATCTATGTTGACTTTGTCCGATCCTGTCACTGTTTTCCAAGTGCTCTGCTATTACATCTTTTATAATGAATTCTAGCATTTTCCCCACTACTGATGTCAGGCTTACCGGTCCATAATTCCCCATTTTCTCTCTACCACCTTTTTTGAATAGTGGGGTAACATTAGCTACCATCCAATCCATGGGAACTGTTCCAGAGTCTATCGCATCCCCATCCCTCTGCCTTCCCAACCCTACTCCTGTACATCCTTACTCACTCCAACATACCTTGCACGTCCACCCATCTCTCTCTCTCTCTATGTACATTATCACATCCCCATCTGACTAACCACCCCTCACACTCACCCTCCTACTAAAGCTATCATACCAAATACTGTAACAACATACAAGGAGGCCAGTCAGCATTGGCGCCCCACTCTATGATAGTCACCCTCTAAAAATGTAACCCATCCATTCCTTACAGTCATTTCATCACTCTCACTCAAACTTCTCTGCTTTCCCTCCTTGCAGGAAAAAAGAACCCACAATAAGAAGAAGAGGGAGAGAACCTGAGGTGGCCCTTCATCATTGGCCACCTTAACAGCAGCAGAGGAGGTTACCTTGGAAGTGTCTGGAGAGCAGCTGGAGGTGAGAGACGGAGAGAGGGGGACATCTCAGCAACCTGGTGATATACTTGAACATATTAGCATCGAGAGGGAGGAGGTACTAGCGGTTTTAGCAGGCTTAAAGGTGGATAAATCCCCAGGCCCAGACGAGATGTATCCCAGGCTGCTGTGTGAGGCAAAGGAGGAGATTGCAGGGACTCTGACACAAATTTTCAAAACCTCTCTGACCACAGGGGATGTGCCAGAGGACTGGAGAACAGCTAACGTAGTACCATTATTCAAGAAGGGTAGTAGGGATAAACCAGGGAATTACAGGCCAGTGAGCCTAACATCAGTGGTAGGGAAATTATTGGAAAAAATTCTGAGGGACAGAATTAGTCTCCACTTGGAGAGGCAAGGATTAATCAGGGATAGTCAGCATAGCTTTGTCAAGGGAAGATCATGTCTGACCAATTTGATTGAATTTTTCGAGGGGGTGACTAGGTGTGTGGATAAGGGTAGTGCAGTGGATGCGGTATACATGGATTTCAGTAAGGCTTTCGATAAAGTCCCGCACAGGAGACTGGTCAAGAAGGTAAGAGCCCATGGGATCCAGGGTGCCTTGGCACATTGGATCCAAAACTGGCTTAGTGGCAGAAGACAGAGGGTGATGGTCGAAGGTTGTTTTTGTGACTGGAAGCCTGTGTCCAGTGGGGTACCGCAGGGATTGGTGCTGGGTCCCTTGCTGTTTGTGGTCTACACTAATGATTTGGATGTGAATGTAAAAGGTATGATCAGTAAGTTCGCAGATGACACGAAAATTGGTGGGGTGGTAAATAGCGAGGAGGGTAGCCTCAGTCTGCAGGACGATATAGATGGGTTGGTCAGATGGGCGGAACAGTGGCTAATGGAATTTAACCCTGAAAAGTGTGAGGTGTTGCATTTTGGAGGGACTAACAAGGCAAGGGAATACACAATGAATGGTAAGACCCTAGGAAAGACAGAGGATCAGAGGGACCTTGGTGTGCATGTACATAGATCCCTGAAGGCAGCAGAACAGGTGGATAAGGTAGTTAAAAAGGCATATGGGATACTTGCCTTCATTAGTCGAGGCATAGAATATAAGAGCAGGGAGGTTATGATGGAGCTGTACAAAATGCTGGTTAGGCCACAGCTGGAATACTGTGTGCAGTTCTGGTCGCCACACTATAGGAAGGATGTGATTGCTTTGGAGAGGGTGCAGAGGAGGTTCACCAGGATGTTACCTGGGCTGGAGCGCTTCAGCTATGAAGAAAGACTGGACAGGCTGGGGTTGTTTTCCTTGGAGCAGAGAGGGCTGAGGGGGGACCTGATTGAGGTGTACAAAATTATGAGGGGCATAGATAGGGTAGATAGAAAGGAACTTTTTCCCTTAGTAGAGGGGTCAATAACAAGGGGGCATAGATTCGAGGTAAGGGGCAGGAGGTTTAGAGGGGATTTGAGGAAGAACTTTTTCACCCAGAGGGTGGTTGGAATCTGGAACTCACTGCCTGAAAGGGTGGTAGAGGCAGGAACCCTCACAACATTCAAGAAGCATTTGGATGAGCACTTGAAATACCATAGCATACAAGGCTACGGACCAAATGCTGGAAAATGGGATTAGATTAGACAGGGCTTGATGGCCGGCGTGGACGCGATGGGCCGAAGGGCCTCTTTCTGTGCTGTATAACTCTATGGTGACAGAATTATATCTCATACAGCCACATGGCTTACAACAGTCATTCATATGGGGACTGATGTCAGCAGCCAGTGAATGTTCATCATGGTATATATGCCCATTCTTGATCTGACCTATCTAACTCATTTCTTTACTCTCCCACAGGTCCATTGAAAGCCTCCCTCTCCCCCGCTCCTCCCCCCTCCGCCCCACTGTCCAGGAGGAAGAGCAAGATGACTCCTCAGAGGAGAATCCAGCCTCTATGGGCACACCGTTACCAGACATATGCGCACCCAGCACCAGCACAGATACGCACACCTCGGTGGATGCAACGCGAGATAGAGTAGTGTTGTCACCTGGTGTCTCACAACTCACAAATGAGCAAGAGCAGATGTTGGAGACAGGGACAGCAGTGAAGACTCCTTGCCAGAAGACGCTTGATGCTCCCAGCTCTGCACAGCTCCCTGCAGACGCTGAGCCTCGGGGGCCATCCAGAAAGAGGGCATTCCTGGAGGTGTAGCAAGAAGTGCAGGAGGCTGTGACAAGTTTTGAGACCGTGATGTCTGCAAATGTGCAGAGATTGGAGGAGTCCATCTCCAACATGAGCACCACCGTGTCATAGGCAATGGTGACTGTAGGCTCGTCCATGGAAAGGATGGCCACCTGCATGGAGCAGCTAATGCGCCACTCACAGGAGCACATGCTATCTATGGAGAATAGCTGGCAGACACTCATAGACCTCCTTTCTAGGAGCGATGTCAACGTAGACGTGGGTCCTCATGGCCCCACTGCTGTGCAGCAAGGTGCTCTCCAGCTCCTTGCTGGCAGGGAAGTGTGGGTGGCCCATAAGAGCGATGATGGTGAAAGGGGACATGGAAGTGGGGGCTCCTCTCAAAGTGCCCACACTTCTCCCCTACCCCTCCCTCAGTCAGAGCCCCAGATGGCTTCTCGGATCGTGGTGGCCGAGTCTGGCCCTGTACCGTCGCAGGAGGAGCCACATGGCATACAGCAGTCACTCATACGGGGACTGATGTCAGCAGCCAGTGAATGTTCATCATGGTATATGTACCCATTCTTGATATGACCTATCTAACTCATTTCTTTACTCTCCCACAGGTCCATTGAAAGCCCCCCTCTCTCCCCCCCCCCACTGTCCAGGAGGAAGAGCAAGACGAGTCCTCAGAGGAGAATCCAGCCTCTGAGGGTGCGCCATCACAGGCTCCAAAACCCAGAGGACGTCCGCCAAAAGTTTCTATGCAGTCGCAGCAAGTAAGTGAGTAGGCTTCTTCTACCCCTGCTGAAGCCACAGAGGTAGCACCTCGTAGAAGCATGTGTAAGAGAAAGATGAAACACAAGTAGATGCACAAGGGTAGCCACTTGGGTGTTTTAATAAATGTTTCTGTAAAGTTTCCGTTACTGTGGTGGCACGCATAAAACTATTTTTGCCACTTTCCAGTCATGGACAAATTTGTGTGCAACTTTGGAAGTGGCTTAGTGAGTTGGACTGAATGGTGAGACATAATGTTACCTCCAGCAATGGTGGTCCGTGTTAAAGGAATGGCTTGGTCATGGTAGGGATGCTTTATGGTGTTGCTGTGGGGTGGTGGGAACCTGGCGCAGCATGTGGCAGCCATATGGGTGTACTGCATAAAGTTAAGTAAGTCCAGCCATGATGAGCCCATCCCTGGCCTCCCGGGCAACAATGTGCTCGGGTGCTGGTATCTGGACAGCAGGTTCCTCCTGCTCCTCCTTGCCTTTCTGCTGATGCTCCTCCTCCTCTGAAAAGGCTGTGTGGTCAGAGCCTTGCTCCTCATGCAGCGCTAATCCTCGTTGCTGCGCTATGTCGTGCAGGGCGCAGCAGACCACAACAATCCTTGAGGCACTGGCTCATGCATACTGAAGGGCTCCTCCAGATCTGCCAAGGCATCTGAAGCCCCAGAGACCAGGTAAGGCCTCAGTGCGTCGGCGGGAATTTCAGTGGCAGCAGCGGGGCTATAAAAGCCCCAGAGACCAAGTAAGGCCTCAGTGCGTCGGCGGGAATTTCAGCGGCAGCAACGGGGCTATAAAAGCCCCAGAGACCAGGTAAGGCCTCACAGCGTTGGCGGGAATTTCAGCGGCAGCAGCGGGGCTATACAAGTCCCAGAGACCAGGTAAGGGCTCAGTGCGTCGGCGGGAATTTCAGCGGCAGCAGCGGGGCTATAAAAGTCCCAGAGACCAGGTAAGGGCTCAGTGCATCGGCGGGAATTTCAGCGGCAGCAGCGGGGCTATAAAAGCCCCAGAGACCAGGTAAGGGCTCAGTGCATTGGCGGGAATTTCAGCGGCAGCAGCGGGGCTATAAAAGCCCCAGAGACCAGGTAAGGCCTCAGTGCGTCGGCGGGAATTTCAGCGGCAGCAGCGGGGCTATAAAAGCCCCAGAGACCAGGTAAGGCCTCACAGCGTCGGATGGAATTTCAGCGGCAGCAGCGGGGCTATACAAGTCCCAGAGACCAGGTAAGGCTTCAGTGCGTCGGCGGGAATTTCAGTGGCAGCAGCGGGGCTATAAAAGTCCCAGAGATCAGGTAAGGGCTCAGTGCGTCGGCGAGAATTTCAGCGGCAGCAGCGGGGCTATACAAGTCCCAGAGTCCAGGTAAGGCCTCAGTGCGTCGGCGGGAATTTCAGCGGCAGCAGCGGGGCTATACAAGTCCCAGAGACCAGGTAAGGGCTACCAGTCTCCAGTCTGGGAACTCGGAGGGGAGGAGAGAGGTACAAAGTAATCCAAGTGTGACGTCACCAGAAAGCGGGTAAGTGATTGGTTGGTGAGTATTTCTCCCTTTTGAAGCTTAAACCTCTTTGGTTTATAGTTTCTAAGGTGTGATATTCACCATCTAGAATTGGGGCAGAGGGTATTTAAGAATAATATTAATAAATTTAATTAATTACATAGACTGGGAGATCAGGCGATGTGTCGCTGCTGCAATATGTGGGAGCTGGTGGACACCATTGATGCTCACGGTAATCACATTTGCAGTAAGTGTTGGCTGCTCGAGGAATTCCGGCTCCGTGTTGAAGAGCTGAAGTCCGAGCTTCAAACACTGAGACACATCAGGGAGGGGGAGAGTTACCTGGACTCTGTGTATCACGAGGTATTCACACCAATTAGATTAATTAATTCAGATGTAGTCCGTGGCCAGGGTCAGGATGGTGTGACTAGAAGTGAGGCAAGTACGGGGATCCAGGAGGTAGTGATGGAGGAGCCGCAGCCCTTGCACTTGTCCAACAGGTTCGAGGCTCTTACTCCCTGTGAGGATGGGAACAGGGACTGCGGGGAGGATGAGCAACCTGGCCACAGCACCGTGGAGCGGGGGGCCATTCAAGTGGGGGGAGTTAAAAGAAATGTTGTAGTGGTAGGGGATAGTATCGTTAGGGGGATAGATAGAGTTCTTTGCAGCCGAGAGCGAGAGTTCCGAAGGCTGTGTTGCCTGCCCGGTGCCAGGGTTAAGGACATCTCCTCTGGACTGGAGAGAAACTTGGAGTGGGAGGGGGAGGATCCAGTTGTTGTGGTCCATGTTGGTACCAACGACATAGATATGACTAGGAAGGAGGTTCTGCTGAGGGAGTTTGAGCAGCTAGGGGCCAAATTAAAAAGCAGAACCACAAGGGTAATAATCTCTGGATTATTACCTGAGCCACGAGCGAATTTGGCTAGGACAAATAAAATTAGAGAGTTAAATGCGTGGCTCAAAGACTGGTGTGGGAGAAATGGGTTTTGCTTCCTGGGACACTGGCACCAGTACTGGGGCAGGAGGGAGCTGTTCCGTTGGGACGGGCTTCACTTGGCCAGTGCTGGGACTAGAGTCCTGGCGGATCATATAACTAGGGCTGTAGAGAGGGCTTTAAACTAACTAGTGGGGGGGAGGTTCCTAGAGAGCAAATAATAAAAATGACAACAGAGAAGGTCATAGAATTAGGTAGCAGTGGGGAAATTAAAATCCAGAGCGTGTCAGGAAGGGGCAGAAGGTATGGAGTAAAAGGTAAAGTAATAAAAAGGGCAAAAGCAGGAACTAAGTGTCATCTTTGAAAGTGTAAATCTTTGAAAGTTCTCTATCTGAATGCACGTAGCATTCGTAACAAAATAGACGAGTTAATGGCACAAATAACTACATATGGGTATGATCTTGTGGCCATTACAGAAACATGGCTGCAGGGTGACAATGCCTGGGAATTAAACATACCAGGTTATTTAACGATCAGGAAGGACAGGCAGGAAGGAAGGGGAGGTGGGGTGGCTATGTTAATAAAGGAAGGAATCACTGTAATACAGAGAAATTATATTGGGTCAAAAGATCAGGATAATGAAACAGTTTGGGTGGAGGTAAGGAATAATAAGGGGAAAAAAACACTAGTGGGCGTAGTCTATAGGCCTCCGAACAGTGGCAACTCTGTTGGACGGAGTATCAATCAGGAAATAGTTGAGGCTTGTAATAAGGGAACATTTATAATTATGGGGGATTTTAACTATCATATTAATTGGACAAATCAAATTGGGCAGGGCTGCCTTGAGGATGAGTTCATTGAGTGTATTAGGGATGGGTTTCTTGAGCAGTATGTAACTGAACCGACCAGGGGGCAAGCAACCTTAGATCTGGTCCTGTGTAACGAGACAGGATTAATTAAAAATGTCCTAGTAAAGGATCCCCTTGGAATGAGTGACCATAACATGGTTGAATTCCATACTCAATTAGAGGGTGAGAAGGTTGGATCTCAAACAAGCATGCTAAGCTTGAATAAAGGAGACTATGAAGGTATGAGAGCGGAATTGAGTAAAGTGGATTGGGAAAATAGATTAAAGGGTAAGACGATACATGATCAGTGGTGTACATTTAAGGAGTTATTTTACAACTTCCAAAAAAAATATGTTCCACTGAGAAGAAAAGGCTGTAAAAGAAAAGACAGCCATCCGTGGCTAAGTAAAGAAATTAAGGATAGTATTCGACTAAAAACAAGGGCATATAAGGTAGCCAAATCTAGCGGGAGGATAGAGGATTGGGAAAACTTTAAAAGACAGCAAAAAATAACAAAAAGATTGATTAAGAAAGGGAAGATAGGTTATGAAAGTAAATTAGCAAAAAATATAAAAACAGATAGTAAGAGTTTTTATAATTATATAAAAAGAAAAAGGGTGGCTAAAGTAAATGTTGGTCCCTTAGAGGATGAGACCGGGAAATTAATGGTGGGAAATATGGAGATGGCAAAAACACTGAATGAATATTTTATATCAGTCTTTACAGTAGAAGACACTAAGAATATCCCAACACTGGACAAACAGGGGGCTAAAGGGGGAGAGGAGCTAAACACGATCAAAATCACAAAGGAAGTGGTACTCGGTAAAATAATGGGACTCAAGGCGGATAAATCACCTGGACCTGATGGCTTACATCCTAGGGTCTTGAGGGAAGTGGCGGTAGGGATTGTGGATGCATTGGTAATAATTTTCCAAAACTCCCTGGACTCGGCAAAGGTCCCGGCAGACTGGAAAACTGCTAATGTAACACCCTTATTTAAAAAGGGCAGCAGACAGAAGGCTGGAAACTATAGGCCGGTTAGCCTAACATCTGTGGTAGGTAAAATTTTGGAGTCCATTATTAAGGAGACAGTAACAGGACATTTGGATAATCATAATTTAATAGGACAAAGTCAGCATGGTTTTATGAAGGGGAAGTCATGTTTGACAAATTTGCTGGAGTTCTTTGAGGAAGTAACATATAGGGTGGATAAAGGGGAACCAGTGGACGTAGTGTATTTAGACTTCCAAAAGGCATTTGACAAAGTGCCACACAAAAGATTATTGCTTAAGATAAAAAATCACGGGATTGGGGGTAATATTCTGGCATGGATAGAGGATTGGCTATCTAACAGAAGGCAGAGAGTTGGGATAAATGGTTCATTCTCAGACTGGCAATCAGTAACTAGTGGTGTTCTGCAGGGGTCAGTGCTGGGTCCCCAACTCTTTACAGTCTATATTAACGATTTGGAGGAGGGGACCAAGTGTAACATATCAAAGTTTGCAGATGATACTAAGATGGGAGGGAAAGTAGTGAGTGAGGAGGACATAAAAAACCTGCAAGGGGACATAGACAGGCTAAGTAAGTGGGCAGAGACTTGGCAGATGGAATACAATACTGGAAAGTGTGAGGTTATGCACTTTGGCAGGAAAAATCATAGAGCAAGTTATTATCTTAATGGCAAGAAACTGGAAAGTACTGAAGTACAAAGGGATCTGGGGGTCCTGGTGCACGAAACTCAAAAGGTTAGTATGCAGGTGCAGCAAGTGATTAAGAAGGCTAATGGAATGTTGGCTTTCATTGCTAGGGGGATAGAATATAAAAATAGGGAGGCATTGCTTCAGTTGTACAAGGTATTGGTGAGACCGCACCTGGAATACTGCGTACAGTTTTGGTGTCCATACTTAAGAAAGGACATACTTGCTCTCGAGTCAGTACAAAGAAGGTTCACTCGGTTAATCCTGGGGATGAGGGGATGGACATATGAGGAGAGGTTGAGTAGATTGGGACTCTACTCATTGGAGTTCAGAAGAATGAGAGGCGATCTTATTGAAACATATAAGATTGTGAAGGGGTTGGATCGGGTGGATGCGGGGAGGATGTTCCCGATGATGGGTGAAACTAGAACTAGGGGGCATAGTCTTAGAATAAGGGGCTGCTCTTTCAAAACTGAGATGAGGAGGAACTACTTCACTCAGAGGGTGGTAGGTCCATGGAATATGCTGCCCCAAAAAGCTGTAGAAGCTACATCATTACATAAATTTAAAACAGAAATAGACAGTTTCCTAGAAGTAAAGGGAATTAAGGGTTACGGGGAGCGGGCAGGAATTTGGACATGAGTCTAGGCTCGGATCGGTCATGGCCCTGTGTGTAGCGGAGCGGGCCCAGGGGCCGTGTAGCCTGATCCTGCTCCTATTTCGTGTGTCTAATTCTGTTCGATTCAGGAGATGGTTCTGTGATAGTGGATTGGCGGTTAGGATCAGATCAGCCATGATCTTATTGAATGGCGGAGCAGGCTCGAGGGGCCGATTGGCCTACTCCTGCTCCTATTTCTTATGTTCTTATGTTCTTATGTTCTTATGAAGTGCATTTTCATCATGCCTATTGTTTGCTCTATGACACATCTGGTGGAAATGTGGCTTTCATTATATCTCTCCTGGGCCTCAGTATTTGGCCTCCTGAAGGGTGTCATGAGCCACATCTTCCATGAATAGCCCTCGTCTCCAAGCAGCCAGCCGGAAAGTCTGTTTTGGAGGAGCGAAGAGCTGAGGAAGGGTGGACTGGCACAGGACAAAAGAGTCATGGCAGCTGCCAGGGAATTTGGCACACACATGCATAATGATCTTATTATGGTTGCAGACGAGCTGCACATTGTGGGAGTGGAAGTCCTTGCGGGTGATGATGGGGTGCCCTGACTGCCATAGGCATGCAGTTGATGATGCCCTGCACCTGTGGGAAGCCAGCCAGAGCAGCAAACACCAGCGCCCGCTCAGTAATCCTAGCTTCATCAGTGGCAAAATTGATATAATTGGCTGACTTGTCAAACAGGGCATCGGTGACCTGTATGATGCATCTGTGGGTGGCCGACTGCGATATATCACAAATGTCTGCTGCAGATCCATGGATGGAGCCTGAGGCGAAGAAGTTGAGAGCACTGGTGACTTTGACAGCCACTGGTAAGGTGTGTGCACATGCTCCTCTTGGCTGCAGGCATTGCTCCAGCAATCCGCAAATGTCTGCGACGATCTAGCGTGATAGCCTGAGCCTCCTTTGGCACTGCTGCTCCGTCATGTTGAGGAAGCTCATCCTCTGCCTCTATACCCTGTGTTGAGGGTTGACGGTGGATAGGCAATGGCAAACATTCAAAGACCGAATGGATGAACAACAGAATTTGTTCATCCCAGTTTGGCATAAAAATAAAACAAAAAGTTGACTCAACCATGGCTAACAAGGAAAATTAGGGATAGCATAAGATCCAAGGAGAGGACATATAAATTGGCCAGAAAAAGCAATAATCCTGAGGATTGGGAGCAGTTTAGGATTCAACAAAGGAGGACAAAGGGATTAATTAAGAAAGGGAAAATAGATTATGAGAGTAAGCTTGCAGGGAACATAAAAACTGACTGTAAAAGCTTTTATAGATATGTGAAGAGAAAAAGATTGGTGAAGTCAAGTGTAGGTCCCTTGCAGTCAGAATCAGGGGAATTTATAATGGGGAACAAAGAAATGGCAGACCAACTAAATACATATTTTGGTTCTGTCTTCACAAAGGAGGACACAAATAACCTCCCAGAGATGCCGGGGAACATAGGGTCTGATGGAAGGGTGGAACAGAAAGAAATCAGTATTTGTAGGGAAATGGTGTTAGGATAATTGATGGGACTGAAGGCCGATAAATCCCCAGGGCCTGATAATCTACATCCTAGGGTACTTAAGGAAATGGCCCTAGAAATAGTAGATGCATTGCTGGTCATCTTCCAGAACTCGATAGACTCTGGAACAGTACCCATGGATTGGAGGGTAGCTAATGTTACCCCACTATTCAAAAAAGGTGGTAGAGAAAAAGCGGGGAATTATAGACCGGTAAGCCTGACATCGGTAGTGGGGAAAATGCTAGAGTCCATTATAAAAGATGTAATAGCAGAGCACTTGGAAAGCAGTGACAGGATCAGACAAAGTCAACATGGATTTACAAAAGGTAAATCATGCTTGACTAATCTACTGGAATTTTTTGAGGATGTAACTGGTAAAATAGATAAGGGAGAACCAGTGGATGTGGTGTATTTGGACTTTCAGAAGGCTTTCAATAAGGTCCCGCATAAGAGATTAGCGTGCAAAATTAAGGCACATGGGATTGGGGGCAAGGTATTGACTTGGATAGAGAACTGGTTGGCGGAAAGAGTTACAGCTCCCATTAGAAGAATCTGTCTTCTGGACGGATAGCACGACGGTGCTGAAGTATATAGAGAATGAGAAGATACGCTTCAAGACCTTCGTAGCAAACAGAATTTCATCCATTAGAGAAGCTACACAACCATCTCAATGGAGGTATGTAAACACCTCATTAAACCCAGCAGATGAAGCCTCACGGGGATTGAAGGCTGAAAACTTCATGAGGAGTGAAACTTGGATACAAGGCCCAAGTTATCTGCTGGAAACAGAGAGATCATGGCCAGAAAGACCAGATATGCCAAGTCAGATTACTGAAGACGACGTCGAAGTCAAGAGATCAGTCACAGCAAATCTCATAACTACGAAAGAGAACTTTGACACAGTGAACAAGCTTGTTAACCATTTCTCAGGATGGCACCAGTTGAGGAAAGCAGTTGCATGGTTTCTAAGGTTGAAAGAGTTGCTGCTACACCTGAGCGGTAAGAGAAAAGAGTATCGAGCCACTATCCATCAGTCTGAAAGTAACCCTGATAAGCAGAGAATGCTTCTACAGCAATATATGCACCAGCACAAGACCACATTGGGTAAGAATTCATTGACCGTGGAGGATTTGGCCAAGGCTGAGATGGAGATAGTTTGCTTCAGTCAAAGACCAAGATATCCAGAAGAAATCGAAGCTTTACAGCAAAATACTCCAATCAAGAAAGGTAGTCATATCTACAAGCTGGACCCTACACTGCAAGATGGAGTACTGAGGGTGGGAGGGCGACTAAACAAATCTGCTATGCCAGAGGAGGCCAAGCATCCTGCTATCCTTTCTAAGGTTGCTACACTCATTCTTCAGCATATACACCAGAGTATTGGACACAGTGGGAGGAACCACGTGCTTGCGAAGCTAAGACAAAGATACTGGATTCCAGGAGCTAATTCTGTAATAAGAAAAATACTCCCTGAATGCATTGTTTGCAGATGGTTACACGACCCTGGAAAGACCAATCACAAAGCTCTGCCTGCTACAAGAAGCAGCGTGAAAGGTTCCTGAACAAAAAAAGTGGACATTTATATTGTAAATATGTTGAACTCATTAGTTTATGACTCTTAAGAATGTTTGAGTAATTGATATGCTTCATGTGCCTAGTCAATTAGGGGCCAGAATGTAAGAGTCATGAAAGTTTAAGAAAGAAAATACTTTAAAATATTGGTTAAATAGTATAATACAGTTAATTTACCTGACTGACTTATTGTATTGAGAAACCCCCTATTTTCTTGTTCCAGTAATATAGTCTGAGATACCCCCTTTATTCTTGCTACAATGGTACAATCCTTAAGCTTGTCACATGGTATACAGCCATTTTACAGTTCAAGCTCCACGAGGCTAGAGAGAAGGTAAAGGCTTTGAGGGCTGGAGCAATACAGTTTTTGACCGTGTTCGTTTAAACGTGTTTTGCTTTGTAATTCTGTTTGTAAGGTGTTACAGTAAACAGTTTAAAGACAAAGTTACGTTTTGGAACGTTTTATTTCGACACGCGTCTACTCATTGTTAAAAGCCTCAAAGCTCAGTGGCTGCATGTTTAGAAATTACGAAGCGCCACTACAGGTACTAAATGATTACTTTGCATCTGTCTTCACCAAGGAAGAGGATGCTGCCATAGACCTAGTGAAGGAGGAGGTAGTGGAGACACTTGATAGTATAAAAATTGATAAAGAAGAGGTATTAGAAAGGCTGGCTGTACTTCAAATAGATAAGTCACCAGGAGCGGATGGGATGCATCCCAGAATGCTGAGGGAATTGAAGGCAGAAATCACGGAGGTACTGGCCATAAGATTCCAATCCTCCATAGATACAGGGGTAGTGCCAGAGGTCTGGAGAAATGCAAATGTTACATCATTGTTCAAAAAAGGGTGTAAAGATAAACCCAGCAACTACAGGCCAGTCAGTTTAACCTTGGTAGTGGGGAAGCTTTTAGAAACAGTAATCAGGGACAAAATTAGCAGTCACTTGGATAGGTTTGGTTTAATTAAGAAAATCCAGCATGGATTTGTTAAAGGCAAATCGTATTTAACCAACTTGATCGAGCTTTTTGATGAGGTAACAGAGGGTTGATGAGGGTAATGCGGTTGACGTAGTGTACATGGATTTGCAAAAGTCGTTCGACAAAGTGCCACATAATAGGCTCGCCAGCAAAGTTGAAGCCTATGGAATAAAAGGGACAGTGGCAGCATGGATACGGAATTGGCTAAGTGACAGGAAACAGAGTAGTGGTGAACGGTTGTTTTTTGGACTGGAGGAAGGTATACAGTGGTGTTCCCCAGGGGTTGGTACTAGGACTACTGCTTTTCTTGATATATATTAATGACTTGGGCATGGGTGTACAGGGCACTATTTCAAAATTTGCAGATGACACAAAGCTTGTAAGTATAGTGAACAGTGAGGAGAGTAATAGACTTCAGGAAGACATAGTCAGGCTGGTGAAATGGGCGGAGACGTGGCAGATGAAATTTAACACCGAAAAGTGTGAAGTGATACATTTTGGTAGAAAGAATGAGAGGAAATATAAACCAAAGGGTACAATCCTAAAAGGGGTGCACAAACAGAGAGACCTGGGGGTATATGTGCACAAATCGTTGAAGGTGGCAGGGCAGGTTGAGAAAGCAGTTAAAAAGGCATACAGGATCCTGGGCTTCATAAATAGATGTATACAGTACAAAAGTGTGGAAATTATGATGAACCTGCATAACACTGGTTCGGCCCCAACTGGAGTACTGTGTCCAATTCTGGGCACCTCAATTTAGGAAGGATGTGAAGACCTTAGAGAAGGTGCAGAAAAGATTTACGAGAATGATTCCGGGAATGAGGGACTTCAGTTAAGTTGATAGACTGGAGAAGCAGCTGGGGTTGTTCTCCTTGGAGCAGGGAAGATTGAGAGGGGATTTGATAGAGGTGTTCAAAATCATGAGGGGTCTGGACAGAGTAGAGAGAAGCTGTCCCCATTGGCGGAAGGGTCGAAAACCAGAGGACACAGATTTAAGGTAATTGGCAAAAGAACCAAAGGCGACATGAGAAAAAACTTTTTTACGCAGCGAGTGGTTAAGATCTGAAATGCATTGCCTGAAAGGGTGGTGGAGGCAGACTCAAACATATCTTTCAAAAGGGAGCTGGATAAGTATCTGAAGGAAAAATTTTTGCAGGGCTACGGGGAAAAGGCAGGGGAGTGGGGCTACTGTTGGTAGAACCATTTACAGGATCGATAGGCTGAACGGCCGTCTTCTGTGCTGTAACCATTCTATGATTCTAATGCGTCTAGCATTCATGTATATACATATTATTCGAGATAAACCTCCTCTCACATACCCCAGTGTCTACCTATTCCTGGTCTCTGCTTCATCTGTTTCTCTTGAGTTTAAGTTAATACCTGCCTCCTGACTAGCTTCTACCCTTTGATCTCTCTTGTCTCTGATCTTGTTTCTCCCATACCCCACCCCCTACTTCCCCCCTTCTCTGTCCCCATCCCCCCTTCTCCGTCCCTCCCCCTCAATTGTTGATTAATCTGTGTAATTTCAGCCTTTTTGGTTCTCGTTTCAGATTTGTAGTTTTGTTTAACTTGTGCTGTTTTTATTTGTAAACTGCTGACTATCACAGTTTGTGGTACTGTTTGAGAAAGTCGGGTTCGGAGTAATTGATGCCATTACAATCGACAGGACCTGAGAGAGACCCGTTCTTCCGGGTTTCCTGACCTCACCCCTCCCTCCCACCTGTTAATATCCAGCCCATAATTAACCTGCTCCCTGTCCACTGTCTTATGATTGGCTACGAGAAGAACTTCCCTTCCACGATTGGCCTCTGCTTCGGATCGGAAACTTGTCCAATTTGTAAATCCCACGCTTACTATCTGTGACGTATTGGCTGATCCGGCGAGGCTCTGTTCACGGTGTGAAGTCTGACAGGGCAGGAATGCAGATTGCTGCATCAGGCACATGCTTCATTTGTGGTGTTTCTGACATTTTCTGACAAAGAAGTTACGTTTTTTGAGGTCACGTTGTCATCCAGTGCAAGTCTCAGTATACTTCCCAAAACCATGGTAACGGGTTTTACACTGAAGCTCATGATTTAAGAGAGGTGTATTACCCAACATTATCCACATTTTCTTTTGGTGCATTGCTTTTTGATGAAGTTGAGAGCTGATGTTTTTTTGTATTGCAACTCCTTCTGCACCAGCCTTGCTTGCAGCTGCAATTTTACTTGCAGCCAGCAAAGTGCGTGGGATGGGAATTCCTTCTCCAAATCCAGGAACTCCGCAAAGGAAGAGGGGTTCCTGTGGGGTCAAGAAAGACAGGTGCGACCACAACATATAGAATTTTACTCCGAAAATGGCTGAATTAATTTGATATGCAAATCCCTACCAAGGCGGTGAGAGGCAAAGAACAAGAATTATGTCATTTTTCTAACTGATGGTTCATTAATTTTATATTGTTTTCATTTTAAACTATCAATTAAAGTCATTGACAGATGTAAAATGAGTTAATTCCATCACTTCCTGTAGACCCAGTTCCTGGGAAATGGGTCAAGGCTGCAGGTGGACATATACACGGGATAATCAATGGCATTACATCATTGTAAAAATAATGGTAAACTCTTCTTCATTCTGAATAGATGGATAATAGGATAAACTTTGTCAAGCTCACTTTGAGAAAACATACATGCCATTTTTCAATCAAAATGCGTGTTTAACCCAATCACGGTAACTGCAGCCATATTGTTTTTGGCATCATTTTAAACACAACCTAAAGAATAATTCTCAAAATTCACAAGGTCACTGTAATCATATTTCTTTAAATTTCTGCTTGATTTTTCTCCAAATGTTTTCACATAAATTCCAGAATAGAAAGAAAGAAATGTCAGCCAGATTGCACTAACATTCTAAATGGTTCTACCAACAGTGGTAAGACCCAGGTCCACACTGCTGATTCTCCACAAAATATGTTCTCTATGGGGAGCTGGGACATCTGAAGTAGATGCTGAGCAGAGGCAAACTGCTTTCCCGTGGGGAGAATCAACCAGAGTCATGTTCATGTGCATCCCAGCAGTCACTTGCAAAGTGCAATTAGTAGGGGCTTGGGGAGAAGATCCTTCTTAGGAAGGAGTTTGTGTGAGATGGGGGAGCCTGAGGGGACCTTTAGAGAAAGGAAAGCTCATAAAGGGGGATATGATACAAGAAAATACAAATAAAGGGGCTGGGTGTCACAATGAGTTAGGATATTGTTTTTTCACTTCTAGAACCTTGGTTAAACTGCTCACTGAGTGGAACTTCTAAACTGGAATAGGGCTAACTTCAGTGGGATACAAAAGAATTTAGCCAGGGTAAAATGGAACCAAAGACTGACAGGGAAAACTATAATGGAACATTGGGTGATCTTTAAGGAGGAGATGTTCCAAGTACAGGCTAGGTACATTCCAACAAGAGGGCAGGGTAAGGGAACCAAAGCAAGGGCTCCTTGGATGACGAGGGAGATAGAGAAGACGATGAAATAAAAAAAAGAGGGTGTATGATGCATGTCAGGTGAATTCTTCAAGGGAGAACCAGACCAAATATAATATGTTGAGTGGGGAAGTGAAGATGAAAATAAAATTGGCAATGAGAGAATATGAGGGTAGAATGGCGGTTAACATAAAAGGGAACCCAAAAATCTTCTACCGGCATGTAAACGGTAAGCGGGTAGTAAGAGGCGAGGTGGGGCCTATTAGCGACAAAGAAGGTGATATATACTTAGTGGCACAGGGCAAGGCTAAAATACTCAATGAGTACTTTGTATTGGTGTTTCCTAAGGAGGTAGATGCTGACAAAATATCGGTAGTAGTGGAAAAGGTAGCAACCCTATAGTTTGACAGTTAAGATTAATAGTTTATAAAATTTAGAAGGTCTTAATTTTTGTGGTTATAGTTTCTAAGGAGTCTGTTGTGTATCGGGGAGTGCTAGTAACCAAGAGCCCTTGAGTATATCATTTAATTGTAGTGTAATTAGTGGTATTGATTTGATTTAAATTAATTTAAATTAATTAAAGGGTAAGTCATGGCAGGACAGCTCGGCCCCGTGGCATGCTCCTCCTGCGCTATGTGGGAAATCAGGGACACTTCCTGTGTCCCTGATGACCATGTGTGCAGGAAGTGTATCCAGCTGCAGCTACTGACAGACCGCATTGCGGTGCTGGAGTTGTGAATGGATACATACTGGAGCATTCGCGATGCTGAGGACATCGTGGATAGCACATTTAGGGAGTTGGTCACACCGCAGGTAAAGGCTGCACAGGCAGAAAGGGAATGGGTGACCACCAGGCAGAGTAGTAGGCACAGGCAGGTAGTGCAGGGGTCCCCTGTGGCCATTCCCCTCTCAAACAGGTTTACCACTTTGGATATTGTTGAGGGAGATGGCTTATTGGGGGAAGGCAGCAGCAGCCAACTTCCTTGCACCATGGGTGGTTCTGCTGCACAGGACGGGAGGAAAATGACTGGGAGAGCTACAGTGATAGGGGATTCTATTGTAAGGGGAATAGATAGGCATTTCTGCGGATGCAAACGAGACTCCAGGGTGGTATGTTGCCTCCCTGGTGCAAGGGTCAAGGATGTCTCGGGGTGGCTGCAGGGCATTCTGGAGGGGGAGGGTGAATAACCAGTTGTCATGGTGCATATAGATGTCAACGATATAGGTAAAAAATGGGATGAGGCCCTAAAAACTGAATCTAGGGAGTTAGGAGGTAAATTAAAAAATAGGACCTCAAAGGTAGTAACCTCAGGATTGCTACCAGTGCCACGTGCTAGTCAGAGTAGAAATAGAAGGATATTTCAGATGAATACGTGGCTAGAGGAATGGTGCAAGGGGGAGGGATTCAAATTCCTGAGACATTGGAACCGGTTCTGGGGGAGGTGGGACCAGTACAAACTGGACGGTTTGCACCTGGGCAGAACCAGGACCGATGTCCTAGGGGGAGTGTTTGGTAGTGCTGTTGGGGCGGGTTTAAACTAAAATGGCAGGGGTTTGGGAACCTGTGCAGGGAGACAGAGGAAAGGTAAACATTGATAGAAACAAAAGACAGGAAGGAGAAAAGCAAAAGTGTAAGGCAGAGAAATCAAGGGTGTAAATCAAACAGGGCTACAGTAAATAATAATTCTAAAAGGACTAAGAGTGTTAAAAAATCAAGCCTGAAGGATTTGTGTCTTAATGCGAGGAGTATTCGTAATAAGGTGGATGAATTAGCTGCGCAAATAGATGTAAACGGGTATGATGTAATTGGAATTATGGAGACATGGCTCCAGGATGACCAAGGCTGGGAATTCAACATGCAGGGGTATTCAATATTCAGGAAGGACAGGCAAAAAGGAAAAGGAGGTGGGGTAGCATTGCTGGTTAAAGAGGAGATTAACACAATAGTAAGGAAGGATATTAGCTCTGATGATGTGGAATCTGTATGGGTAGAGCTGAGAAATACCAAGGGGCAGAAAACATTAGTGGGAGTTGTATACAGACCCCCAAGCAGTAATGCTGAGGTTGGGGAAATTAGAGACGTGTGCAATAAGGGCACAGCAGTTATTAGGGTGACTTTAATCTACATATAGATTGGGCTAACCAAATTAGTAATAATACTGTGGAGGAGGAATTCCTAGAGTGTATACGGGATGGTTTCCTGGACCAATATGTCGAGGAACCAACTAGAGATCAGGCCATCTTAGACTGGGTATTATGTAATGAGAAAGGATTAATTAGCAATGTTGTAGTGCGAGGCCCCTTGGGGCGGAGCGATCATAATATGATAGAATTCTTCATTAAGATGGAGAGTGAAGTAGTTGACTCAGAGACAAGGGTCCTGAATTTAAATAAAGGAAACTATGATGGTATGAGGTGCGAGTTGGCTAGGATGGATTGGGGAACATTACTTAAAGGGTTGACAGTGGATAGGCAATGGCAAACATTTAAAGATCACATGGATGAACTACAGAATTTGTTCATCCCTGTTTGGCATAAAAATAAAACAAAAAAAGTGACTCAACTGTGGTTAACAAGGGAAATTAGGGATAGCATAAGATCCAAGGAGAGGACATATAAATTGGCCAGAAAAAGCAGCAAAACTGAGGATTGGGAGCAGTTTAGGATTCAGCAAAAGAGGACACAGGGATTAATTAAGAGGGGGGAAATAGAATATGAGAGTAAGCTTGCAGAGAACATAAAAACTGACTAAAAAGTTCTATAGATATGTGAAGAGAAAAAGATTGGTGAAGTCAAGCGTAGGTCCCTTGCAGTCAGAATCAGGGGAATTTATAATGGGGAACAAAGAAAGGGCAGACCAATTAAATATATATTTTGGTTCTGTCTTCAGAAAGGAGGACACAAATAACCTTCCACGGATGTTGGGGAACATAGGGTCTAATGAGAGAGAGGAATTGAATGAAATCAGTATTTGTAGGGAAATGGTGTTAGGGAAATTGACGGCATTGAATGCCGATAAACCCCCAGGGCCTGATAATCTACATCCTAGGGTACTTAAGGAAGTGGCCCTAGAAATAGTAGCTGCATTGCTGGTCATCTTCCAAAATTCTATAGACTCTGGAATAGTTCCCATGGATTGGAGGGTAGCTAATGTAACCCCACTATTTAAAAAAGGTGGTAGAGAGAAAATGGGGAATTATAGACTGGTAAGTCTGACATCGGTAGTGGGGAAAATGCTAGAGTCCATTATAAAAGATGTAATAGCAGAGCACTTGGAAAACAGTGACAGGATCGGACAAAGTCAACATGGATTTACAAAAGGTAAATTATGCTTGACTAATCTACTGCAATTTTTTGAGGATGTAACTGGTAGAATAGATAAGGGAGAGCCAGTGGATGTGGTGTATTTGAACTTTCAGAAGGCTTTTGATAAGGTCCTGCATAAGAGATTGGCATGCAATGTTAAAGCACATGGGATTGGGGGTAAGGTACTGACTTGGATAGAGGACTGGTTGGCAGACGGGAAGCAAAGAGTTGGAATATACGGGTCTTTTTCCGAGTGGCAGGCAGTGACTAGTGGGGTACCGCAGGGATTGGTGCTAGGACCCCAGCTATTCACAATACATATTAATGATCTAGACGAGGGAACTAGATGTAATATCTTCAAGTTTGCAGACGACACAAAGCTGGGTGAGCATGTGTGCTGTGAGGAGGATGCAGAGAAACTCCAGTATGATTTGGACACGTTGGGTGATTTGGCAGATGCAGTATAATGTGGATAAATGCGAGGTTATCCACTTTGGTGGCAAAAACAGGAAGACAGGTTATTATCTGAACAGCAATAGATTGGGAAAAGGGCAAGTGCAACGAGACCTGGGTGTCCTTGTGCACCAGTCGCTGAAGGTAAGCATGCAGGTGCAGCCGATGGTTAAGAAGGCAAATGGTATGTTAGCCTTCATAGCGAGAGGATTCGAGTACAGGAGCAAGGATGTCTTGCTGCAGTTGTACAGGGCCTTGGTGATTCAAGATTCAAGATTCAAGATTATTTATTGCCACATCTAACTGGTACAATGGAATGCTTACTCCCCACTCACTCCCACAATATAAGTATAAATTTAAAAAGCAAAAGTAAAAACAAGTATAAATATAGAAACAATAAGCAAATAAGTATAGCAATGACTGTCCAAATTGCAGGATATGATGAATAGTGCAAAAAGCCTCTATTACCACTGGAAGTAATAGTAATGTAAATAAGATAAGTATATGGTAGTATAAGTATAAGTATAAGTTAAAATGCAGTGTGCAATGTACAAATGAATTATAAGTTATATAAGTTGTGTTAAGGTTGAGCTACAAGAGTCCTATGTGCACACAGTCCAGTGATCAAGTGAGACCACACCTTGAGTATTGTGTGCAGTTTTGGTCACCTTATCTGAGGAAGGATGTTCTTGCCATGGAGGAAGTGTAGCAAAGATTCACCAGACTGATACCTGGGATGGTAGGAATGTCGTATGAAGAGAGATTGGGTTGATTAGGCTTATATTCGCTAGAGTTTAGAAGAATGAGAGGGGATCTCATTGAAACTTATAAAATTCTAACAGGACTAGACAGACTAGATGAAGAAAGGATGTTCCCGATGGCGGGGGAGTCCAGAACCAGGGGTCACAGTCTAAGGATAAGTGGTAAGCCATTTAGGATTAAGATGATGTAAGTTTTGCAAAATTTCTACATTTCCCCAAAGGTTGTTATTAATAAACGGGACCCTGCGTGGACATTTTAAATCAAAAAGGGTACCCAAGATGGCGTCCGTGCCTCGTGGCAGAAAGCCTGTGAGATTTTAAAACTTGGACTCTGCAACGCAGGCAGCTTGTGGAGAAATCGAAACCAAAGCTGCAGCTTCTGTGAAGAGAGACTTTGTATTCTGAAACCAGACAGGACTTTGAATTATTTATTAGATCGAATTGGAGACAAATCTAAATCCAGTTAGGCCTATAGTTAAGGCCATCGAGCCGTTTACATATATAATCGGCAACAGATTAAGAAAGCCGTCAAGGCTAGACAGGCCTATCAAGGAACATTCATAACAAAACAAGTCAATTATCGGGCCGGTAGATGCGATTACCGGCCATCTAAAAACAGTTAGTATAGATTGCTACCATTATTTAAAATAGCCTGCCAAGATTAAGACAAAGAACTAAGCTGATTTGGCACGCAGATAAGGGTTTTCGAAAGGAGTATAATTGAAGGCCCCGGGTAGCAATCTCTCTCCCCACTCTCTGCTCGGCTCTTCTGCCCCTCGCCCTCGTGGCTGTTGCTCTTTCCCCGTCCCGCGCTTACCCCCTGGCCTTTGCCCGCGCCTTTCCCCACTCCATCTGGAAATCGCCCCGGCACCGTATCGGGCGGACATGGACAGTTCAGGTCAGGCGAGGCGGGACGCGACGAGGGGAGGAGGGAAGGCCAACTGAGGAAGACCAACTGAGGAGATGAACTGAGGAGACGAACTGAGGGTAGGCTTTGAATCATCGGGCCTTCAGCCTCAGCTAACCTGCGACTATCTTCATACAAACTCAAACTGTCGGCCGAAGAAGAGGAATCATCCCTGCAAGGTAAAGTACCCAAACAGAGACTTTAACTTTGGGGTACTCGAACCTGGTCAACGCCCTTGCAGCACCCGGAGACCACTTGATGACGGCAGGCTCCAGAGAGCACCAAGAGCGAACCCCGAACCCCACCGCTGTTTTGAGTTCAGCAAACCCTTTTGATTGATGAGCATAAATTCTGGCCCCTCATAGCTTAATCTAGTTAGGTATAGGGGATGGGATAAGGATAAGGGGATTGTTAAGATAGTTGTTTTGCCTCAATGTGCTGTGTGTTCCCCATTCCCTGTATAAGTATAGTTATTTGTATTTGCCTGTAATTTTTATATACCGGTAACTTCTCATAAGACTGTGTTAATTTTTCTGTTTAATAAAATCTTGAGTTTTGCTTACATCCAAACCACCTGTCTACTCGAGTCTTTTCTGTATCACTACCTGTACCTAAGTCCGGTGTTGAGAATCTCAGGGGTGTGGAAGCGATTCGAACCACTCACGGGCAGTCAGAGGCATAACTGACTGGGCCCACGCACCACCCCTACATAATGACGACCGCGGCAGGACACCGGCAACAGGGTTGCAATGCAGTAGACAATGGTTCAGATGAGCAAACCATGATGGAGGAAAGGATTTCTGATTATGTGTTTAGCAAGGTGAATGTCACTATGAAGTGGATCACCACTCTGTTAAAGGCTGGGCATCCAGTAGATGCAGCAGCTAAGTGGACAGAGGGAAAGGAACACAAGAAGTCCTTAGAGAAGGCAGTCTGGCTGATGTGCTTTAAAAAGCAGGCCCAGCTTTTGGACAGGCTCGTTGCAGCACAGGCAGTCGAGTTAAGGGAGTCAGCCCTGGAGATCCAGGAAAAGGCTCTCGCAGGGGAGAAGATATTAGTAGCTTTGCAGGCTTTGAACCAAGAAAGAGTGCATTTAGTGGGAGAACACAAGGCCCAATTGGAAAACCTACAGTGCCAAGTTACCGAGGCCAAGGGAAATGAGTTAAGGTTGCGGGAGAAAAACGCCCGCTTGGCAAGGCAGATTAGGGAACAGGAAGAGAACGTGCAGGAGGTAAAAGCCGCTTACAAGCTAGCGAGTGAACAGGTTTGAGGAGCCGACCACGGCCCCTGTAGAGAGAGGATAGAAAATCTGAGCCGGGCCCTCCGGAAGGCAAAAGGCATGGTATGCCTCATAAGCTCAATGGCAGGCCAGGCAGATTTTATGGGGAATGAGGGGAGGACAGTTCCAACGTCACCTGTAGTGCTTAGGGATGACCCGGTTGAGAGAGAGGAGACCTCACGGCCACCACCCATAGCACCAAGTTTCAGCAAGGTTTGGCAGCAAGGGGGAGTGGAACCGGGGGTGGAACCCGAAGTGGAGCCAGAGGTGGAGGCAGAGGTAGAGCAAACCCCGCCCGAGAGGTCGGAGCCGGGACCGATGTGCCCAGCGCGGCATTGGAGGTTCGGCCCACCCGCCAATGGCGACAATGAGGGACCCCTCCAAAACCAGTTCGTGTTACCCTTTAACACCCAACAGCTCAGGGTTATGGTCAACCATATTCCGAAGCTTTCTGCAAAGGGAGACCCCTCGATCCACTTCAGGGAAATAGAGCAGACCGCCAGTGTCAATGACTGCGATGACACTGAGAAGGCCAAGATGCTGCTATTCTCCCTGGAGAGTAATCTCCTCCAATCCCTCTCTGACAAATGTAAAAGGGGGCAGAGCGGGTACGAGGAGCTTAAAGATGCGGTTCTGGAGGCCATGGGGATGGATGAGGGAAGTCCTTTCTCCTGCGTGGAGAAGACGATCCAGCTCTCTGGGGAAACCCTGCAGGCTTTTGCGGACAGGCTGTGGCCGGTGTACCGGAAGGCTTGCCCGGGGACGCCGGGCCGGGCGTTCCTGAACGGGGATTCCCTGACGCATTGGCTCCGTTGTCTGGTGGCGAACAGCTTGCCACAGGTCCGGGCCAAGGCAGAAGCCTGGTTCGATCCCAAAGATCCCCAGACCACAGAACCCACGGTAATTAGGCAGCTCACTCTGGCTTACAAAAATGGTAGGGGAGCCGATGCACACCCACCCAAGGGGAAGGTGCATGAGGTAAAACCCGGACCGGGTAGGAAAGAGTGGCACCAGGAAGGGAGTAACCCCCCCAACACAAAGACCAATTGTTACGGGTAAGGGAAGGATGGTCACTGGCGGAAGGAGTGCAAAAACCCTTGGAAGGATAACAAGGGAAAGCACCCCACAGCCCCAGCCCAAAAGGCGGGGGCAGGGACCCCTTCCACAGAGGTTGAGTCACTTTTGGACGCCATGACGTCCTTACTGACTGGCCGGGGGAGAGTAGCAGCCGCCACGGGTGCTCTCACCCCGTCAGCCCCATCCCACCCACAGCCGTGACTAGAGCCAGCGCAGCCTGTTTATCTGTGTTCTCTCCGATATGATGAGTGGAAAAGACCCCTTTTGGAGATGGAGGTGGCGAAGGTGACGAGGACATATCTGTTAGACACGGGGGCATCATGCACCGTGGTCTACTCAGCTAACCCCATCACCTCACCTCTTTCCAGCGGGGTCCCATACAGTCTATCGGGGTTCACGGGTAGGGAACAGGCCGGCTCATTTTCCATCCCGCTCGTCATTCGGATAGGACCGCACCGCTCCAAGTGGACGTGTGTCCTGATGAAATGGGATGTGGAGGGTGGAAGAGGGGTCCTGGGGGCCGACTTTATCGTGGGTCACGGGATCCTAATGGATTTGAGGAATCACTGCCTTTGGAGGGCAGGTAGAGTAAAGAACGGAGAAGTCGTAATAATCCCGGGAAAGGAAGGGAAGGGGACCCTCTGCACCATGATGCCCAAAGAGGATTATAACCTCTGGCTCATGGTCAGCAACACCCCACCAGAGTTCCAGGCATTTGTGCAGGCCCATCTGGCCACATTTGCCACTCACAAGCAGGACTGCGGGAGGGTCACAGGGTTCGAGGTCAGCGTAGACGGGGATCCCATGGCCCGACCACAGAAACAGTATAACTTCTCCAGGGAAGCAGAGCCGGACATGGAAGCAGCCATGTCCTCGTTAGTGCAGCAGGGAGTTCTGAGACCGATAGCTACCCACGTGTATTCTCCGTTATGGCTGGTCAGAAAGCCGGACAATTCCTGGAGGGCCACGGTGGACTATCAGGTGCTCAATAGTAACATCCCAGCCTGCGCACCCACAGTAGCAGCAGTTGCCGACCTCATCGGGAGTATTCCAGCATCCGCGACCACTTTCATGGTGCTGGATATTTCAAATGGGTTTTGGTCCATCCCTGTAAGGAGGGAGGATCAGTACAAGTTTGCCTTTACGTTTAAAGGGCAACAGTACACGTGGAACTGTTTGCCACAGGGCTTCCACAACAACCCCAGCATTTTCCATCGGTGCATGGCCGACAGTTTGAAGGATTTTAGCCAGCCCAGACAGTTGGTTCAATATGTGGATGACCTACTCCTATTCACTGATTCGAAAGAGGAGCATGGCCCGCTATTGGCCGAACTGTTGGAGCTGTTAGGACAGAAGGGTTTTAAGGTAAACCCCAAGAAAGTGCAGATCGGCCAGCAGGAGGTGAAATTCCTCGGTCTGACTGTGCGCGCTGGAGAAAGGGCCATAGATAAGGCTAGGAGGGAGGCGGTACAAGAACGACTGGTCCCTAACACAGTAACTGGTGTGAGGTCAATCCTAGGGCTAACCAGGTACTGTAGAGACTTTATTGAGGACTATGCAGCCACCGCAGCCCCTCTTCTCCGACTCCTACACAAGGGAGTGGAGTGGCTTTGGGCTGAGGGTTGCCAGGCAGCATTTGTCAGGCTCAAAGAAGACTTGCAGACCGCGCCAGCTTTAGGGGCCATTGTTGAATCCGCGCCTCAATAATACACGGACTGCGGGAGAACAAATAAACAGGTATTTTACTGAACAGAGAGTAACGTCAGACTGAAGTACAGAAGCCTGCTAGGGCCTTTTATACAGGGGTGGTCACTGCCGATACTGCAGTATAAAATCAGTTCTTCTCTTAAAGGTACATACACAACAATTCCTCCCCTTTTAGATTAGCAGTACATAACATTCATTTAACAACTAAATAATAACTAACTACAATTACAATTTTCTCTGTAATATAAACATCAACTGAAATAATCATTTATAAGTTCAGTCTTTGAGGAGGCTTCCTGATCCTGACTGGGTAGTGCCTTTCTCGAGTATCCTGTTCTTGCGGTGGAGTCGATTCTGGCTCATTGTCATTGGTTGGTTCATCAGCTTCCAATACCACTGCTTCTGAGGTAGATGCAATCTGTACTTCGGGTTCATTACCAGGAGCACATGCTCGTGGTATAGGTTTGGCTTGTTCCTGTGACTCTAGAATCTGGTCAGCATGACGTCTCACGATGCTCTCTCCAATGTCCACTGTGTACATTAGTGGTCCCTGCCATGTGCATATCATTCCTGGCTGCCATTTTTCTGTTCGGTAGTCGCGGGCCAAGACTGGTTGCCCTATCTTGAAGCTCCTGGTTGGCTTCTCATTGATGTGCTGGAATTGCTTATTCTCAACATCTCATCTTATGTTTGGTTTGAGCAAATCCAAGCGACATCTTAACCTTCGGTTAAAGAACATCATGGCTGGAGCTTGGTTGGTGACTGCATGTGTCACATGTAAGCAAACAAGAAATTATCCACCTTGTGTTGCAGTGGTATGTTGTCGTTATACATCGCCTTTATTGCTTTTTTAAAGGTTTGAACAAACCTCTCAGCCAATCCATTTGTGGCTGGATGATATGGGGCGGATGTGTAATGCTTTACCCCATTATTCCTCAAAAACCTCCGGAAATCCTCGGACACAAACTGTGCTCCATTGTCAGAGCAAATCTGTTCTGGCAAGCCATTCCTGGTGAAGATGGTCCATAGGACTGCAATAGTTTTCTCCGTGGTGGTGGAGGACATTTTGATGACCTCTGGCCATTTCGAATGTGCATCCACGGCGATTAAAAACATTGAGTCCATAAATGGACCAGCAAAATCAATGTGTACCCATTGCCATGGAGATGAGGGCCACTCCCATGGGTGTAGCGGGGCCTGTGGTGGAGCGTTTTGGACTTTCTGGCATCCTGTGCAGCTCTTGATCATATCCTCGATTTCTTTATCGATTCCCGGCCACCACACAAATGCCCTGGCTAGGCTCTTCATTTTTACCCCTCCCAGATGATCCTCATCAACAGGGAGCCGGCTACCAAAGCCTTGCCACCCCCGGAAGACCAGGTGCTCACTCTGTCGACCTCCGACGTAAGGGGTGCTCTACGCGGAGTGAACACACGAAAGGCTGCTGGACCGGATAGCATCCCTGGACGGGTACTCAAGGAATGTGCTGATCAGCTGGCTGATGTCTTCACCGCCATCTTCAATCTGTCATTGGCCCAGGCAATAGTCCCTACATGCTTCAAGACCGCTACCATTATTCCTGTGCCAAAACAAATGGCTGTGACATGCCTGAACGACTATCGACCTGTCGCACTCACACCCATCATAATGAAGTGTTTCGAGAGACTGGTCTTAGCCCACATCAAAGCCAGTGTTCCTGCCTCCCTTGACCAACACCAGTTTGCCTATTGTGCAAACAGATCAATGGAGGATGCAATCACAACTGCTCTACACTCGGCACTGAATCACCTAGATGGTAAGGAGACCTACATCAGAATGCTGTTCATAGACTACAGCTCAGCATTCAACACTATCGTCCCCAACAAGCTGGCCACCAAACTCCAAACTCTTGGTCAGAACACTTCCCTCTGCAACTGGACCCTGGA
This sequence comes from Somniosus microcephalus, assembly GCF_052327205.1. NCBI lineage: Eukaryota > Metazoa > Chordata > Chondrichthyes > Squaliformes > Somniosidae > Somniosus > Somniosus microcephalus. Next base: position 97,027,552 of record NC_140992.1, on the reverse strand, counting down.
CTTCCTAACAAACAGACCCCAGTCTGTCAAATTAGGTAACCACACCTCCCCCGCCCCTGACCCTGAACACGGGGGCCCCACAAGGATGTGTGCTGAGCCCCCTCCTCTACTCCCTCTTCACCCACGACTGTGTGGCTGTTAATGGTTCCAACACCATCATCAAGTTTGCGGATGACACCACGGTAGTAGGCCAGATCACCAACAACGATGAGTCAGCCTACAGGGAGGAGGTCCAGCATCTCGTGAAGTGGTGCGCCGATAACAACCTGGCCCTTAACACCAAGAAAACAAAAGAAATCATTGTGGACTTCAGGAAGTCCAAAGGCGGAAGTCACACCCCCATCCACATCAATGGGGCTGTGGTGGAAAGGGTGGACAGCTTTAAGTTCCTCGGAGTCCACATCACGGAAGACCTCTCCTGGTCCCTCAACACCTCCTCTCTGGTGAAGAAGGCCCAGCAGCGCCTATATTTCCTAAGGAGGCTGAAGGGATGTAATCTGTCACCCCTGATCCTCTCTAACTTTTACCGCTGCACTATAGAGAGCATCCTGACAAACTGTATCACAGTATGGTATGGCAGCTGTAGCTACTATGACCAGAAAGCCCTGCAGCGGGTAGTCAAAACTGCCCAACGCATTACCGGCACCCGGCTACCGACCATAGAGCACATATACCAGAAACACTGTCTACGGAGGTCACGGTCCATCATCAAAGCCCCTACTCACCCCAGCCACAGTCTGTTCGCCCTCCTGCCATCTGGGAGACGCTACAGATGCATTTGCACCCATACGACCAGATTTAGGAACAGCTTCTTTCCCAGGGCCGTCATCCTACTGAACTCCACAAATAAACTCTAAAGCCTGCACATCTGCCAATGCACGTTATTATGGTTACATTTATGTTAATATACTACAAGCCAAATGTATGTTGAATGTTTAAATGTCTTAATCCAAATGTACACTCTCGGGAGCCGCAAGCCTACATTTCGTTGTACTGCACTTGTGCACTAGCAATGACAATAAAAGTTGATTTGATTTTGATTTGATTTGAAGCTCATTGAGCACTCTATCTCTCAACTTGGGTGGAATTACCACTCAGGAGCCACACATCAAGGTCCCCCGGCACACTGACAGCTGTTCTCTCCTTGGCAAGAATGCTGGCAACAGTAAGTCGCCATGTGCTGGCCATCCCTTCACCGTCAAATCATAGACCAGAGAGAGTGTCGGGTCATTTTGGGTTTCCTTCTCTATACTTGAGTTTGTAATAGGTAGACATTCGACTATGGTCGAATGGAATATCTCAACATTGTAAGAATTTGCAATAATTTACAGTTCTGAAGATCAATTTTTTTGATTAAAGAATCCCTGGGCGTTGTGCTTTTAAATTTCCAGGGATAAAAATGGCTGTCACCACATGGCCGAAGACAAAGGACAATGCTTTGTTTACAAAGCAATTGAATGCTATTAGCATTTGTTTGTATATCGAGTGGATACATCTAAACTGCAGAAGAGACTTTTGTACCTTGAATGGGAAATGTTTAAGAATTGAATGGGTTTTAAATCACCCAGCACTGGACAATAGGGCTGTTGCATTCTCTTTTGTTTCAGCCCAGGGAGCTCCGGAAGACACATTAAACCAGTCTAACCACTCTGAGTTAGCCAATCACAGCTTTCTCTTGTGTATTGGACCCTTTGGGCGGCGAATTTTGCACACAGCCCTTGCAGGGCAGGACGGCAGGACCTGACCAGGTATAAAGATAGCTGCTGAGAAGCTATCTCTCTCTCTCTTACTTCGCTGAACCACAGGTGAGCAGGGTGTTCTGACTCCTCAACAAGGCAACCTAGCAGGAGTTTGGGGTGGTGATTTGAGGGTAATTGTTAAGATTGTTTAAATAACATTGTAGCCATTTTATCCCTCGTTTTCACCGTCTGCAACCCCCCTGTTATATAGTTTTAATGTAATTACTGTGTTCGTGTGGTATAGTTTATTCTTTGGATTGTAGTTTATTTTAGTTAATAAAACTTGATTTTTTCTCTCATCCAAACTACGTGTCTGTTTTAATATCAATAATTATAAGCCCTGCAGTCAGAACTGGAAGGTGGGGTAGCGATTCGAAACCACTGTTTTAGAATTGGTTTTATTGGAATTGGTCTCAGTGCAGGCAAAGGCTGCAAGACCAGGAAAATTACTTTAAACCAGTTTAAAGAAGCCACAAACCCTTACAAATGGCGACCGCGGCAGGACTGCAGGCCGTTTTTGATATGATAAGTGGTCTGGATCTAGAGAAAGCATCAGTTATTGTCTTTCTTGCTTTCAGTCTGTGGGCAGCCCTACGGAAGGTAGTGGCAGTGTGTAAGCTGACCTATCGGGGTATAGGTGGCTGGGCTAGGAAGGGTGAGATGGGAGAGCAGGAGGAGGTTAAAGAGGCCAAGAATCGGGAGTCCCAGCTTGAAAAATGCCAGGCGGAGGTAGAACGCCTCAGAGAGGTGTATGAGGCCAGAGCTAGTGGTATGAGGGTGCGGGAAGAGAATGCACGCCTCACACTAGAGGTCACGAAATGCCAGGCATTTATAGAGCGCCTTGTGCAGGAAGTCACAGAGGCGAGGGACAGAGAGATGAGGCTACAAGAGGAGAATGCACACCTCACCCAAGAAGCTAGCGAGGGAGAGAGCCATGCGAGAAATGAGATAGAATTCCTAAAGTACCAAATCACTGAGGCCAGGGAAAATGAGATGAGACTGCGGGATGAGAATGCCAGGTTTGGTGAAGCAGATCATGGCCCCTGTAGGGCAGAGATAGAAAGCCTTAACGTGGCTTTAAAGGTAGCAAGGGGAATGATTTGCGTGATCAGCCCGAAGGCAGGTCAGCTGGATTTTACTGGCAGCCCAAATCAAACCGCCCCAGAGGCAACACCCAGGGAAAGGCTGGCTAGGGAATTAGAGACCCCAAGACCGCAGCCCACAGCTCTGAGTCTTGAGGAGCCCTGGCAGCAAGGAGGGGTGGACAATGGGGTGGTAGAACGCCAGCAGGTCCCGCTAGGCAGGCGGGGACCAGGACCAGTGTACCCCCTCAGACAACGGAGGTACGGTCAGCCCGTGAATAATAACCCAGGGGCTGTTCAGAATACCTTTCTCATACCTTATGATACCCCACAGCTCAGAGGCATGGTGAACCATATTCCCATGCTCTCTGAAAAGGGAGACCCCTCAATGCACTTCCAACAAGTAGACCAGGCAACCGATGTTAACGGCTGTGATGATGCAGAGAAAGCCAGAATGTTGCTTTTCTCTGTGGATAGCAGGCTCTATCAGACCCTTTCCAATGATGCCAAGAGAGGGCAGAAGGATTTTGAGAACATGAAGGAGGAAATACTGGAAGCCATGGGTGCGAACGACGGCAATCCGTTTGATCGCATAGGTAAAACGAAGCAGCAGGAAGGGGAGACCCCACAGGCATTTGCAGACAGGCTGTGGCCAGTCTACAACCGTGCCTGTGCAGGGGGACAAGATAGGGCACAGCTGAACCAGCAGCAGCGGACCCAATGGCTTCGTTGCCTGGTGTACAATTGCCTGCCCCAGATAAGAGCAAAGGCCGATGCTTGGTTTGACCCCCGAGATCCCCTAGCAACCGAAGCGACTGTAATCCGGCAGCTCACGGTAGCATTTAGGAATGGGAGGAATAGTGAGAGCCCCCAGCAAAAGGGTAACGTCCACAAGGTTAAACCTGGGGCTCCGTATAAGAAAGAGTGGCACCAGGAGGGGAACAGTCCCTCCCAGGCTAGGTTAAATTGCTATGGGTGTGGGAAAGACAGTCACTGGAGAAAAGACTGTAAGAATCCCTGGAAGGATAGCAAGGGAAAAAATCCCACAGCCCCAGTCCAGAGGGTAGAGACAGGAATTTCCCCCGCCTCAGTCGAGCCGCTACTGGAAGCAATGCAGTCTCTCCTGACCAACCAGGGAAAGGTAGCAGCCATCAGTGGTGCAGCCGCCCCCTCGCCCACCTCTGCCTCCCCACTATGACTAGAGCCCGTGCAGCCTGTCTGATGCGCTATCAATTACTCATAAAAGACTGAGAGTTAAGAGAGTAACTAAAGGCTTTTATTAACAAAAGAATGAAGGTCTGCCTCGAGTGGTCGACCGGTCCAGAATACAAAGGGGCTGGGGAGCAGTCACCTTTATACTAGGACTTGTGGGAGGAGTCAGCCGAGGCATGTCCAGGCATGTACACAGTGGAATACAAACAGTGGTTTACCACATTCACCCCTTGTTTAAAATTGAGTCCGGCGGGGTGAAGTGTATTAAAAGTTAGTGTATTGGAGTCTCTCCGGAGGTCTTGTCTGCCGCTGTGATCGGCGTGGCGATGGCAGGGGTAGTGCAGCTTCCGGCGTCGAGTCCCGCGTAGGCTGTGGCACAGGCGTGTCGTCCTCGTAGATGTCGAGCGGGTCGCTGGGCACAGGCCTGCCGTCTGCTGGGGCTGGATATCAGATCGTGGGGGGGGGTGGTAGTGAGTAGTGGGTTACTGCGGCCCCCGAGGGTGCAAGGTCTTTTATGGAGACTGTGTCCTCCCGCCCGTCCGGGTATGCAATGTAAGCATACTGGGGGTTGGCGTGGAGGAGGTCGACCCTCTCGACCAGGGGGTCCGTTTTATGGGTCCTCACGTGCCTTCTCAGTAGGACCGGCCCTGGGGACGTCAGCCATGGCGGTAGCGATGTCCCCGATGTGGACTTCCTTGGGAAGACAAACATTTTCTCATGAGGGGTGGCGTTAGTGGCAGTGCAGAGCAGTGACCGAATAGAGTGGAGCGCATCGGGGAGCACATCCTGCCAGCGGGAGGTTGGAAGGCCCCTAGACTTTAAGGCTAGCAGGGCGGCCTTCCAAACTGTCGCATTTTCTCTTTCCACCTGTCCGTTCCCCCAGGGGTTGTAACTGGTGGTCCTGCTTGTGGCAATACCCCTAGTTAGCAGGTACTGACGGAGTTCGTCGCTCATAAACGGTGAGCCCCGGTCGCTATGGATATAGCTGGGGAAACCGAACAGGGTGAAGAGGTCGTTCAGACATTTAATGACCGTGGCACTGGTCATGTCCGGGCAGGGGATGGCGAACGGGAAACGGGAGTACTCATCAATAATATTGAGGAAGTACACATTGCGGTCGGAGGAGGGGAGAGGCCCTTTAAAATCAACGCTCAGGCGCTCGAAGGGGCGAGTGGCTTTTATCAGGTGGGCCCTGTCTGGTCTATAAAAGTGCGGTTTGCGCTCAGCGCAGGCTTGGCAGTTCCTGGTCATGGTCCTGACCTCCTCAATAGAGTAAGGCAGGTTGCGGGCCTTGATGAAGTGGAAGAACCTGGTGACCCCCGGGTGGCAGAGGTCATTGTGGAGGGCCCGCAGTCTATCGATCTGCGCGCTGGCGCAGGTGCCACGCGATAGCGCATCCGGAGGTTCATTGAGCTTCCCGGGCCGGTACAAGATCTCGTAATTGTAGGTGGAAAGTTCGATTCTCCACCTCAAGATCTTGTCATTTTTGATTTTGCCCCTCTGCTTGTTGTTAAACATGAAAGCAACTGAACGTTGGTCAGTGAGCAGGGTAAATCGTTTTCCGGCCAGGTAGTGCCTCCAATGACGCACAGCCTCCACAATCGCCTGGGCCTCCTTCTCAACAGCTGAGTGTCTGGTCTCCGGGCCTTGGAGGGTTCGTGAAAAGAAGGCCACGGGTCTCCCCACCTGATTGAGGGTAGCGGCCAGGGCAAAGTCGGACGCGTCACTTTCCACCTGGAAGGGGATGGATTCGTCCACTGCGTGCATGGTGGCTTTGGCAATGTCTTCCTTGATACGGTGGAAGGCTAAGCGGGCCTCCCCCGGCCCCTTTGTATTCTGGACCGGTCGACCACTCGAGGCAGACCTTCATTCTTTTGTTAATAAAAGTCTTTAGTTACTCTCTTAACTCTCAGTCTTTTATGAGTAATTGATAGCGCATCAATTTTATTAACAAAAGAATGAAGGTCTGCCTCGAGTGGTCGACCGGTCCAGAATACAAAGGGGCTGGGGAGCAGTCACCTTTATACTAGGACTTGTGGGAGGAGTCAGCCGAGGCATGTCCAGGCATGTACACAGTGGAATACAAACAGTGGTTTACCACACTGTCCGTCTGTGTAATCTCCGGTATGATGAATGGAAGAGACCGCTTGTACAGATGGAGGTAGAGGAGGTTACAGGGATTTATCTATTGGATACGGGGGCATCATGCACCGTGATCCATACGGATAATCCCACCACCTCACCTCTGTCTAACGGGGTTCCATACATACTATCGGGATTCACTGGTCAGGAGCAGGCGGGAGTATACTCCAAGCCACTCTCAATCCGCCTGGGCACGATCCGGACCGAATGGACGTGTATCCTGGCAAGGTGGGAGGCGGAGGGAGGAAAGGGGATCCTAGGAGCCGACTTCCTGGTGGGCCACGGGATCCTCGTGGATCTCCGCAATCATTGCCTGTGGGGAGCCAATACGGGTGGAGAGGGAGGTGTAGTAATCATCCCCCGCAAGGAAGGGAAGGGGACCCTGTGTACTGTGAAGCCTAAAGAAGGTTACAACCTCGAGCTCATGGTTGAGGGTGTCCCGGGGGAATTCCAGACAGTTGTGCAGGCTAATCTGGCTGCGTTTGCCACGCACAAACACGACTGCGGGAGGGTCACAGGGTTTGAGGTTAGAGTGGATGGGGACCCCATGGCCCGGCCCCAAAAGCAGTATAATTTCCCCAAGGAGGCGGAACCCGACATGGAGGCAGCCATGGCCTCTTTGGTGCAGCAGGGAGTGTTGAGGCCCATAGCCACCCATGTTAACTCTCCGCTTTGGCCGGTCAGAAAACCGGACAATATGTGGAGAGCCACGATGGACTATCAGGTGCTTAACAGCAATATCCCAGCCTGTGCACCCACGGTGGCAGCAGTTGCCGACCTGATAGGAAGTATTCCAGCATCCGCTACCGTTTTCACGGTGCTGGATATTTCTAACGGGTTTTGGTCCATCCCTTTAAGGAGGGAGGATCAATACAAGTTCGCTTTTACCTTTAAGGGGCAACAGTACACGTGGAACTGCTTGCCACAAGGTTTTCATAACAGCCCCAGCATCTTCCACCAGTGTATGGCAGATAGTTTAAAAGATTTCAGCCAGCCCACACAGTTGGTTCAATACGTGGATGACCTGCTCCTGTTCACTGATTCAGGAGAGGAGCACGGTCCATTATTAGCCGAACTGCTAGAGCTACTTAGGAAAAGGGGTTTCAAGGTAAACCCAAAGAAAGCACAGATCGGCCAGCAGGAGGTCAAATTCCTGGGTCTGACCATCCATGCTGGAGAAAGGGCCATAGATAAGGCAAGGAGGGAAGCGGTCCAGGAGTTACCGATTCCCAATTCAGTAAGAGGGGTGAGGTCGTTCCTGGGATTGACGGGGTACTGCAGGGATTTTATAGAGGACTATGCAGCCACAGCGGCCCCTCTGCTCCGTCTCCTACACAAGGGGGTGGAGTGGTCCTGGGATGAGGGATGCCAAGTGGCTTTTGTTAAGTTAAATGGAGACTTGCAGACCGCACCAGCCCTAGGAGCAATAGATGGGAAAAGGGAGTTCTTCTTGGAGGTAGCGGCCAGCGGGGATAGTCTCAGTGCTGTGCTGCTCCAGGAGCGGCACGGCAGGCTAAGGCCCGTGGTCTACTCCTCCAGAGTCCTCACAGATGTGGAGAGGAGCTACTCCAACTGTGAATGGCACCTTTTGGCCACACATTGGGCTGTGAAAAGATCTTTGGTTTTCACAGGCACCTCTCCCATCACCCTCCTCACACACCACACACCCACCCAGATGCTTCTGGATAGGAGGATTAAAGATGGGACAGTGAGCAGTGCCCGCATTGCGCGCTGGACCCTCCTCCTCTCACAGATGGATCTGAGGGTAAGGGGCCTTTGCGAGCCAAAGCTCACGGCCAATATGGTATATCCTGGAACAGCCCATCGGTGTTCCATAGAAGGGGTATGGGAGGTGGATATAGGTTTACGGGCCGGGATACATCCCTCAGGCCGTGAGATCTATGTAGACGGTTCCAGCATGGTATCCGCTGGAGTACGACTCACAGGTTGCGGGATTTTTGACCCAACGGCAGACGTTGCCTTGGCAATCAGGCTTCCTAACACCATGAGTGCCCAGCAGGCTGAACTGTCCGCGGTGATGTACGTGGTCACACACCCCGACATCTTCCCTACCCCGTATACGATTTGCTCTGACAGTATGTTCACTTGCAACTCGTGTACGGAGTACCTGGCCATCTGGTCCCGTCGTGGGTATACCTCCGCCGACGGGAAGCCCTTGACAGTAAAGCCCCTACTGGAGAAAATCCTGGCAGCTGTGGGGGAGGAAGGTGCTGTTTTCATCCATAAGGTGAAGGCCCATTCCTCCACAGAGCCCCGCAGCCAGGGTAACCAGCAAGCCGACATGCTGGCCAAGGAGGGCGCACACGCCGGCACTTTCTGGGACCCGTATGAGTCTGGGCCTGTGGCGGCAGCCAGAGGTAGGGATGGGGCCCAAGGGAGCTCAGGGGTAGTGTTAGCCCCAGATCTCAAGACGGTCCAAGCCCAGGACCCAGTCCTGAAGGTTGTCATGAGTGCAGTGATGGAGGGCAGGAAGTTAGAAGGCCCTTACGGTGCAGCCACCCTCTCCATAAGGGAAGGCATGCTGTTCAGGGGGGAACAGTGGGTAGTACCCCAGCAGCACCAGAGGGAGTTCCTTCAGCTGGCCCATGAGGGGCCGGGAGCGGGACACCCCAGGCCGGAGACCACCTGGCAACGGGTGGAACAGGCGGGATGGTGGCCAGAACTCTGGGATGATGTCCGCGAGTTCTGTGCTAGCTGTCTTGTGTGTGCAGCAAATAATCCCGATCCCCACAAGAGGAAGGTGCCCATGGGACACATTAGGAGGGTCGAGGGACCATGGCAGTCGATCCAGATCGACTATATAGGGCCCTTGCCCACCACCCAGGGAGGCTATAAGTACTGCCTCGTCCTGGTGGATGTGTTTTCCAAGTGGGTGGAAGCCTTCCCCTGCAGGACGGCCACAGCAATGGGGACTGCAAAGATCTTGGTGAAGGAGGTGTTCTCGCGGTGGGGACTGCCCCAGTTCGTGGAGTCTGACCAGGGAGGCCATTTTACTGGCCAAGTCATGCAGAACACCCTCAGGCTGCTTGGTATTCAAGGGAAGTGGCACGTCGCCTACAACCCACGGTCTTCAGGGATTGTGGAGCGTATGAACCGTACCCTTAAAGAAAGATTGAGGAAAGAGGTCGTGGGGTCGCCCCAAAAATGGGCAGAGACCCTACCTCTGATCCTCATGGGGATCCGGGCCAGTCAGTCCAAAAGTACAGGGCATTCACCACATGAGCTCATGACCGGCAGAGTTATGAGGACCCCCACTCATGACCTCGCCCCAGTTCTCACCGAAGGACAACTGCAGGAAATAAACCGGGATAAATTCACCTGAAACCTCCTAGAACACCTCAAACGGATTTATGGGCAGGCAGCAGACAGCATGGGGAAGCAGCATCGGAATAACCGCTGTTGCTCGAGCCTAGCAAGAGCCACCAGTGGGAGATAGGAGACCTAGTGATGGTAAGAAACGATGCCCGGGTGGGAAGTTTAGAGCCACTCTACATGGGACCCTATAGTATAGTGGATAGGGCCAGCCCCATGGTCTATGCTGTAAAACTACCCCGGTGCACAAAGTGGTTCCACGTCAACCAATGCAAATTGTACAAGGCAAGTTCAAGTTCACCGCCTGTAAAGACAGGCACTGTGGCCTGTTTAAAGGGACCAGCTTCCCAGCCCGCTTCTAGAGTGGTCCCCCCCATGATGTGGGACCCTGCGGGGGCAGGGATAGCAATCCCTCTTGCAGGAGACATAGGGAGGGAGCTGCCACCAGGTTTTAAACATGGGGAGGAAAATTTCCAGCCACCAGCAGCGGGTGGTGAGAGTATACCTGCCCCCAGCACAGGAGTGGGCAGGGAAGAGCAGACAAACCCAGAGAGAGATTTGCACCGGCAGGCTGCCAGGTACATTATACAGTGTGGGCTATTTGGACATGGGGGAGAAGGTTCCCAGCCAGCTGGGGCTGTGACCCAAGCTCAGGGTCCGCCAGCCAAAGTTTCCCCCATAGAGACACCCCTCAGAAGGTCTCAGCGGGTGCCCCAGCCTAAGAAAGCATGGTCACCCACTTTACAGTGGAGTAGGGCGGTCTCCCGAGCCAGGGAGAAGCCAGAGAACAGAGGCCCCCACTCAACAGCCATAAGCTGCGGGGGACCAGAGACAGGAGGCAGTCCAGCTTCACTGCAGCCAGCAGCAATCTGCGACAGTGCCAGAGATTAGCCTGGCCGTCCGGAGACGGACGGCATTTGTATTATAGCTTTGGTGTGAATGTAGCGTGCTTTTAAGGTGTATTTTAAGTTTTGTTGATATAACTAGTTTCAAGTTTAAGTTTAATGAGTTTAAGTTTACATGTGTGCCGAACGTTTGTGTTTTGGTCTGAGGTCGAGGGACCCGACCATGTCTCCACCTAAGGCAGCAGGTCAGTGAGACCTGGCTGCATGTCCTTTTAAGTTTTTACAGGAGATTGGAAAATGAAGCAGCCATGTTCGCCCAGCCCGAGCTGGGCATCGAATGAAGATACGGAGACAGAATGTTGGGGATCACCTCGCCACTGGACGAATCCAGGAGACCCCGCAGCGATCTTCGGGAAAAACCGGACAGGGTCCGGAGGAACTTGCCTACTCCTCCTACGGGGAGGAGATGGCCCCAGCTGGGTGGGGCACGGCCCCCAACCCAGCACTATCCTGACCGAAGTTCACTTGCGGGAGACCTCGCTGTTGAGGAGTCACGATGGGGAAGTGCGGGTGCCTTGTGATAGGGACGCGTTCCTCGGGGGTGGGTGGTGATGGCCCGGGTAAGATCGTATAGGGAGGGGGAGACCCAAGAGTCACGTGGGTGCGTTCGGGGAAGGGAGGAACTCACCCGGGGGCCCACGGTCAAAGTGAGGGTAAGTGTGGCTGGGAAGGATGAGTGGGTGGCCGGATCAGTGTGGGGCCAGGGAGAGCCGCCACACAGGCACCCATCATTTTCTACAGCCAGTCGAGGGTAGACGGGAGGGGGAAAGGCTGGGAGTTGAGACCCCATGCTCCCCGGTCTTGGTCTGTGCTAAGGTATATTTTAAACAGGAGGGGTACCCCGCCTCCACAAAAGGACAAGGGAACGGCTCGGGGCTGGCAGAGCAGATTGGTCGGTAAATCCATTCTGCCTGTTTTAAAGTTTAAGACGATCAAAAGGGGGTGGAAGGTACTTTTACTGCCTGAGTGGGAGCAGCAATGCCCACTCAAATTTCGCGACCCATCATCGGCATGTGATGATCGGGGTTCACTTAAGCATGTTGTTTCAAATGTTTAATGTTTTTTTTTGTATTTTGTGTTACAGCCCCAAGTTGAGCAGAGGCGTAGGATCCTCTCTGTGCTCGGGACCAGTTTGTGACAACTCCAAGTTGAGCAGAGGTGTAGGACCCTCTCCGTGCTTGGGATCATTTTGATTACATTGTGTAACTAAGATTGCAACATTTTGTAATAACTTATGATGTAAAAAAGTGATTGTAAATTTGGTTTACACTGTATAATTTTACAAGCGTGTAGGGGTATGAGACCCCTTATTGAAAACTGAAGTATCTGTAAGATGCCTACCGTACCATGGTTTTTTTTCTTGAATTTAAGGGGAATAGATGGGACGGGGATCAGTGGCAGATAGCTATTTGGTAAATACAGGGGATGGTTGTTTGTGAGGGGTCAGAAATTATTGCTCATTTCTTCAAGAGGATACTACAAGCAAGCTGGAAGTATCCAAGGGCGGACTGTAAGAATTCGCAATAATTTACAGTTCTGAAGATCAATTTTTTTGATTAAAGAATCCCTGGGCGTTGTGCTTTTAAATTTCCAGGGATAAAAATGGCTGTCACCACATGGCCAAAGACAAAGGACAATGCTTTGTTTACAAAGCAATTGAATGCTATTAACATTTGTTTGTATATCGAGTGGATACATCTAAACTGCAGAAGAGACTTTTGTACCTTGAATGGGAAACATTTAAGAATTGAATGGGTTTTAAATCACCCAGCACTGGACAATAGGGCTGTTGCATTCTCTTTTGTTTCAGCCCAGGGAGCTCCGGAAGACACATTAACCCAGTCTAACCACTCTGAGTTAGCCAATCACAGCTTTCTCTTGTGTATTGGACCCTTTGGGTGGGGAATTTTGCACACAGCCCTTGCAGGGCAGGACGGCAGGACCTGACCAGGTATAAAGATAGCTGCTGAGAAGCTATCTCTCTCTCTCTTACTTCGCTGAACCACAGGTGAGCAGGGTGTTCTGACTCCTCAACAAGGCAACCTAGCAGGAGTTTGGGGGATGGTGATTTGAGGGTAACTGCTAAGATTGTTTAAATAACATTGTAGCCATTTTATCCCTCGTTTTCGCCATCTGTAACCCCCCTGTTATATAGTTTTAATGTAATTACTGTGTTCGTGTGGTATAGTTTATTCTTTGGATTGTAGTTTATTTTAGTTAATAAAACTTGATTTTTTCTCTCATCCAAACTACGTGTCTGTTTTAATATCAATAATTATAAGCCCTGCAGTCAGAACTGGAAGGTGGGGTAGCGATTCAAAACCACTGTTTTAGAATTGGTTTTATTGGAATTGGTCTCAGTGCAGGCAAAGGTTGCAAGACCAGGAAAATTACTTTAAGCCAGTTTAAAGAAGCCCCAAACCCTTACAACAGGGTCCACTCCAGGTGCTTCCTCCACCGTAGGCAGCGGCAGGCACGACAGCCCATCAGCGTTTCCATGCTGTTTCGTGCCCTTATACTCTATTTCGTATTGATGTGCCCCTAGAAAAAGGGACCATCTTTGCAGCCGTTGCGCCATCATCACCGGAACGCCCTTCTTTGGGTTAAAAATGGAGACAAGAGGCTGGTGATCAGTCAGTACGGTGAATTTCTGCCCGTGCAGAAAGTGATTGAACTTCTTCACCCCCCACACCAGGCTGAGGGCCTCCCTGTCAATCTGGGCGTAGTTACACTCGGCTGAGGTTAACGAGCGTGACGCAAAGGCTATTGGCCTCTCTGAACCATCAAGGAATTTGTGCGACAGCACCGCTCCAATGCCGTAGGGAGACGCATCACATGCCAACCGAATCGGTAGTGTTGGGTTGTAGTGGGCCAATACTTCTTTTGAAGTGATTAGGCATTTACATTTCTGAAAGGCACGCTTACACTCATCACTCCAGTTCCATGTTACTCTAGTTTGCAGCAGGGCATTCAGTGGGTGCAGGATTGTAGATAAATTTGGCAAGAACTTATGGTAGTAGTTCACCAACCCAAGAAACGACCTCAGCTGCGACACATTTTCCGGTGCTGGAGCCTTGACTACAGCCTCAATCTTGTCTGGCGACTTATGCAACCCTTCCTCATCAATCATGTGGCCACAATACGAGGTTTGTCTCCTGAAGAACTCACATTTGGGGCGATTGGCTCATAGCCCATATTCCTGCAATCTAGTGAGCATCTGCTCCAGGTTGGCAAGGTGTTCACTGTCATTTTCGCCCGTAACCAGGATGTCGTCCAAATAACACTGGGTCCCTGGGAACCCTTGCAGGACTTGTTCCATCGCCCTCTGCCAAATAGCCGGGGCTGATGCTACCCCGAATACCAGTCGATTGTACTGGTAAAGGGCTTTGTGAGTGTTTATCGTGAGGTATTTCCTAGATGCTTCTTCCACCTCCATTTGTAGATACGCTTGGGCCAGATCAATCTTCGTAAAACGTTTCCCGCCAGATAGTGAAGCAAAAATATCTTCTATCCGTGGAAGTGGATATTGCACTGTGTGTAGGACTGGGTTCACAGTTACCTTGAAGTCCCCACAGATGCGAACCTTCTTCGGCTCCCCAGGTGTGCTGCTCAATGATTTCTTCATTACAGGAACGATGGGTGTGGCCCACTCGCTCCAGTCCACCTTGGACAGCACACCCGAACGCTCCAGACTCTCCAGTACTGCTTCAACGGCTGGGCGGATCGCATACGGCACCGGTCTGGCCTTAAAAAATTTTGGGTTTGCGTTATCTTCGATTCTTATCATTGCCTTTACTCCTTTTAGAGTCCCAAGTCCTTGTTGGAACACCTCTTTCGCGTCAGTTAGAATTTGTGACAGTCGTCCAGGTGTGACGTCATCATTCTTTTTGTCAGTCACAGTTAGCGCCTGAATGGAATGCCAATCCAATTGTATTTTTTGGATCCATTCACGACCCAATAATGGTGGTCCTCCATCTTGTAGTATATATAAATACAGTTTCTGTGTTTCCTTGCCGTTGTATTTAACTGGCACCCTTATTTTTCCTCTGGGGTAGACTTTTTGCCACATGTATGTCTTCAATACAATGGACGTGTCCTTTAAGGGTATGTGTGAGAATAGCTGCTCATAGTCTCTTCGATTCATGACAGTTAGGGCTGAACCCGTATCCAATTCCATCTTTACTTGGGACCCTGCTATCAAGAGGGTGATCCAAATGGTTCGGTGATCCTCCTTTGCGATCATGTTGTGTAACTTTAGACAACTTAGTCTCCTGCTCCCGGAGTCGTTATCACTCTCCTGATCTTCCGAACTACTGTCTGTCATTTTTTTTACTTTCTTGTACTTTTCCTTAGTAGTTTTTGTAGTGTTGGTTTTCTTTCCCGACCTGCGGACTCTTGCTATATGTCCCATTTTCCCGCATTGCCTGCATACTTTGTCCTTAAACCAGCAGTCCTTCTGATCATGGGTTGTTCTGCCGCAGCGATAGCACTTTTCTGCTCCATATGCCATTTTGTTAGCGCTGTATTCTTGTGGTTTCTGTTGTATTTCCGCAGCTCCCCGTGCTGCTGCTCGTAGGATACTGCCACACTGAAAGCCTGTTCTAGCATCAGGTCCTTTTCCGAAAGTAGTCGTTTCTGGGTTCCTTCACTCTGGAGCCCGCAGACAAACTTATCCCGTAAGGTGTCTGCCAGTCCTGCTCCGAACTGGCAGTGCTTCGATAACCTGCGTAGTGCCGTAAGATAGTCAGCATTGTTCTCATCTTTGTGCTGGTTTCTTTTATGGAGCTTGAATCTTTCTGCTATCAGCAGCGGTGTAGGGTTTAGGTGTTCCAGTAAGATATTAACAATCTCCTCAAAACTTTTATCCACTGGTTTAGCTGGGGTAATTAAATTCCGCAATAGGCCGTATGTTCTCGCGCCCATAAATTTAATGGGCCAGAAATTGGTGAACGGGGCTTGCAGCCCCGTTTCTGCACTTACCCCGCGCTACTGCCGATCAGCTCCAGGGACGCCTGGAATTGGTGTTTCCAGAAGAAGAATCCCGGGCAGCGTATGACGTCACGCCGCCCAGGAGTGCAGCCAGCGCGAAGCCAGGAGCGTTCAGTGCAAGTGAGACACGCCCCTTGAGGTCTCAGTTTCACTGGACACGCCCCCAATGTTTCTGTCAAGCTGCTAAGCATTTTTACATGCAAAGCAGCAGTTTAAATAGGTTTTTGGAAGTTTTTGAAGATTTTGGTAACTTTTATAAACTTTTAAAAATGTTTACATTATTTTGAGTAATCTGAAGTAGTTTTAAACAGAATTAAAGCAATTTAAAGACTTTTAAAAGCCCTAAAAGAATTTTTTTAATTCCATTTATTTATTTAGCAATGTCGTCGTCATACGTGTCTTCACACTGTTCCCTTTGGGGAACTGTATGAAGTGGTGGAAGGATTTATGGCCATGATTAACGCTCATTCCGTGACCGTAACCATCTTTGAACCAGGCATTAGGGCGGTTAGTCCTATGGCGGGAGGGTTTTACGGGCTCCCACAAGCTATACAAGGAGGGGGGGCCACCCACACCCACGGACGCAAATATCCCACTGGATGTCAACCCAGAATTTAGAGCCGGAGCTCCGACTCCACTTGCCGGGACTGTCTGGAGCGGGGTTTGAAACCCTACCCTGATCTGGCCCAGCGGCGGGGATCCTACCGCTATGACAAAGGCCCAATCCGATTAGCAACGTGAAATGGCAGCATAGGGCTCCAGTCACGGGGAGGGAAAAGGCACAGGAAACATATGGGTGTCACCTTTTGTGCGGAGTGGGCCTTTTGCGTAGCAGTAAGCATCCCCGCCGCTGGGCCAGAAGGAGTAAGGTTTTGATCCCACTCCAGACAGTCCCGGCAAGTGGAGTCGGAGTTCCAACTTTAAATTCTGGGTGGACATCCAGCGGGATACTTGCGTCCGTGGGTGTTGGTGCCCCCCCCCCCCTCAGATGGGTTGTGGGAGCCCGTAAAACCCTCCCGCCATAGGACTAACCACCCTAAAGACTGGTTCAAAGATGGTTACGGTCACGGAATGAGCGTTAATCACGGCCATAAATCCTTCCACCACTTCATACAGTTCCCCAAAGGGAACAGTGTGAGGATACGTACGATGATGACCTCTTGCGCAATGCACCTCCTTGGACCCTCAGTCGCAGATGCGAGGGGGCAAGTCGTGCAATTGTTAAATTTTTCATTTTATTGACATGTAAAATGTTGGCCCAGTAATTCCCTTCCAACTGCGCGAGTACGGTCAGGGTACTTACGCATCTGGCCAGATGAAATGCCGGTTTTCAGCATGCACAGTGCTTTTGGGGAAAACCGGCATTTCCTGTCCTCTGAACGAAGGGGTTCAGAGGCAGAACGCGTGCGACTGCACAGGCAGCGCGTGCGCAGTATAATTCGCCGCTTTCATTACTGCTTTCAGTGAGGTCAAGTCCTTACAACTTACACATGAAAAAAGCATGGGTACAGTTGCTCCAGAGGCTGCGGAGGAAGATATTTCTTATCGTGGAGCTTCTGAAAGTATGTATGTCTGTATATATTCCTTTGCGTGTTATGTATATATTCCTTTACTTATGTGTATGAATGTATTATTTAATTATGACTTTCAGAGAAAGTAACTTATTGGAAAATCATAATTAAAAACATACATTCATACACATTAGTAAAGGAATATAAAACATACATACATATACGTAAAGGAATATATGTGGACATACATACATAACTCATTCTCACATTCCATTCACACAGCCACAATTGCTCCTTCTATCTACCGTTCTGAAAACCCTTTAAAAAAAAAAAATTTTTAACTTTAAAACTTACTTAAAATTTCTTAAAATAACTTCCCTCCCTTTCCCAAACAAAAATATTGCATTTCAGAAGCTCCACGATAAAATGTTTCTTCCTCCGCAGCCAATGAACCACTTTACACTTGCTTTTTTCAAGTGTAACTTCTGAGGACTTACCCTCACGGATTTCATGAATGAAATCTACGAAGTTCACTGCGCAAGCGCTGCCTGTGCAGTCGCACGCGCTCGAGATCTGGAAATGCCGGCGTTCCCCGCATGCGCTGTTCATGCTGAACGCCGGCATTTCCAACGGCCAGATGCGTGAGTACCCCGAGCGCACAGCGGTTCGGGTTAAAGGCCCATCGGCCAAGAAAGCCCCACCCATCAAAGCCCCTAGAAAGTCCCCACTGACGCCCCAGCTGAGAAAGCCATGGTCACCCGCCCTCCAGTTACCAAGGGCCGCCCCTCGAGTCAGGGAGAGGTCCAAGGACACAGGTCCTCAGCCAGCAGCCATGGGCTGTGAGGGACCAACAGTGAAGGACGGTACGGTCACGCCAGGGGTGGCGGTGAGCCGCAGTCCGACCAGGGATTAGCCTGGCCGCCCAGAGACAGGCGGCAGATGTATATAGTTTTAGTTTAAGTTTTAGTTTAAGAAAAGTGTAATTATTTAGCTTAAGTTTGGGTGTTTTTGATTTAAGTTAAATAAGGTGATGGGTAGTTTTAAGTTAAGAAGTCTGTTAAGAGTATGTCTTTGGGTCGAGGTCGCGGGACCCAGCCATGCTTCACCAAGCCAGAGAATCTCTTGGGGACCTGGCTGCATGTTTTTACATCTTTTTGCAGAAAGACTTTCGGGATGGAAGGGATCGTGATCCTATTCGCCCTGATTGGGATGAGCGCAGGGAGACGGGGTGACATCCAAGACTCCCACATTTACGGGTGTTCGGGAGACAGAGCGCCCCTAGCGATCGATGGGAGCGGTGAATGGAATGCGGAGGAGCTCGCCGTTTACGTCCACAAGGGAAGGTGGCCAGGATGGCTGGGGTCCAATTAGTCTCAGTACTCCAGCCAAACCAGCTTCACGTACGGGGAAGCCTCCCTCCTGTGGCCCAGGGTACGGGTCGTTACCACGAGGGTCAGCGTCACCGTTGGAAAGTGAATATGTTTGACGTGTAAAGGACACATTCCTCTGGATAGGTGGTGGTGGCTCAGAAAGTTGAGCAAGGACATGAGGAACCCCAAAGTCGAGTGGGAACGGTTGGGAAACAACACCCATCGGACGATTACCGGGACTCATGGAGGATAAAGCGTGTGTTGGGACAAGTGGTGGGAACCGGATCAAGGGATTTATATCTGTATGTGGGGGTCAGAGGAGGTCTGCCCCGCAGGCATATCCATTATTTTCCACCGGCAGTGGCAAGACGCCTGGGAGGGGATGAGGTGGGATACCAGCCTGAAGGCATGCGCAGTCCCATTCTCCCCGATCCCAGTCAACGCCACTGAGCTGGTAACCCGCCCCCGTAAGCCTCTGCCCACGGTGCAGACGGCGAGGTTATCCAGGGAAGGTTGCCCCACCACCACCAAGGGACCAGGGAATGGGTTGGTACTAGTCCCCACCGATCAGATGCTGTACCAGGGGGTACACTACGCGGTAGCCTCCGTGATTTTAAATCTCACCGAGGTACATTTACCGGAGTGGTGTCCCAAAGAAACAGAGCAGCTAAACCAAGCCCTATTAAAGGACATGTTCAAGAAATTTTACGAGTTCGATTTTGCCCACGTGGACAAGACCGAACTGTACACCACACACCGAGAGCTTTTGGGTAATGCAGGGAGACAAAGAAGGGGAGTATGGAATGATGTTTTTACTGCGTTTAATACTGGGTCCTCTGTCATCAACAGCTTGGATGACATAGAGCTGCAGACCCAGATAAACGGTTTAAAAACACAGTTAAAGAAAATATTACTGGCTGAGAACAAGGTAGTGGGCTCGGAGTTGCATGAGGATCAGGCCATGACGGTCCATTTAAAGGAGATCATAGCCGAGTTGGAAAAGCAGGCAAAGACGGTAAATGCTCTCACAAGGGAGGACAGAAATGCTTCTGATCAGGCTGCGCAGAATGAGGTGCGCGTGCTATATGGGGCGTGGTTACTGGGCGAGGGCCACAGTAATCTGGAGGATTTAAAACAGGGTTTGGTCCCCTCCTGGATTAGCAACAAGCACCTCGCAGCCCTCCACCCTTTTGAGAATGCATTAAGCCCGTGCCAACTCCGGCTAGCCTCCGAAGCCTACCCAGTCCCCATGGATTGTGGGCGGTCCAACCACACAATCATGGGAGTAGTAGTTAGGACGCCGGTTTAAGTCTTTTCCCCTGTATTTTTGATTAAAGGATTGTTTCTTTTGTGTTTGTTATTTTTAATAAAGTTTTTTCTTTTGTTTTTTGCGACGCGATTTAATAAAGACATGTGTACCAAGTGGTGCAGGGGTGTTGGACCTACTCCATGCTTGGATGTGTGTAAAGTCTGTAATTTTATCCTATGTATGCTTATGTACACTACATTTTCGCGGAATGGGACGTGCATGTGTCGTGGGTATATTAGATAGGTAATTACAGGGGAAGGTTGACTATGGAGGGTCAGAAAATTTTGCTCACCTTAAAAGTATGATACTTCAAGCAAGTTTTAGTATCACAGGGGGGAGTGTAAGTTTTGCAAAATTTCTACATTTCCCCAAAGGTTGTTATTAATAAACGGGACCCTGCGTGGACATTTTAAATCAAAAAGGGTACCCAAAGATGGCATCCGTGCCTTGTGGCAGAAAGCCTGTGAGATTTTAAAACTTGGACTCTGCAACGAAGGCAGCTTGTGGAGAAATTGAAACCAAAGCTGCAGTTTCTGTGAAGAGAGACTTTGTAATTTGAAACCAGACAGGACTTTGAATTATGTATTAGATCAAATTGGAGACAAATCTAAATCCAGTTAGGCCTATAGTTAAGGCCATCAAGCAGTTTACATATATAATCGGCAACAGATTAAGAAAGCCATCGAGGCTGGACAGGACCATCAAGGAACATTCATAACAAAACAATTCAATTAGCGGGCCGGTAGATGCGATTACCAGCCAGCTAAAAACAGTTAGTATAGATTGCTACCATTATTTAAAATAGCCCGCCAAGATTAAGACAAAGAACTAAGCTGATTTGGCACGCAGATAAGGGTTTTCGAAAGGAGTATAATTGAAGGCCCTGGGTAGCAACCTCTCTCCCCGTTCTCTGCTCGGCTCTTCTGCCCCTCAACCTTGTGGCTGTTGCTCTTTCCCCGTCCCATGCTTACCCCCTGGCCTTTGCCCGTGCCTTTCCCCACTCCATCTGGAAATCGCCCCGGCACCGTATCGGGCGGACATGGACAGTTCAGGTCAGGCAAGGCGGGACGCGACGAGGGAAGGAGGGAAGGCCAACTGAGGAAGACCAACTGAGGAAGACCACCTGAGGAAATGAACTGAGGAGACGAACTGAGGGTAGGCTTCGAATCATCGGGCCTTCAGCCTCAGCTAACCTGCGACTATCTTCATACAAACTCAAACTGTCGGCCGAAGAAGAGGAATCATCCCTGCAAGGTAAAGTACCCAAACAGAGATTTTAACTTTGGGGTACTCGAACCTGGTCAACGCCCTTGCAGCACCCGGAGACCACGTGACGATGGCAGGCTCCAGAGAGCACCAAGAGCGAACCCCGAACCCCACCGCTGTTTTAAGTTCAGCAAACCCTTTTGATTGGTGAGCATTAATTCTGGCCCCTCAGAGCTTAAACTAGTTAGGTATAGGGGGTGGGATAAGGATAAGGGGATTGTTAAGATAGTTGTTTTCCCTCGATGTGCCATGTGTTTCCCATTCCCTGTATAAGTATATAGTTATTTGTACTTGCCTGTAATTTTTATATACCGGTAACTTCTTATAAGACTGTGTTAATTTTTCTGTTTAATAAAATCTTGAGTTTTGCTTACATCCAAACCACCTGTCTACTCGAGTCTTTCCTGTATCACTACCTGTAGCTAAGTCCGGTGTCGAGAATCTCAGGGGTGTGGAAGCGATTCGAACTGCTCACAGGCAGTCAGAGGCATAACTGACTGGGCCCACGTGCCACCCCCTACAATGAGGAGGAATTTCTTCACTCAGAGAGTGGTGAACCTGTGGAATTCTCTACCACAAAAGGCAGTTGAGGCCAACTTATTAAATATATTCAAGAAGGAGTTAGATATATTTCTTAAGGCTAAAGGGATCAAGGGATATGGGGAGAAGGCAGGGACAGGGTACTGGAATTTGGATGATCAGCCATGATCTCATTAAATGGCGGAACAGGCTCGAGGGGCCGAATGGCCTACTCCTACTCCTATCTTCTATGTTTCTATGTTTCTAAGCAATGGAAGGGGTGAAAATTGATAGACAGGATGTACTAGAAAGGCTGGATATGCTTAGAGTGGATAAGGCACCTGATTCAGATGGCTTGCTTGGGGGAGGAAATAATGGAAGGGCTTGCCATAATTTTCTAATCTTCCCTAGATGTGGGGGAGGTGCCTGAGGATTGGAAAGTGGCAAATGTGACACCATTGTTCAAGAAAGGGTGTAAGGACAATCATAGTAACTACAGTTTAACATCAGTGGTGGGTAAAGTTTTAGAAAATAATCAAGAAAAAAACTAACGGGCACTTACCGCTAATTAAGGAGAGCCAACAAGGATTTGTAAAAGGCAGATCATGTTTTGACTAATCTAATTGAATATTGTAATGGGTGGTGTGTGTGGTCAGCTTTGCCTCTGACTCCCTGAGCAGTTCGAATCGCTCCCACTCCCTTGATTCTAGACCTGGACTTATTTGGGGTTGTAATGAAATTGCAGCAAACAACTGAATTTGATACAAGAACTTTGGTTTTTATTTGAGACAAGAAAATATACACAACACAATAATCTTATCACTCTAAAAGGGAGGAAAACTTCGGAATATACGAGGGAGAATGACAATAGACAAAATACTTCACCCCTCCCAATCCCACTACACTAACTAGGTTGGATTCCAGTAGACCAGGGAAATGCTCACCAAATGTAGGAATAGTTTGTAGAATGGGAAAAACTTGCAGATCTTTGGTTTCTTCCGAGTTGGTTTCTTGTTGGTCGCGGTGGCCCAGTATTACCTAGTTGTTGGTAATATTGTTAGTTGTTTGTTTCGTGGGGCCCTTGGTTGCCGCGATTCCTTTCCATTCTCCTTCTGTTGTCCTTCCATCGATTGATTGTCCCGAGGCTGATGTCTTTCGAATGAGCAGTGCCTCTGTCTGTGTCTGTCCGAACTGTACCTTCAAGTTCACACACCATCCGAATAAACTTCACTGACTGTCCATATGACTCTCTGACCGAACAACTTTCGAACTGTTTTCTTGTGGAGACAGGTCTTTAGTTTATACTAAACGAAGCCTGCTAATCTTGTTAGATTTTGGGCGGGCTCATTAACTTTAATAGTTTTAACATTCTTATTGAGCTTCGGGGCTGGTCCCATCTAGTTTTAATTGACTTTTAACTGGTTCCGGGATTGCTTCGAAATCAGTTTAAGTGTGCGAAGTGGTTTTGAATGTCTCTCTGAGTGGTTTAAACTGTTGTTCGATTGTCTTCTCCTGCTGGGGTCAGGGTCTCTTTTGTTGATTAGTGGCATGTACTGTATTATTCATATTCTTGAACTGTCCTTCCGTAGGCCTATTGTCATTATGTATGAATGACTGAGATGGTCCAGAACATTCCCAGGCAATCTGGCCTTTGCCAATACTCAAACTGTTTGTATTACAGGGGCCCATCTCACCTCCTTTTGTCACAGCCTTCCACAGGCCTGGACATGCCTTTTAAAATAGCCCAAAATCCTGGGGTTTTGATTTTTAAGCCCCTTTTGGCCCAATATTCTTTTATACAGTCCAAAATCTCTTCTTTTCTTAGTTTGGGGGAACCTGTTTAATTTTTTGCAAGCCTTACACCCCCCCTGTGATACTTTAAACACTGTAGCATCATCCTGGGTGAGTGAAACTTCTGACCCCTGAGAGCCAACCTTCCCCTGTATTATCTAAACTAAAAACCCAAAAACAAAACACTCTCCCATTCCCCTTTATGTGTAGTGTTTACAGATATATACAATGTACGAAAAATTCAATTGCATTCACATCCAAGCAAGGAGGGGGTCCAACACCCCTGCACCACTTGGAAAATTACACACACATAGGAAAAATAATGACACACACACTCATCAAACTTTATTTTTAATGACGGTCAAGGTTGGTTTTACCTGGTCATAGACTTTATTTTTGTCCCCTGCTCCCTCATGTTGAGAGCGGAGCATCCTGTCCTTTCCCTTGCACTTTGTGCACAACAAGTAGAGAACTATACCGAGCTGGCAAACCACTAAAAGATGTGAAGCCAGTTGAATCCAACAAGGGACCTCTATATTTTCAAAAATATCCCACCAGGGTGGAACTACAATATCCAAGATCTTGGCCCCTATCTCGACTGTCTTCTGCTCTAATGTGTTGAAATGTTTCTGTGAGATGACCACTGCTTTTAATAGGGCGGTAAGATATTCGGGTAGGGGGGAATTTCATAGCCGAAATGTGTTACGTAATTCTGCAGGTTGGTAATGTTTTCCCTGACAGTGAGGCGAACAGTTGAGGGTTCAGGGATGGGTACAATCCATTCCTGTGCCACTTGAACTTCTGCCTCGGGTTTAAAGCAGAAACTGCTGTCACGCACTGGACACCAGATGTGCTGTCCATGCCGGTAGTGGGGCGCACTTGTGGTGACACAATATGTCCCACCCCCTATGAATGCTACCTGTGGGGAAACATGGCCTTGTGCCATTACCTCCATGGTACAGTTCACAGGTTGTGCGCCAGCAGCTTTAAACCCATACTGTGGTCTCGAATAGGCATTCAAGTGCTGGGGACACAGTATTATGTGTGCTCCCCGGCTCCGGCACCCGGAGAGGTCTGTACCTGTCATAGCGTGCTCCCACTTTATGACATAAGGTGGGACCTCTGCGAAACAGACGTGTGTACCCCCTTGAATGATCCCAATGTTCTCCACCCTGTACACTGGTGCGGGTCAGGCTGTCCCACCCATGACCGGCATCCTCGCTACTATCCCCATGATAGTGTGATTGGAACGTCCACAATCTACTGGGACAGGGAAGGCTTCAGAGGCTAGACAGAGCTGACACGAGCTCAGTGAATTACTAAACGGGTGGAGGGCTACGAGGTGCTTGTTGCTAATCCAGGAGGGGACTAAACCTTGTTTTAAATCCTCCAGGTTGCTGCGGCCCTCGCCCAGCAACCATGCCCCATATAGCACGCACACCTCATTCTGTGCAGCTTGATCCGAAGCATTCCTGTCCACCCATATGAGTGCATTTACTGTTTTGGCATGTCTCTCCAGCTCAGCTATTATCTCTTTTAAATGGACCATCATAGCCTGGTCCTCGTGTAGCTCTGAGCCTACCACTGTGTTCTCCTCTGTTAGGATTTTTCTTAACTGGGTCTTTAAACCATTTATCTGAGTTTGTAACTCTATATCGTCTAGGCTATTTACTACTGAGGATCCTGTATTATAGGCAATGAAAATGTCATTCCAGTTTCCCCTCCTTTGTCTCCCCGCGCCCATATTATGCTCAGGATGTAAACTGTACAGTTTTGCTTTGTCTACACTGGCAAAGTCGAATTCATAAAATGTTTTAAACATTTCCTTCAGCAGGGATTGGTACAACTGTTCTGTCTCCTTAGGGCACCACTCAGGTAAGTGCACCTCGGTCAGGTTCAGGATCACTGAGGCCACTGCATAGTGTACCCCCTGGTACAGTAACTTATCGGTTGGCACTAGGACTAAACCATTCCCTAGTCCCTTGGTGGTGGTAGGACACCTCTCTACTATAGTCCGTGATGTCGTGGTCATGGGCAGGGGCTTCCGAGGGCGGGTTACGAGTTCGGTGGCATTGACTGGAATCGGGGAGTGTGGGATTGCGCACACATGCAGGCTGGAATCCCACCCCATCCCCTCCCCAGCATCTTGCCATTGCCAGTGGAAAATGATGGATATGCCTGTGGGGCAGACTTTCTCTGACCCCCACATACAAACATAAATCCCCTGATCCGGCTCCCACCACATGTCCCAACACACACTCACTCCCCCTCGGGTCCTTGTAATCGTCCGATGGGTATTGTTCCCCAATCGTTCCCAATCGACTGCGGGGTTTCCTATGTCCTTGCTCAGTTTTCTGAGCCACCACCACCTATCCAGGGGAATCTGTCCTTTACATGTCAAACACAAACATTTCCCCTCGGTGACACTGACCCTCGTAGCAACGATCTGTACCCTGGGGCATGGGATGGAGGCCTTCCCGTATGTGAACCCGGTCTGGCTGGAGTACTGTGTCGAGTTAGACCCCAGCCACCCTGGCCACCTTCCCTCGTGGAAGTAGATGGCGAGCTCCTCCACACCCCGTTCGCCACCCACTGCGGTAACGATCGGCGCTCTCTCTCCCGAGCACCCAAAATGTGGGAGTCCTCCACGTCTCCTCGGTCACCGATGCTCACCCCTACCAGGGCGAGCAGGAGCAGAACCTTCCTCATCCCGATTTCCTTTCTGTAGGGACACACAAACAAAATAGCCATGTCCCGAGAAGGTTCTCTGGCTTGACACAGTTACCAAAATTCAAAACTTAAACTTATCATAAACTAAAATTAAACTATTAAAATTCCAAACTGTAAAAAACACACTTAAAACTAAAAGTTATATACATCCGCCACCTGTCTCCGGACGGCCAGGCTAATCCCTGTTAGGCCTCTGCCTTTTGTGGAATCTGGGCAGCTTGA
The DNA here is from genome assembly GCF_052327205.1 of Somniosus microcephalus. Lineage (NCBI taxonomy): Eukaryota > Metazoa > Chordata > Chondrichthyes > Squaliformes > Somniosidae > Somniosus > Somniosus microcephalus. Next base: position 97,001,432 of record NC_140992.1, on the reverse strand, counting down.
ACACCTGGGCGTAAGGTAACCTGTGCCACCAGACCCGGAGGGTCCTTCTTAAAAGACCTGGGAGTTTCCCTGAATCCCAGTTAATCGGGGGAGTGTGCCCTCCTGTGCTGCAGCACACTACCTCTTTCTGTGTGGCTGCCGAGTCCCTGTCCTGTGATGCGCCTCAATAACTTCAAGGCTCAAAGTTAACTGGATAAAACAAGGCTTTTATTAGCAAAGAAAGATGCCTGTGTCTTCACCTAGCTTCACCTAGCATTCTGGTGTTCTGCTGCAAGACAAGCCTGGGCTTGTCTTAAGTAGGGCCAGGTATGGGCAGAGCCGATACACCCAATGGGGAGAAAGGGGGCGGTGCACTATATACAATACAAGGTAAAACACAGGAGCAGGCAATACAAACACAGGAGCAGGCAATACAATATATGTAGTTAAATACAGTGTCTGATGAATGACATATTTCATCACATTCACCCCTTCTACAGATTTAGTCTGTCCGGGGGTGTGATAGTCCTCTGTGACCGACGTAACGGTTGCGGTGCCGCGGGTGCCGGCTGGGTGTCCCGGGTGACCTCCTGGGTCTCTGCCGGGGGCGCCACCGGGGTTGTTGAAGGAGTAGGTGGTGGGGGTACCGTTGGCTGGTGTTCTTCCGGGGGTGATGAAAAAATAGTGGGTGGAGTGGGTGGGTAATAGCTGTTGTGGTTGTTGTCGTTGTTGCTGTTGTTGTTGTAGTCGTTGTCGTTGTTGCTGTTGTTACCGGCTGGGGCGAGGTCTTTTATGGACACAGTGTCCTCCCGTCCGTCGGCGTGCCGGACATACGCATATTGTGGGTTGGCGTGGAGCAGTTGCACTGGCTCCACGAGAGGGTCCGTCTTGTAGCCCCTCACATGCTTCCGCAAAAGTACCGGACCTGGGGTGGAGAGCCATGACGGTATGGATACGCCTGAGGTGGATTTCCGGGGAAACACAAACATTAGCTCATGAGGCGTGGCGTTAGTGGCGGTACACAAGAGTGACCGTATTGAGTGGAGCAGATCTGGAAGGACTTCCTGCCAGCGGGATATAGGGAGGCCCTTGGTCCTTAGAGTTAGGGTGACTGCCCTCCATACTGTCCCGTTCTCTGGCTCCACCTGACCGTTACCCCGGGGGTTGCAGCTGGTGGTACGGCTCGTGGCAATCCCCTTGGACAGCATGCACTGGCGTAGCTCTTCACTCATGAAGGACGCCCCCCTATCCGTGTGGATATAGCTTGGCATACCGAACAGGCAGAACAGGCTGTTGAGGCATTTAATGACCGTGGCACTGGTCATGTCTGGGCAGGGGAAGGCGAATGGGAAACGGGAGTATTCGTCCACAATGTTCAGGAAGTAAACATTGCGGTCGACGGACGGGAGGGGGCCCTTGAAATCTAAGCTAAGCCGCTCAAAGGGCCGTGTAGCTTTGATTAGGTGGGCTCTATCAGGGCGGTAGAACCGAGGCTTGCACTCAGCGCAAGTGCGGCAGTTCCTGGTCAGAGACCGAACTTCCTCAATCGAGTAGGGTAAGTTGCGGGACTTTATGAAGTGGAACAGCCGTGTGACCCCTGGGTGGCAGAGGTCATTGTGGAGGGTCTGTAGCCGATCCCCGGTGGCGTTGGCACACATCCCTCGTGAGAGGGCGTCGGGGGATTCGTTAAGGGGCCCCGGCCGGTATATGATGTCGTACTCGAAGGTGGAGAGCTCGATCCGCCACCTAGGAATCTTATCATTTTTAATCTTCCCCCTCTGTTTATTATTGAACATAAATGCTACCGACCGCTGGTCGGTAAGTAGGGTGAAGCGTTTGCCGGCTAGGTAGTGCCGCCAGTGGCGCACTGCCTCCACGAAGGCTTGGGCCTCCTTTTCCATGGAGGAGTGTCTGATCTCGGGCCCCTGGAGGGTCCTCGAGAAGAAAGCTACGGGCCGCCCCACCTGGTTGAGGGTGGCCGCCAAGGCAAAGTCAGACACATCACTTTCCACTTGAAAGGGAGTGTTCTCGTCCACTGCCTGTAGCATGGCCCGCTCAATATCCTGCTTAATGCTTTTGAAGGCAGCATGGGCCTCAGCAGAGAGCGGGAAAGAGGATGCTTTCAAGAGGGGGCGGGCTTTATCGGAGTAGTTAGGGACCCATTGGGCATAATACAAGAATAACCCCAGGCACCTTTTCAGGGCTTTGGGAGTGTTGGGCAGGGGCAGCTCCCGTAGGGGGCGCAATCGGTCAGGGTCTGGTCCAATTTCCCCATTCTCCACCACTCTGCCTAGTATGCAGAGGCGCGTGGTGTTGAAAACGCACTTGTCCTCGTTGTAAGTGAGGTTGAGTTTTTGTGCGGTTTTCAGAAACCTCGCGAGGTTTGAGTCGTGGTCCTGTTGGTTGTGGCCGCAGATGGTGACGTTGTCGAGATAGGGGAAGGTTGCCTGCAAGTGGTGGTCATCGACCATGCGGTCCATCTCCCTCTGAAAGACTGAGACCCCATTCGTCACCCCAAAGGGGACTCTGAGGAACTGGTAGAGGCGTCCGTTTGCCTTGAAGGCGGTGTACGAACGGTCCTCTGGTCTGATAGGGAGCTGGTGGTACGCTGACTTGAGGTCGATAGTGGAGAACACCCGATATTGGGCAATTTGGTTCACCATCTCGGATATGCGGGGTAGCGGGTAGGCTTCTAGTTGGGTATAGATGTTGACTGTTTGACTATAGTCAATCACCATCTGCTTCTTCTCGCTACCCCTCACCACCACCACTTGGGCGCGCCACGGGCTGTTGCTGCGTTCAATAATGCGCTCCCTCAGGAGCCTGTCTACCTCGGTCGCGATAAACCGCCTGACCTCCCAGCTGTACCTCCTGCTTTTGGTCGCTATTGGCCGGCAGTTAGGGGTAAGGTTCGTGAATAGCGAAGGCGGCTTTACCTTCAGGGTAGCCAGACCGCACACTGTGAGGGGCGGCTGGGTCCCACCAAAATTGCGCGTGATGCTTTGGTGGTGGCACTGAAAATCCAGGCCCAAGATCACGCTCACACATAAATCCTTCATAATTAACAGTTTAAAATGATTATATACAGTGCCTTTAACGGACAATCGTACCGCGCAGTAACCCGCAATAGTCGATATCTGGGTTTTGTCGGCCATAGAGATCGTGCCCTGAGTAGGGACTATAGTTAGAGAGAGTCGTTGTACCAGACCAGGGTGAATGAAGCTCTCCATGCTCCCGCTGTCAATTAAACATTTAACCTTGCACCCGTTTACCTCGATGTCCACCATCGATTTGGGTAGTGGGTGCGGTCTGGACTGGTCCACTGTGATCGACGCCACTGTAGGGCCCTGATCGGGACAAGATGGTGGGCCACATGAGGCCGGGTAAGATGGCGTCCACGATGTCTGCTCGCGAGATGGCGGACCCCATGAGGTCGGACAAGATGGCGTCCAAGATGGCCGCTCCCACGGCGCGCACGCGGCGGTGGCGGGTTTGCCTGCGGGGTTCCCTCTGCACACCTTCCCAAAGTGCCCCTTCTTACCGCACTTACAGCAGGTGGTGCCTTTTGCCGGGCACAGGTTCCTGGTGTGCTTCGGCTGCCCGCAGAAGTAGCATTTGGGGCCCCGATGCGTCGCGGCGGTCGTAGGGCTTCTGGGGGGAGAGCAGGGCCCTGACGGTGTTGGGCTACCGGGCGGGGAAGCAGAGGCGGCGTGGGCCGCGCGGCCTGAAGAGTAGGAGTCAGAGTTCTTCTGAGCCACATCCAGCGATCGCGCTGTGTCCACAGCCTGTGTCAGATCTAGGCCCGTTTTCTCTAGCAGTCTCTGCCGGATGTAATTAGAGCTAAGGCCTGCGATAAAGGCATCCCGAATAAGCTCGTCTGTGTATACCGTGGCTTTCACGTCTTTGCATTTGCAGTCTTTGCCAAGCACTTTTAGGGTGACTAGAAAGTCCTCTAGCGACTCTCCGGGTCGCTGTGTGCAGGTAGCAAGCAGATGCCTGGCGTACACCTCGTTGGTAGGCCGCTGATAGTGGGCCTTTAGAATGTTGCAGGCGTCCAGGTAGGTGGCGGCGTCTTGGATGAGTGGAAAAACCCGGTGGCTTACCCGATTCTGCAGGATCCCGAGTTTCACATCTCCGGTGGCTTTAGAGGCTGTGACGGCTTCGGAGTTGGCCATAAAAAATTCCAAGCACTGGAACCAGTGTCCAAACCGTGCCGATGCATCCGAAGCATGTGGGTCCAAATCCAAGCGTTCTGGTTTCAAAAGTTGATCCATCGTTGAAAGTTTGCTAATAAAATTGATGCGCCTCAATAACTTCAAGGCTCAAAGTTAACTGGATAAAACAAGGCTTTTATTAGCAAAGAAAGATGCCTGTGTCTTCACCTAGCATTCTGGTGTTCTGCTGCAAGACAAGCCTGGGCTTGTCTTAAGTAGGGCCAGGTATGGGTGGAGCCGACACACCTAATGGGGAGAAAGGGGGCGGTGCACTATATACAATACAAGGTAAAACACAGGAGCAGGCAATACAAACACAGGAGCAGGCAATACAATATATGTAGTTAAATACAGAGTCTGATGAATGACATATTTCATCACATCCTGTCCTGTGGGTTCCGCGCAGCCTGATGCCGCAGGCTGGGGACCCTTCTCTCTCTCTCTGCCCAATGCTATCTCTCCTGTGAGTCCCTCACCTTTGGAGGCGGCAGGCTGGGCTCCCTGTCCTTAGACTGGTCCCTGACCTTGACTTTTCCCTTTCTGTTAAGGGTTCTCCTGGGGCTGGACCCTTTAAACTGGTCCACTGGTGACCATGGGAGTTTCTGCAGTGGTATGTGAGGAGACCTCCTTAGGGCTCCGGCTGCTGGGGGTGTGTCCCAGGTAAGTGGAGGGAGGGCCCCTCCAGTCACACAAGCCACTGCCCCCACCTTTGCGGTCTGTGAGTCTGTCACAGCTGCAGGCTGATGATCTCTATGTTTAAAATGGTTCACCCTTGCTGGCCGCTCCCCTTTCTCGGTTTTAAACAGTTTACATAGCAGCCTGTTTTAAAGTCTCGTCCGCTGCCCTGAATGGGCCATCTATGGGCTCCCCATTCTCTCTTTACCAGGACAGCCTTAAGGACGGAATCCTGGGCTTAGACCTGATTTGAGTCCGGGGCCAAAGCTACCCCCTGTGTGCCTCCCTTGTCCCAGATTGTGGCTACCGGACCTGCTCTACAGGGATACCAGAACTCTCCTTCCCTGGCCCCTTGCTTGGCCACCTCGTCGGTCTTTTGGTTACCCTCCCATGTGGCATGGAGGGATCTTAAATCTATGGCCAAAGGTTTGGACATTTCCCCAGCCTGCTCGTTCACTGTGAATCCCATTAGGCTAAATGGACCTTGTTAGACCTGGGTGAATTGGTCGGGTCTTCCGAATGGACCACCATGCTGGAAGCTCCAGTGTCCACCAAATATCTCCACTGCACCGTCTCCACCCCTATCTTAACACAGGGCCTGCCCCCCTCATCGTATTCAAGGGGACACAAATCGACAGGCTGCGCTGGTTCTAGTCATAGGTCTGGGTTGTATGGGGCAGATGGGGTTAAAGCACCAGTGGCTGTGGCTACCCTCCCTGGGCCATTTAATATAACTCGGAGCGCAGCTACTAATGAATCAAGCGTGGGGGGAGAGATCGGTGTCTCTGTTTTTGGGGCAGGAGCTGGGGAGTTTTTCCCTACATTATCCTTCCAGGGATTCCTACAGTCCCTTCTCCAATGCCCACTTTTCCTGCACCCGAAGCAGTTACGCCTCACATCGGAAGGGATACCCCCTTCCTGGTGCCATTCCTTCTTACTTTGGCTTGGTTTTAACTCGTGAACCTTTCCTTTGGTTTGTGGTTCTTCCACCCCTCTACTGTTGCGGTAAGCCAGGGTCAGTTGTCTGACCACTGTCTCCTCGGTGACTTGGGGGCCCTTTGGGTCGAACCACAGCTCGGCCTTGGCTCTGATCCATGGCAAGCTGTTTGCCACCAGACTCCGGAGCCAGTGAGCCAGCTCGTCCTGGTTCAAGTTAGTCTGGTCGAGATCCCCATTACAGGCACTCCTGTACACAGGCCACAGCCTGTCTGCGAAAGCCTGTGGGGTCTCCCCTGCTAACTGTGTAGTCTTCACCACCCGGGAGAAAGGACTACCATCATTCATCCCCATCACCTCCAGAACTTGCTCCTGGATGGCAGCGTACCCGCCCTGTCCCTTCTTGCTCTCAGCAGAGAGGGACTGGTACAGTTTGCCATCCAAGGTGAACAGAAGCATCTTGGCCATCTCTGAGTCGTCGCACTCATTGATGCCGACTGCTTGTTCCACTTCCATGAAGTGGACTGAGGGGTCTCCCTTTTGGGTGAGTTTGTTCAGGTGGCTTACCATAGCCCTAAGCTGTTGGGTACTGTGGGGAATCACGAATTGGCTTTCAAGGGGTCCCTGGCCCCCACTGTAGTGTATGTACCTTGAAGAAGGAACTATATTCTGCAGCCCCTGTATACTGCAGTACCAGTAGTGACTACCCCTGTATATAAGCCTGTGTAGTAACTTTGTATAGTAGTTCCAGTTTTGTCTCCATTCAGTAAACACCTGTTATAACCAACTTCTGCAGTCCGTGTCTCAATTACACACGGACATTACATTGGCGACGAACAGATACGAACTTACCTGCAGACAACAAAAAGACTACTAAGGAAAAGTACAGGAAAGTACAAAAGATGACGGACAGTAGTTCCGAAGACCAGAAGAGCGATAGTGAATCCGGGAACAAGAGACTAAGCTGTCTCAAACTACACAACATAATCACAAAAGAGGATCACCAAACCATTTGGGTCACTCTCATGATAGCAGGGTCCCAAGTCAAAATGGAATTGGATACAGGATCAGCCCTGACCATCATGAATCGACGAGACTACGAGCGGCTATTCTCACACATACCCTTGAAAGACACATCCATTGTCTTGAAGACATATACGGGGCAGAAAGTATACCCCAGAGGGAAAATAAGGGTGCCTGTCAAATACAACGGCAAGGAAATACAGAAATTGTATCTGTACATACTGCAAGATGGTGGACCATCATTATTGGGACGTGAATGGATCAGAAAGATAAGTTTAGACTGGCACTCCATTCAGGCACTGACTGTGGCTGGTAAAAAGTGTGACGGCGTCACACCTGGACGATTGTCAAAAATCTTAGCTAACGTTAAAGAGGTATTTCAACAAGGACTGGGAACTCTTAAAGGTGTAACCGCCTCGATAAAAATAGAAGAGAATGCAATTCCCAAGTTTTTCAAAGCAAGACCGGTACCGTATGCAATTCGCCCAGCCGTTGAGGCAGAGCTGGAGAATCTGGAGAATGCAGGCGTGTTATCTAAGGTAGACTGGAGCGAGTGGGCGACACCCATCGTTCCTGTCATGAAGAAAACATTAAACAATAAGTCTGAGGAGCCAAGGAAGGTTCGCATCTGTGGGGACTTCAAGGTGACTGTGAACCCAGTCCTTCACACAGTACAGTATCCTCTTCCGAGGATAGAATATATTTTCGCCTCACTATCTGGAGGGAAACGTTTTACAAAAATTGACCTAGCGCAAGCATATTTGCAGATGGAGGTTGAAGAATCCTCTAGGAAATATCTCACGATAAACACTCACAAAGGTCTTTACCAGTATAATCGACTGGTATTCGGAGTAGCATCAGCTCCGGCTATATGGCAAAGAGCGATGGAACAAGTCCTGCAAGGGATTCCGGGGACTCAGTGTTACTTGGACGACATCCTAGTGACAGGTGAAAATGACAGTGAACACCTTGCCAACCTAGAGCAGGTGCTCACTAGACTAAGAGAACATGGGCTACGAGCCAATCGCCCCAAGTGCGAGTTTTTTAAGAAACAAATATCGTATTGTGGCCACGTGATTGATGAAGAGGGGTTACATAAGTCCCCTGACAAAATTGAAGCGGTAGTTAAGGCTCCAGCGCCTGAAAATGAGTCGCAACTGAGGTCATTCCTCGGATTGGTGAATTACTACCATAAGTTTTTGCCGAATTTGTCCACAATTCTGCACCCACTGAACGCCCTGCTACAAACTGGAGCAACATGGAAATGGAGCAATGAATGTAAGCGGGCCTTTCAGAAGTGTAAAGGCCTGATCACTTCAAGAGAAGTATTGGCTCACTACAACCCATCACTACCGATAAGACTGGCGTGTGATGCGTCTCCCTACAGCGTTGGAGCGGTACTGTCACATAAATTCCTTGATGGTTCAGAGAGGCCGATAGCTTTTGCGTCACGCTTGTTAACTTCAGCCGAGCATAACTACGCCCAGATTGACAGAGAGGCCCTCAGCCTGGTGTGGGGGGTGAAGAAGTTCAATCACTACCTGCACGGACAGAAATTTACTCTACTAACTGATCATCAACCTCTTGTCTCCATTTTCAACCCGAAGAAGGGCGTCCCGATAATGACAGCACAACGGCTACAGAGGTGGTCACTTTTCCTAGGGGCACACCAATATGACATAGAGTACAAAGGAACTAAACAGCATGGGAATGCTGATGGATTGTCGCGCCTACCGTTGCCGACGGTGGAAGAAGCACCTGCAGTGGATCCTGTGGAGATATTCCACTCGACCATAGTCGAATGTCTACCTGTGACGAATGCAAACATAGAAAAGGAAACACGAAAAGACCCGACACTCTCCAGGGTCTATGATTTAACGGTGAAGGGATGGCCAGCACATGGCGAACCACTGTTGCCAGCATTCTCGCCGAGAAGAGAATAGCTGTCAGTGTGCCGAGGAACCTTGATGTGTGGGTCCAGAGTAGTAATTCCACCCAAATTGAAGGATAGAGTGCTCAATGAGCTTCATGAGGGTCACTGGGAGGGGTAAAAATGAAGAACTTAGCCAGAGCGTTTGTGTGGTGGCCGGGAATCGATAGAGAAATCGAAGAGATGACCAAGAGCTGTACAGGATGCCAGAAGGTCCAAAATGCCCCACCACAAGCCCCTCTACATCCATGGGAGTGGCCCTCATCTCCATGGCAAAGGGTACACATTGATTTTGCTGGTCCATTTATGGACTCGATGTTTTTAATTGTGGTGGATGCACATTCAAAGTGGCCAGAGGTAATAAAAATGTCCTCAACCACCACAGAAAAAACTATCACAGTCTTACGAACCATATTCGCCAGAAATGGGCTGCCTGAACAGATTTGCTCCAACAATGGACCACAGTTTGTGTCTGAAGAGTTCCGGAGGTTCTTAAAGAACAATGGTGTTAAGCATTACACATCTGCCCCATATCATCCAGCCACCAATGGATTGGCTGAGAGGTTCGTTCAAACATTCAAGAAGGCTATCAAGGCAATGTGTAATGAAGACATACCCCTACAACACAAGGTGGATAACTTCTTGTTTGCCTACTGGAATGCGTTACCAACCAAACTCCAGCCATGATGTTCTTCAATCAAAGACTAAGATGCCGCTTGGATTTGGTTAAGCCAAACATCAGAAGAGATGTGGAGAACAGGCAGTTTCAGAATATGAATGAAAGGCCAACCAGGAGTTTCAAGATAGGTCTACCGCACAGAGAAATGGCAGCCAGGAACGATCTGCACACAACAAGGACCTCTAATGTATACCGTGGACATTGGAGAGAGCATTGTAAGACGCCATGCTGACCAGATTCTAGAGTCACTGGAAAACGTCAAATCTACACCACGATCCTATACACCTGGTGATGAAACCGAAGTACCAATTGCATCTACCTCAGAATCGGTGATATTGGAAGCAGACGAACCAAACAACGGCGTTGATCCCGAATCAACTTTGCCAGAAGAACCTGATACCCCAAAGAGGCGTTATCCGGACAGAATCAGGAAGCCTCCTCAAAGACTGAGTTTATAATTGATTAATTTCAGCTAATGTATATAGCAACTGTAATTGTAAATATGTTATTTAATTATTAATCGAATGTTATGTACTGTTTAGCTAAAAGGGGAGGAATTGTAGTGTATGTACCTTGAAGAAGGAACTATATTCTGCAGCCCCTGTATACTGCAGTACCAGTAGTGACCACCCCTGTATATAAGCCTGTGTAGTAACTTTGTATAGTAATTCCAGTTTTGTCTCCATTCAGTAAACACCCGTTATAACTAACTTCTGCAGTCTGTGTCTCAATTACACACGGGCATTACACCCACCACCGCCGGGTGGGCCAAACTTTTGCTGCCGAGCTGGGCACATCGGCCCCGGCTCCGACGTTTCCTGCATTGGTTTGCCCCCTGCTGCCTGCTGCCAAACCGAGTCAAAACCCGGCGCCACAGGTGGTGGTGGTGTTCACTCCTCCCTGCCCTCCTACAGATTGCTTGTCCCTCCTGCTGCCCAACCGGGTTGTTCCCCGGCGCCACAGGTGACGTCTGAACAGTTTCCACTTCTACTTCCAGGTCCACCCGGGCCGCACCCGGGCTCACTCGGCATACCATGCCTTTTGCCCTGGACAGAGCAAGTTTTAAACTGTCGATCTGCTTTTGGCAGGGGCCGTGATCTCTTGCTTCAAAATCCCTAGTGCTTGCTACTTTATAGGCTGCCTTCACATCTCTGAACTTTTCCTCCTGTCTGGTTAGGTGAGCGTTCTCCTCTCTTAACACTAACTCATTGCTTTTAGCCTCGGTGACTTGACACCGAAAATATTCCTGTTTGTTCCTATGTTTCTCTACTCTCTGTAGTCTTTCCTGATTTTTGGGTGTTTAATTCCTCCAATAATTGTTCCCCTGCTAGAGCCCTTGCTTGAGACAGTTTGGCTGCCTCCTGCAGCTCTTCTGTTAACATTTTAATGTGCTGATCTAAAAGCTGGATCTGTCGTAGGGCGCAGACCAACCAGATGGCCTTCTCTACCGACTTCTTATGATCCTTGCTCTCAGTCCATTTGGCTGCTCAGCGCGCAATAGACTGGTCACCCATTTCTTGGTGATATTCACCGTCTCAAACACATAAGAGGAAATCCTTTCTTCCATCTTCGTTCTATCCTCAAAAGCAGTGTCTACTGCATCACATCCCTTTTGCCAAGCTCGTGCCACGGTCGCAATTCTGTAAGGGGTGGTGTGTGTGGTCAGCTTTGCCTCTGACTCCCTGAGCGGTTCGAATCGCTCCCACTCCCTTGGTTCTAGACCTGGACTTATTTGGGGTTGTAATGAAATTGCAGCAAACAACTGAATTTGATACAAGAACTTTGGTTTTTATTTGAGACAAGAAAATATACACAACACAATAATCTTAACACTCTAAAAGGGGGGAGCACGCCGGAATATACGAGGGAGAATGACAATAGACAAAATACTTCACCCCTCCCAATCCCACTACACTAACTAGGTTGGATTCCAGGGGACCAGGGAAATGCTCACCAAATGTAGGAATAGTTTGTAGAGTGGGAAAAACTTGCAGATCTTCGGTTTCTTCTGAGTTGGTTTCTTGTTAGTTGCGGTGGCCCAGTATTACCTAGTTGTTGGTACAGGTAGACTATCCTTTATCCGAAAACAATGGGACCAGCTGTGTTTCGGTTTTCGGAATTTTTCGGATTTCAGAAGGTTTTCATCTCCGTATCTGACAACAAACACTGTTGCTTAGCAACAGCTTGTAAACACTCGGGCTCTGCCTTGGAAGCATCTCTGAAGCTGTTGCTAAGCTACAGAGACTTTTTCCACAGCCTGACTGTTTAAAAAAATGCGAGGGGAAGAAAAAAAATGCTAGGGGAAGAAAAAAAAACTAACAAAATGGCTGCTGATTTCTGCTGTTAGATCGAGGTTTCCGGCTCCCCCTGCTCCGTATCTGAATTCCTTGACTTAGCGGGGGTCTGGGGCTCGACTGCCACTGCCAGTTGTGGGAAAGCCGGATATCGGCTGACTCCTACACTAAGCTGGCCCGCAAATCAGGTCTGGGGGGGTGAAGAAAAGACTATCGGACGGGCCGCTGCAGCTATCGGACGGGCCGCTGTATTGTTGGGTTCACTCTCCCGGTACCTCCTTCACACTGCCCGGCTCGGGCTGCAATCTCCTACCCAGGAGGGAACTCTGTGAACCTCTGCCCTGCTCACAGGGAAAGGCAGAGCTCTCGGACCAATCCTGTCATGTTTGGCACCACTCGGGTCATGTCGCGCGCACGACTTACGCTCCACGAAAAAACTTTCGGTTTTTAGAGGTTTTCGGAAGTGCGGATAAAGGATAGTCTATGATGTAAGAAAAAGGAGACTTACCATCAAGTAACTTTAAAGTAAGCTTTAAGTAACTTATAAACACACTATATACACAAGAGAGGTCTTTACCATGCCTCTGGTAGAAGCCTCTTACAATACTGAACAGACCAGTATTTATACCAGTCCAACAGGAAGTGACATATGACAGGAAGTGAGGTATGTACACAGTTCATAGTTCATAGTTCATAGTTCACAGGAAGTGATGACATAACTTCCCGGAAGTTATCATTTTTATCACATTCTTCCCTCCTGCAGGATTAGGAGGCTGTGGTCTACCTTTTGGTCTGCAGCCGCCGAACAAGGAAGAGTCGCACCCGTTTGGATTCCCGTCGTAGAGGGTCGCTGGTCCGCTTACATGCGGTTGGCCATTGGTCAGAGTCTGTGTGGCCTGGATTGCCCTGTGAAGGGTCGGGGAGATCATGGCTTCGAGTACGAGCCCCAATAGGTTCAAAGTCGGACTGCCTCTGTTCAGAGGGAGGTGCAGAGCTGGTCTGTGGCGGATCAGTACTTTCATGCGCGGTACTGGGAGGGTCGCAACCTTGAGCACGGGGTTCTACCGGCACCAAGCTAGTTGGTGTCTGATCAGGATCCTGGAGAGCGGTACCCGATAGGTCCCAAGAGTTTCCTGGTGAAATGCCATCACCCGATGTCCCACTAGGTCCTGGTGGGCAGGGAGCCAGATCCCGTAATGATACGGTAGATTCTCGGCCGTCGGAATATCGTATGTTTGCATAGGTGGGGTTGGCATCGGTTAGTTCGACCTCCTCTACAAGAGGGTCATTTTTAGACGTCCGAACGTATCTTCGGAGTAATACAGGCCCAGGAGTAGTTAGCCATGACGGGAGTGATGTCCCATGAGATGAGCGACGCTGGAATCCAAAGAACCGCTCATGAGGTGTAGTATTTGTGGCTGTAGAAAGCAGGGACCGTATAGAGTGCAATGCATCCGGAAGCACTGTTTCCCATTGCTGGTCTGGTAGGCCCCGAGATCTTAAAGCGAGACGTACGGAATTCCAGATGATACCGTTATACCTCTCTACCTGCCCATTTCCGATGGGATGGTATGGTGTTGTTTTGCTTGTAGCAATTCCCCGTTCTGAGAGGTAGTCCTTGAGTTCCCTTGACATAAAGGATGGACCCCGATCTGAGTGAATATAAGCCGGCATGCCACAGAGAGAAAATACCTGCTCAAGGCAGCAGATTACTGTGGACGCCAGCATATTGGAGCAGGGGAAGGCAAACGGAAAACGTGAATATTCGTCGATCATGGTGAGCAAATATGTGTTCCGAGTTGAAGAGGGCACTGGGCCCTTAAAATCGATGCTAAGTCATTGCATCGGTTGGGTTGCATGTATGAGTATACCATCTGAGGGGCGGAAGAACTGAGGTTTTAATTCCGCACAAAGCCGGCATTCTGAGCATATTTTCTTTACATCTCCAGTGGAAAAAGGGAGATTCCGTGATCGTATGAAATGTAGCATGCGCGTAACGCCAGGATGACACAAACCATTGTGGACATCCATGAGAGTGGAGGATGACATAGTGGAGCAGAATGCCCGTGTGAGGGTGTCCGGGGCCACATTCTCCTTGCCAGGCCGATAGAGAATGGTATAACCAAAAGAGGCCAGTTCCATCCTCCAAAGTTGTATTTTATTATTCTTAATTTTGGTTCGTTTTCGATTATCGAGCATGAAGGCAACTGATCGTTGGTCCGTGATCAATGTAAAGTGCTGGCGAGCTAGAAAATGGTTCCACTTCCGTACTGCCTCTATGATGGCTGTGGCTTCTTTCTCAACCGGAGGATAATGTAGCTCGGCACCTTGTAAGGTCCTGGACATAAATGCTACAGGACGACCTTCCTGATTCAGAGTAGCCGAGATCGCCACCTCCGAGGCATCACATTCAACCACGCAAGGGAGATTCTCATCAATGGAGTGAAGAGCCGCTTTCTCCAACTGTTTTTTGAGAAGGTTAAAGGCTGCAACAGCCGCTGTTCCCAGTGGAAATGATCTAGCATGCAGCAAGGGTTGGATTTTGTCCGAAAAATGAGGAATCCATTTAGCGTAGTATGCAAACAGACTGAGAGCCCGACGTAAAGAAGCCGGATTCTTAGGTGACGGGAGCTCTTGGAGCGGGCGAAGTCTTTCTGGGTCTGGCTTAATGATACCATTGCCTACGCAGTAGCCAAGGATGTTGATGGTCGGTTGTGACTCAACAGATTTGGATTCATTCAGGGTCAAATTACGGCGATGGAGGGCATCCCGAAATTTTTGGAGGTTGGAGTCTGTGGTAAACCACTTTTATCGTTCACTATCGTTACACTATAGTTATCACTGTTGTATTGTTATCACTGTTCTCACTGTTGTATCACGATACGAGGTCGCCTCTTGTTGTGCTGTTATACCTGGGCTGACCACCTCCGACTCCGCCCATGGCTCCACCTACCTGCCCAGGTATAAAGGTAGTCGACTGGCTGGTATTCCTCCTTGTTGGACCCGATCACCCACGAGGGTGGGCTCTGTTATTTAGTCAATAAAAACCTTTAGTTACGTTCCTAACTCGTCGCTTTTTATTGGACAAATTGATAGGTATATCAATTTTATTGACTAAATTTTAAAGATGTCTACTACTGGCCAGCCAGAAGCCCTCCCAGAAGCACAGCCACAGCAGCTTTCAGACACCGGGCTACACCAGCCACACCAGCCGGCTTGGCTGCAAGCCCTCAAACCACCGTACCTGGATCTAAACCCACAGGCAGCAAACTCAGCCCTCAACTTCAAACACTGGCTGGGCTGCTTCGAATCCTACCTGGAAGAATCCGGCGTCCCTCAGAGATCCAAACTAAGAGTTCTGAATGCCCAAGCGAGCCCGAGAGTATACGCACTCATCCAGGACACGACTACATACGAGGCCGCTATCAACCTAATGAAACAGCAGTACCGGAGCCCGGTAAATTACATGTACACCAGGCACCTCCTAAGATCCCGCCCGCAACAGCCAGGAGAGTCTGTAGCTGAATTTTTACGGGCGCTAAGAGCACTCAGCAGGAACTGTGACTTTAAAGCGGTGACGGCTGTTGAAAATACAGAAGATAATATCCGCGATGCCTTTGTGAAAGGCCTACGGTCCGACTACTCATGGCAAAGACTGCTTGAAGCTAAAGACCTCGACCTGGACAAAGCTGAAGCCATCGCTCTCTCCCTAGAGGTGGCCCATCAGGACCAGGAGGCGTTTTCCAGGTACTGCTCGCGACCCTGGGACTCGGGCCCGACCCCTACCGCAATACCCTTCGCAGCGCCGTCCCCGGGACCTACCTCAGCGTCGGCGTCCCGGACCCAACCGGGACCGCCACCCCCGGTACCGGCTCCGACATCGGGCACCCGCGATCGGGCCGCCGGCTGCTTCTTTTGCGGCCAGGAGAAGCACCCGAGGTCGCGCTGCCCAGCCAGGAACTCTACCTGCTCAACCTGCAGGAAGAAAGGCCACTTCTCTAAGGCCTGCAGGAGCGGATCTTCAGAGGCCAGCAGTGCCTCATGCGAACTGTGGGGGCGGCCATCTTCTTTCAAGGCAACTGAGGCCAGCATCCCCACACGTGAGTCATGGGGTGGCCATCTTTGATCAAGGCAACCGACCCCAATAGTGCCTCATGTGAGTTATGGGAGCAGCCATCTTCTCCGCCATTTTGTCCTACCTCGTGGGAGACGCCATTTTACCCACCACGCCCGACTGCCACTGGGCCTCCGGACCCGACGACCGCCTCGCCCGCAGACAACAACGACTCGCTTACCTACATACTAGCCTCCATCACTCTGGATCAAGCCCGCCCACACCACCTGTCCAAGTCGATGATGGACATCAAAGTAAACGGCCACGCCACGACCTGCCTGTTCGACAGCGGAAGCACGGAGAGCTTCATCCACCCAGACACGGTGAGCCACTACTCCCTCCCTGTCCTGCCAACGCGCAACCGAATCTCGATGGCATCGAGGTCCCACGCCACGGACATTAGCGGCTACTGTGTTGTGACTTTGTCGGTTAAGGGTACGGAGTATAAAAATTTTAAACTCCTCGTCCTCCCCCAGCTCTGCGCTGCCGTCCTACTAGGGCTGGACTTCCAATCCCACCTCCAAAGTGTAACCCTAGCATACGGTGGACCCCTCCCCCCACTCACAGTCGACAACCAGCGAATGTTAAACCGCCCACCGCGTAACACCTGCAGCCTATCCACCCTCAAGGTGCCGCCACCTTTCCTGTTCGCTAACCTCACCCCCGACTGCAAACCCGTCGCTACCAAGAGCAGGCGGTACAGCGCTGGGGACAGAGCCTTCATTAGCTCTGAGGTGCGGCGCCTCCTGAAAGAGGGCATTATCGAGGGGAGCAACAGCCCCTGGCGTGCCCAGGTCGTGGTCGTTAAGACCGGCGATAAAAATCGCCTGGTCATCGACTACAGCCAGACCATAAACAGATACACCCAGCTGGACGCATACCCACTTCCCCGCATATCTGACATGGTCAATCAGATTGCACAATACCGCGTATTCTCGACCATCGACCTTAAGTCGGCCTACCACCAACTCCCTATCCACCCCGAGGACCGCCAGTACACCGCCTTCGAGGCGAATGGGCGCCTATACCACTTCCTTAGGGTCCCCTTCGGTGTCACCAACGGGGTCTCGGTCTTCCAAAGGGAGATGGACCGGATGGTTGACCAGAACGGACTGCAGGCCACATTCCCCTATCTAGATAACGTCACCATCTGCGGCCGCGACCGGCAGGACCATGACGTGAATCTGGAGAAATTCCTCCGTACGGCCCAACGGCTGAACCTCACCTACAATAAGGAGAAATGTGTGTTTAACACCTCGCGCCTTGCCATCCTTGGCTGTGTAGTAGAGAACGGACTCATCGGCCCCGACCCCGAAAGAATGCGCCCCCTCATGGAGCTACCCCTCCCCCACTGCCCTAAGGCACTTAAGAGAACCCTGGGGCTCTTCGCCTACTATGCCCAATGGGTGCCCAATTATGCGGACAAAGCCAGACCCCTCATGAAGTCCACATCCTTCCCCCTCACGGAGGAAGCGTGCGCGGCCTTCTCCCTCATCAAGGGAGACATAGCCAAGGCCACAATGCACGCAGTGGATGAGTCCATCCCCTTCCAAGTGGACAGCGATGCATCCGACTTCGCCCTAGCCGCTACCCTTAACCAGGAGGGGAGGCCGGTGGCCTTCTTCTCAAGGACCCTACAGGGCCCCGAGATCCGACACTCGTCGGTCGAGAAGGAAGCCCAGGCAATTGTGGAGGCGGTACGGCGCTGGAGGCATTACCTGGCAGGCAAACGATTTACCCTCCTCACCGACCAATGTTCGGTTGCTTTCATGTTTAATAACAAGCTGAGGGGCAAAATCAAGAATGACAAGATCTTGAGGTGGAGAATCGAGCTATCCACCTACGATTATGATATCTTGTACCGGCCAGGTAAGCTGAACGAACCCCCTGATGCTCTTTCACGAATTACATGCGCCAGCGCGCATATTGATAGACTTCAGACCCTCCACAACGACCTCTGCCACCCCGGGGTCACCAGACTTTACCATTTCATTAAGGCCTGCAACCTGACCTACTCCATCGAGGAGGTCAGGACCATAACCAGGAACTGCCAGACCTGCGCCGAGTGCAAACCGCACTTCTATAGGCCGGACAGAGCAAGCCTGATCAAGGCCACCCGCCCCTTCGAGCGCCTGAGCATCGACTTTAAGGGGCCTCTACCGTCATCTGACCGCAATGTGTACTTCCTCAACATCGTTGATGAGTACTCCCGTTTCCCTTTTGCCTTCCCCTGCCCAGACATGACCAGTACCACGGTCATCAAGTGCCTGAACGACCTCTTCGCCTTGTTCGGGTTCCCGAACTATATACATAGTGACCGGGGCTCCTCCTTCATGAGCGAGGAACTCCGTCAGTTCCTATTAGCGAGAGGTATTGCAGCAAGTAGGACCACCAGCTACAACCCCCGAGGGAACGGCCAGGTGGAAAGAGAGAACGCGACGGTATGGAAGGCCGTCCTCTTAGCCTTAAAGTCTAAGGGCCTCCCAACCTCCCGCTGGCAGGAAGTCCTCCCGACAGCGCTGCACTCCATCCGGTCACTACTTTGCACTGCCGTTAACGCCACCCCCCATGAACGAATGTTTGTTTTCCCCAGGAAGCCGACTACGGGAACCACTCTACCAACCTGGCTGACCTCTCCGGGGCCCGTCTTGCTGCGAAAGCACGTGAGGGCCCATAAAATGGACCCCCTGGTCGAGAGGGTGAACCTCTTGCACGCCAACCCCCAGTACGCCTACGTGGCTTACCCAGACGGGCGGGAGGACACTGTCTCCTTACGAGACCTCGCACCCTCGGGCACTCCGGAGACACCACCTTTACCCCCCCCACCACCCCCCCAATTCCAGCCCAGGTAGACGGCATGCTGGAACCCCACGAGCCTTCGCCGACCACGCAGACACCAGCATTAACACCGGATAATGCAGCACAGCCGCTGCGACGATCGGAGAGGCTTACGAGGCCTCCGGACAGACTGACATACCAGAACTGGTAGTACACTTCACCCCGCCGGACTCAAATCTAAACAAGGGGTGAATGTGGTAAACCACTTTTATCATTCACTATCGTTACACTATAGTTATCACTGTTGTATTGTTATCACTGTTCTCACTGTTGTATCACGATACGAGGTCGCCTCTTGTCGCGCTGTTATACCTGGGCTGACCACCTCCGACTCCGCCCATGGCTCCACCTACCTGCCCAGGTATAAAGGTAGTCGACTGGCTGGTATTCCTCCTTGTTGCACCCGATCACCCACGAGGGTGGGCTCTGTTATTTAGTCAATAAAAACCTTTAGTTACATTCCTAACTCGTCGCTTTTTATTGGACGAATTGATAGGTATATCAGAGTCGTGTTCCTGTTGATCGTGACCTGCAATGGTAATGTTATCAAGATAGGGAAAAGTGTCCCTTAGGTTTTCCTGCTTAACCAGGCCATCCATTGCCCGTTGAAAGACAGCCACTCCATTAGTAACCCCGAATGGGAGGCGACGAAATTGGTACAGCCGTCCATTAGCCTCAAAGGCTGTGTACTGCTTATCTGAGACCTTCAAGGGTAACTGATGATAGGCACTTTTTAAATCGTAAGTTGAGAACACTTTGTATTCGGCCAGTTTATTAACCATATCATCAATGCGTGGCAATGGGTAGGCATCCAAGTCGGTATATTGATTGATGGTTTGCGAATAATCGATGCATAGTCGCTGTTTGTGAGGTTTTAGAGGGTTCTTGACAATGACGACTTGAGCCCGCCAGGGCGACGAACATGGTTCAATGATATCCTCTGCTAGAAGTCGAGAGATTTCAGCCGCAATAAAAGATTGGTCTTCCTGATTAAAGCGCCGCGATTTCGTTATTATCGGTTGGCATTGAGGCGGAATACTGGCAAATAATGAGGTTTCATCAAGTGAAGCTGCTGATAATGCACAAAATGGTAATTTAGACGGTATATTAGAAATAGTAAGTCCGGGTTTGGATCCACCAAACTCAATGGTGAGTTTCTTATGCTGTTTTTGGAAGTCCAGCCCTAAGAGGAGATCACTACATAAGTCTTTGAGCACCGAAAGTCGGGTGGAGGGATACATACGACCATGAAGTGTCATATCAACAACACAAAAGCCGGAGATTCTGGTATTAAGTGATGACTGGGCCATCGCAATTGCCTGGTCCGATGGGAAGACATGTAGTTTCAATTTCGCAACAATCTGTTCCTTAATGAAACTATCAGTACTCCCTGAGTCAATTAAGGCATCTAAGGTATGCCCTTTAATTGAAATTTTTGTGGCTGCATGAGACAGGTTCTGTGGGCAAGCAGCTGTAATTGGTGTCGTTGCACAGAGAGTGGCTAAAACTCTCGGTGTGCTTCTTCGGGAGAGAGCTCGAGAGGAAGCTTGATAGGTCCTAGCTGGAGCATCTTGATAGGCCCTAATTGGGGCAGTTCGGTAGGCCTTAGCTGGATTGGCCCTCGTAGAGGCCCTTGATAGGCAAACTTTAGCAAAGTGTCCTTTTTTCCCGCAATAACTGCAGATTGCATTGCGAGCAGGGCAGGTTTTCCTAGGGTGAAAAGCATCTCCACAAAAGAAGCATTCCTTCCTAGATTGCCAAGAGGCTGCTAAAGTGGGGTCATCCTCCTCTTCTTCATCAGAATTATCAGAATTAGATTCCCCCATGATAGGGTTCACCTGAGACCGCTTGAATTGTCTGGTTGCAGCTACAGCAGCAGATCGAGATCTGGGCAGCTGATAGAGGTCTGCATTTCTCTTTGCCAAATCCAGTGAACAAGCTAGGTCAAAAGCTTTTTGTAGCTCAAGTGTTTTACTTTCTAGTAGACGCTGGCGTATAAATGGAGAGGCTATCCTGCAGATGAAAGCATCACGAATCATTTCTTGGCGGTACAGCTCAGCTGAGGCTGCCTGAAAGTTACAATCTACGCTGAGCCTGCGAAGTTCTTGCAGGAATTCGTCAATTGATTCCCCTGGCCCTTGTCGGGCTGTGGCCAGTAGATGTCTAGCATAGACCTCATTTGGGGTCTTCGCGTACAGTTTCTTAAGTGCCCGAATCACCTCTTCGTAATTATCCCATTCATCAACATATTCGAACACTTTTGGGGTCACATAATTGACAAGTATCTTCAATTTAGCAGGAGCATCCGCTTTACATTCATCCAGAAAATTCTCAAAAGTACGATACCAATGCTTCCATACCCTGCCAGCTGCTGGTGTATTCGGGTCCAAGTCCAGACGAATAGGTCTAAGGATTTTCTCCATGATGGGTGGTTCCCTGGATCCTTAACTTCCGAGTTTGTCTGAAGGTCTAGTATTTGTCAGTGTAAATACTAAGTTACTTAAATTGATGTAAGAAAAAGGAGACTTACCATCAAGTAACTTTAAAGTAAGCTTTAAGTAACTTATAAACACACTATATACACAAGAGAGGTCTTTACCATGCCTCTGGTAGAAGCCTCTTACAATACTGAACAGACCAGTATTTATACCAGTCCAACAGGAAGTGACATATGACAGGAAGTGAGGTATGTACACAGTTCATAGTTCATAGTTCACAGGAAGTGATGACATAACTTCCCGGAAGTTATCATTTTTATCACAGTCTACTTGTAATATTGTTAGTTGTTTGTTTCGTGGGGCCCTTGGTTGCCGCGATTCCTTTCCATTCTCCTTCTGTTGTCCTTCCGTCGATTGATTGTCCCAAGGCTGATGTCTTTCGAATGAGCAGTGCCTCTGTGTCTGTCCGAACTGTACCTTCAAGTTCACACACCATCCGAATAGCCTTCACTGACTGTCCGTATGACTCTCTGACCGAACAACTTTCGAACTGTTTTCTTGTGGAGACAGGTCTTTAGTTTATAGTAAACGAAGCCTGCTAATCTTGTTAGATTTTGGGCGGGCTCGTTAACTTTAATAGTTTTAAAATTCTTATCGAGTTTCGGGGCTGGACCCATCTATTTTTAATTGACCTTTAACTGGTTTCGGGATTGCTTCGAAATCAGTTTAAGTGTGCGAAGTGGTTTTGGTTGTCTCTCTGAGTGGTTTAAACTGTTGTTCGATTGTCTTCTCCTGCTGGGGTCAGGGTCTCTTTTGTTGATTAGTGGCATGTACTGTATTATTCATATTCTTGAACTGTCCTTCCGTAGGCCCATTGTCATTATGTATGAATGACTGAGACAGTCCAGAACATTCCCAGACAATCTGGCCTTTGCCAATACTCAAACTGTTTGTATTACAGGGGCCCATCCCACCTCCTTTTGTCGCAGCATTCCACAGGCCTGGACATGCCTTTTAAAATAGCCCAAAATCCTGGGGTTTTGATTTTTAAGCCCCTTTTGGCCCAATATTCTTGTAAACAGTTCAAAATTTCTTCTTTACTTAGTTTGGGGGAACCTGTAGAATTTTGCGAGCCTTTGATGAAGTAACAGAGAGGATTGATGAAGGGAATGCAATGGATGTTGTCTACATGGATTTTCAGAAGGCGTTTGACAAAGTACCACATAGAAGGCTAGTTAACAAAATTGTGGCTCATGGAATAGGTGGGTCAGTGGCAGCTTGCATAAGGAATTAGCTTAAGGGCAGAAAACAGCGAGTTGTGGTAAATGGCCGTTTTTCAACCTGGAGGATGGTAGACAGTGGTGTTCCCCAAGGATCAGTGCTGGGGCCAATGCTTTTTTGATATATATAAATGACCTGGATATTGGAATACAGAGTAAAATTTCTAAATTTGCCAATGACACCAAATTTGGGGGGGTGGCAGTGAGGATGATACCAATTGACTGCAACAGGACATAGAAAGGCTAGCAGAATGGGCAGACAAGTGGCAGATGGAATTTAATACAGAGAAGTGTGAGGTGATGCATTTTGGCATAAGAAACAGGGAGAGGCAATATACACTTAATGGCACAGTTTTAAAGAGTGTGAAGGGACAGAGGGACCTGGGAGTTAATAGGTCCCTGAAGTTGGCAGGACATATTGAGAGAGTGGTTAACAAAGCATATGGGATCTTGGGCTTCATAAATAGAGGTATTGAGTAGAAAAGTAGAGAAGTTATGCTGAACCTTTATAATGCGCTGGTTAGGCCACAACTGAAGTATTGCATCCAGTTCTGGTCACCACACTTTAGGAAGGATGTGAAGGCCCTTGAGAGGGTGCAGAGGAGATTTACCAGAATAGTTCTGGGGATGGAGGATCTTAGCCACAAGGACAGGTTGGAGAAGCTGGATTTGTTTTCATTAGAGCAAAGGAGGTTGAGAGGTGATTTAATGGAGGTGTACAAGATTATGGCGGGTTTGGATAGGCTAGACAGGGAAAGGTTGTTCCCACTAGTTGATGGTACAAGGACTAGGGGGACACAGATTTAAGGTTTTGGGCAAGAGATACAGGGGGATGTTAGGAAAAAAATTTACGCAGCGAGTGGTGATGACCTGGAATTTGCTGCCGACAGAAGTGGTGGAAGCGGAGACACTCAGGCCTAGAAATTCAGTTGTTTGCGCCAGCCGCTAGCGCCTTATGAGGAGGAGATGTGGGGCGCTAGGTGGCTAGCGGCCGGGTGCAGCGTGATCTGCGCCTCTCCCCAACTTCAGTAAAGATTTAGCGGCGGCGCAAAGCCTTTGCGCGCGCTCAGCTGCGCGCGCAGATCCTGACGTCATTTCATCGTGCAACGCCCTTTGTGCGCCCCGAACTGGGAATTCAGTGGTGCCGCCCTTCTTTGCGCCTGGCGCCCCCAGCGACTGGTAGAGGGGAACGGTTCCCAGTCGCTGCGGGGCGCGGGGGGCGCTATTTAAAGGGGACTCCTCCTGCAGTATAAGTGGCAGCCATTTTGTGCCAATCCCTCTGTGTGAGAGATGGATATTTGGAGAGAGACAAAGGCAGAGAGCTTTCTGCTTTGACTCAGCACTTGCACAGGTACTTGTGGCTTCAGGCCAGAGCTTTGCACTTGGATTTCACTTTCAGTGCCATAGCCTTGAGTCGCCACATATAATGGGGGCTGCAATGGGTGGAAACGTTGGCTTTCTGCATTGCATTCAAAGGGATCAGAGACGCCGTGAGAGAGTGCCAGTCATGGCCAGACGGAGATTGGCCAACAGGCGTCGGCACAGGAGGCCTTACCCACCCAGGGTATACCGCCAGCAGTTCTCATATCTGAACATGTCTGAGGAGCAGTGTGTTCAGAGGATGCGATTCAGAAGGGAGGTGGTCACTGAGATCTGCCACCTGCTGCGCAGAGATCTGCAGCCAGAGTTGAGGAGCAGGACGTCTCTGTCAGTGGCAGTGAAGGTGACAGTGGCTCTCAACTTCGATGCCACTGGCTCCTTCCAATCCGCTACTGGGGACATTGCCAACATCTCCCAGTTCGCGGTACATTGCTGCATCCGCCAGGTGAACAATGCCCTTTTCAGAAGGAGACGTCAGTACATCTCCTTCCCCATGACCCTGGACAAGCAGCAAGAGCGTGCAATCGGCTTTGGAAGAATAGCGGGCTTCCCCATGGTTGAGGGCGTAGAACTGATGAACCAGCAATGGTCAGGTCTTGCTTCAGGGCTGCAGTGTGCAGGGCATGGCAGCCAAACAAGTCGACCCTTCCCCTTTAAGAGCTGACCAGCGCCAGCGTGTCTGCCTTCATTGAGCAACTCGCCGCACCTGCGCTGCGCCCGTCCGTGGTGTTAGCGCCCCGGATCGCCGGCTTAGCGCCTAATGATAGTCGTGCATCGCCTGCTTTAGCGCAGCAGCAACCTCTTGGGGCGATGCCACTGAATATCGGCGAAGGTGGCGCGAAGTTGCGCCGGGCGCAAACTTTAGCGGCCGCCCGGCTGTAGCGCCCCAAACATGGCTATACTGAATTTCTAGGCCTCAATGTTTTCAAGGGGAGACTAGATAGGCACTTGAGGGAAATAAACTTGCAGGGCTATGGGGATAGAGCGGGGGCATGGGACTGACTGGATTGCTCTACAGAGTGCCTGTACGGACTCGATGGGCTGAATGGCCTCCTTCTGTGCCGTATGACTCTTTGACTATGATGGGAATGAAACATTCATGTGCGCTCTCTCTCTCTTCATTCTAAGGATCCTTATGAGTCTGGAGCATTGAAGTGGCACTAAATTGGCAATTTTTCTCATGCCTCCGGAATGGCTGGTGTGGAAAACAAAACTGTTGCTTTTCCTGGAGGAGTAAGGGGTGCTGTTCTGAAGTGGGACTACAGCATATTGCTGAGACAAAGCAGAAGAAGCTATACTGTGCTACTGGCTTTAATAGACCAGAGCTGGGATTGTTTGATGCTTGCAATGGAAAAATCTCATTAGTACAAAATTAACCATACAAGGACAAATTAAGGAAACAAATATATGACAGCTAAGCAAGTGGACATGGTTATACTGTATATTGATTCATACATCGTTTCACATTATATTCACGTTATATTTCATATTTTTATACTGGATCTTATAGCAGGCCAGGGTACTGTGTATTCATAACTAACATGAACCTGGAACTGAAATGTTTCGCTGCAAGACTAAAAGAATTACAAATTCCTCTTTTCATGCAATTTCTGCTACAGTGATGAGGTTTGTGGCCTGAGTAATCTGGAAGGGATACAGGAATTGTACATCGTTGGGTTTTGTGACTGATGAGAATGGTGCCTGAGAAAACAAATCTACCCAAGAAAGGAAGAACTTGCATCTAATATAATGTCTTGCACAGCCTCAGGACATTTCAAAGTGCTTTACAACTGATGCAATACTTCAGAAGTGGAAATGCAATCACTATTGTTCCATTGGCTAATGCAGCAATCAATTTTGTTCACAGTAGGGTTAAACAGACAACAAATGAATGACTAACCAGATGATCTATTTTTGGTGGTGCTGGATGAGGGAGGAATGGTGGCCAACACCCAGACCCCTGCTCTTTTTGGAAATGAGCAATGGGATCTTTAACATCCACCTGAGAATGGCAGATAGGGCCTCATTTAGCATCTCATTCTAAAGATGGCACCACAGACAGTGCAGAACTCCCTCAGCATTGCACTGAAGTGTCAGCCTAGTTTAATGTGTTCAAACTGGTCCCAGTAAATGAAATGTTAGCAGGATTGTAGCATTGTCGCTGCAATGGTTGTCAATCCATACACAATATCTTTTTTAAATATACATATGGTTGTATTATTCAACTGTTACTTCCATTTTTCTGTAAATCTTTCTCCAATTTATTTTCTCTTTCCTCCTTGCTGGATACAGCTCTACAGTCACTGGTTGCCCTGGTACCCAAACCAAATGCCCATTCATCATTGGTGAACCAAAACAGTGAAGGCGATTAGACTTTGGGCTGGTGTTCACAACTGAGCCAAATGTTAACCTTAATGAACAGCCATATATGCCAACCCCTCCATCTGGAACTAATGGACAACAACCAGGAGCTGACCACACCCACAAATAAAGATATGAATTAATTTATAAAAATCCATTGGTAATATACACACATTGTCAATCTGCAATATGTCATGGTTACTGTTTACAGTGGTCGATTCATGGGGTAGATTTTCAACTTGTCACCCGGGCGCAAAAATGGCATTGTGGGTTGGATGACTATTATAGAATCCGCCTGGTTTTCATTGAAATCGCCAATCCACAATGCCAATTTTGTGCCTGTGCAGCAAGTTGAAAATCTACCCCCATGTTTGTTTCAACTTTAGTTCAGTGGTGCCAAACAAGATTGACAGATCTGGATGTATGTGTCTGTAAAGTTCAGTATCCCAACAGAGCTGATTGGGATTCCCATCCTCAATACACAGACGTGCAACATAGCAAAGCTAAACAAGAGCCACATCTTACAAATGCACATCAATATGTTGATCTCTGCTGGGGAAACAAAGTGACGCAATTGGCACCAGTGTCCCCAGACCAGCAGTGGAATAAATTGCCAGGACCCTAATCAGCACCCAGCATCTGCCACCTAATAGCATGTATGGATGGATGCCGGGTGAGGCTATTATATTAACATCAGATTTGTCAGTGTGGTGGCAGCATAAAATCCATCACAATTCTACTGTATTCCCTGGCACAATAGAGCTGAACGAAAAACCCCATACTAACTGATCCTCATTCTGCAGCACAGTGAGATTCAATCAGTTCCTTCCATTTTTATACTTAGTTGCTCCAGGGAGACTTTGCAGGCAATGGGCAGTGTTTAGCTTGAATCAATTCTAGTAATATATGTGGCTTCAATAAGTCCATCTCTAAGGTAAGATATTTCTTCATTGCTCCTTTGTGTTGCTCTGTCTGAAAAGTACATGAGATTCACATCATTTTATTATTTTTTGAAAACTAGTCAGAAAATGCATGATTAACCAGACTAACATAATACAAGTGTACAGCTCTGTCCATTCAACTCACAGCAATAAGTGGAACTACATGTGTCTTAAGTAATCCTTACAGCCCTCTTCATCTAACCCTGTCAGCAGAACCTTCTATTCCTTTCTTCCTCATGTGTTTATCTAGTTTCCTCTTAAATGCATCTATGCTATTCACCTCAACTACTCTCTGTAGTAGCGAGTTCCATACTCTAACCACTCTGTGGGTAAAGAAGTTTCTCCTGAATTCCCTATTGGATTTATTGAAACACTGTCAAGGTTTGGCTGGTATTACATTTGAAACTATTGATGAGTCCTGAATTCGCATCCAGGACCAGGGCGGATGCTGATCCACACTGTCAAGGTGAGAGGCACTTGCGAACAGGCCATTCCACGTGTTACCTGAGCACCCTGTTTGAGAAATGGCTGTTTTTTACATTATTAACATTTTTCAATTCAGTAATGAGGCCACACATTTAAACAAGAACCTGAAAACTAACAGATGGCAATTACCTAAGTGTTGTACTTCTATGCACTCTTTTATTTCCATTCTGTTTATAGCGATCTACCAATATACGATGTGATGTCTTTAATTTCAATGCGACTTTTGTTACTGTGCCACACAAACATTTCGTCCACAAGACAGAAAGGCATGGGGTAGGCGGTTAACCTCAGCAGTGGATTGAAACTTGGCTTAACTAGAGAAAGCAACGGTGCTTGTGAATGGAGTGGTGTCGACATGGGTCACTAGGAGGACCAATGCTGGAGCCATTGCTGTTACAATGTGTATAACTGACTTGGAGCTGGGGACAGAAACCAAACTAATTTTGCAGATGGCACCAAAGTGGAGGGAGGGATTCAGCAGAAGGAAACAGGGAAACATGTTACAAAAGAATCTGGAGAAGTTGGGAAAATGGACTAGTGGAGAAGAGAAGGCTCAGGGAAGATATTATTCAAGTTTTCAAGGTATGTAAGAGAATACATCAATTGAATCCTAATAGGTTCACGATTGCCACAAACCCGAGAACCAGGGAATGGGTTCATGCTTAGAAGAGGGTGGATACACAGAGTTTAGGGCTTAGAGGGTTAACTTATGAGGACAGGTTGCATAAATAGATAAGGATAAAACTGAAACTAAAGTAAAAGGCATACACTAAGTACATAGGCAATAAAGGAGAGAATGACAAAAGGGAATACGAAGAGGTTAGGAAAGAAGTTTAAAAAAATTAGAAAAGCCAAGAGGAACTATCAAATTATCAAGGAATATGAAAAGAAATAGTAAAGTATTCTGCAGACACATAAATAACTAAAGAAAAATCAAGATAGGGATAGTGTTATCAGGGATGCACACGATAAACTCATAGGTAATGACAGTGAAATGACAGAAATATTGAATAGTTACTTTGCTTCAGTATTTACCAGGGAGAGTAAGACAGTGGATTTGGCATTAGAAGAGCTCAAAAAAGATATGAAGACATTTAAGATAGAAAGGTGGGAGATAATTGATAAATTAATCAAACATAGAGAGGATAAAACTCCTGGACCAGATGACTGCATCCACACATATTAAAAGAAGTTAGGGAATAGATAGCAGAGGCACTATTACATATCTATATATATAAAGCGGCTCTTCTGTCTGTCTGTCTGTCTGTCCGCCTGGTCTCGATACGTTTGGAAGTTACAGAGCGTACCGATGCGCGCGTCGCCTCAAAAGAAAGCTTGCGATTCCGGACCGGTCATCGGCGTATTTACGTTTCGGCCGGACAAAAATCCCGCAGCTCTTCTGTCTGTCTGTCTGTCTGTCTGTCCGCCTGGTCTCGATACGTTTGGAAGTTACAGAGCGTACCGACGCACGCGTCGCCTCAAAAGAAAGCTTGCGATTCCGGACCGGTCATCGGCGTATTTACGTTTCGGCCGGACAAAAATCCCGCCCGCGGTATCCCAAAAACGTTCAGCGTTCCGCTCATTAGCATCTCATTAGCGACCGTGTGACAGCGAGGTCTTCCTACAGTTGAGTGTCGAGTGACTCGACGATTGACCAATCCTACGCTTCGGTGACCTGACCGGTCGACCAATCGGTGCGTGTGTGGGCCTTATCCTTCTGAACCGAGGTGAGTGGCCGCCATCTTGATTTTTCACGATTTTCTCCCCCACACTTTCTCTGTGTTAGGGAACTAAGGTAAATATTTTAATGATGTGTTAGGGAATTAAATAACAATTTAATGGGGTGGGGGAGAGCCTCGGGAAATCGCGCGGGGGGGAGAGCCTCGGGAAATCGCGGAGGGGGAGAGCCTCGGGAAATCGCGGGGGGGGGGTGGGAGAGCCTCGGGAAATCGCGGGGGGGGGGAGAGCCTCGGGAAATCGCGGGGGGGGGTGGGGGCGAGCCTCGGGAAATCGCGGGGGGGGGGGTGGGGGGCGAGCCTCGGGAAATCGCGGGGGGGGTGGTGGGGGAGAGCCTCGGGAAATCGCGGGGGGGGGGGGAGAGCCTCGGGAAATCGCGGGGGGGGGGGAGAGAGCCTCGGGAAATCGCGGGGGGCGCGCGAGCCTCTGGAAATCGCGGGGCGCTCGCGCCGGCCGCACTGACCGCGCATGCGCCGGCCGCGAGAGCCCGCTCCCAGCGCCGGCTGCCGCTCAGCATTCCCGCTCTGGCAACGGCACCGGACCTCAGGTAGGCAGGGGGAGGGGCCGGAGAGAGGGACAGAGGGGAGCGGGGGAGGGAGGGACACAGACAGGGGAGGGGGGTGGGCGACGGGAGGGGAGCGGGGGGTGGGGAGGGGAGCGGGTGGGCGAGGGGAGGGAGGGATAGGACAGGGAGAGGACATGACAGGGAGAGGGGGGACACACGGGCAGGGAGACCAAGCGCCCCAAAATTGCCCTCGCGCCCCAAAATTGCCCTCGCAACGCAGGGCTCCCCAGCTAGTCTATATATATTTGGGATGTTTTACTTCATTAAAGGCGCTATATAAATGCAATTGTTACATTAATGGATGAGTAGCAGTGCCGGGATCTTCAATTCTCTGTTACTTTGTATGTCTTTATTAATGTGTGTCGAAGTTCTGTTGATAAGCTCTCCTCATCAATGAAAATAGTGCAGTGAAGGTTGTTTTAGCGATACTATTAAAATACTTTTAACCTATAAGTAACATGTTTTTAACTGATGTTTACCAGTGTTTTAGGGATCGTATTCTGTAATTCTGTCCATCCTGTAAATCAGTAGTCTGGTTCGAGGCTTTAGAAGAGCTCTTTTTCAGATAAATATTCAAAACCAAGGTCACAGTAGGCCCTTATCATGCTGTATTCCTTCAAATCAGAACTCAAGCCCACAATTTTCCAATATGTGCTGGCAGTGGGCGCGATATAGTTGCTGGGGTTTAAGTGAGAATCTGGACCCTGGTGTTGCAGCCCACAGTTGGTACTAGTAACTCAACCATGCATTGATCTGTCAACCAGCAGGCTGGCACTGGCAGTCATTGCATTTTTGTTTTCCATTGGGAAGACATTTGAATAAGAAATGAAATTGAATAAATCAAACCACGCACACAAAAAAAGTTAGAGAGATAATTAGAACCCTCTCCAAGCTGGAACAGACCTTCCTTGATATTCATCAGTGCTTGTAGTCATAATTATCGCTGGCAGGAGTGGGACAGAACCTAATTAATCTGACTGCCAGGGCCACTGATGTTTACCAGTGTTTTAGGGATCGTATTCTGTAATTCTGTCCATCCTGTAAATTAGTAGTCTGGTTTGAGGCTTTAGAAGAGCAGAAGTGGTCTCTGGCGCAGGAAGGGCAGGCTCTACACCCTGGAATGTCGGACTATTGTTGGAGATGCGTTCTGTGCAACACCTACAGTTCACACTATGGTCCTAAGGCACAAGAAATCCTTTCTTCTGGGAAGTAGGATTTGTGGCATCAGGAACCTCTCTTTGGTCAATGGTTTTTAAAGGAAAAATTAATAAATCTATGTGGAATTGCAAAACCAGTGTCATGGTATACACCAAAGATTTCATTGTAGTTCAAAAAAATACAGCAATGTATCATGGGAAAGATGTTAAATGGGTGCATGTTCATGGAGCTAATTAAAGACACTACTTTCTCCTGAACCTAACCTGCTTATTGCTTTTATTCTGTTCTATAATCAACAGCTGCTCAAAGGAACTGAACCAGTGGGAGGCACTGACCGAGTACGGCCAGTCCAA
The DNA here is from genome assembly GCF_052327205.1 of Somniosus microcephalus. Classification (NCBI taxonomy): domain Eukaryota; kingdom Metazoa; phylum Chordata; class Chondrichthyes; order Squaliformes; family Somniosidae; genus Somniosus; species Somniosus microcephalus. The sequence continues at coordinate 96,970,051 of NC_140992.1, read as the reverse complement.
AGGACATGTTAATCCCTACCTAGTATTGGAATGTGCTTGGAGAGTTTCGAACTGGACTGCTATGAAAGACGCACTGGTGCAGGTAAGCAATTCTTGTGGTAAATGAACCTGTTTATACGCTAAATCATTTACATTTTATATTCTTTATGCTATCTACTCAATTACTATATTTTACTCAAGAATATCTAGATTAATTATTCCTTTCCTTTTGCATACGTTGACTACATGCCAGTTGTAGGCAGTGAGTTGTGCACCATAGCAATGTGCATAGGTCAGGTCATTCTTTACTTAATGTTAGCTTGGCTATTGGTATTATATAATATACTTTGTGTTAGCATTAAATAACACTTTGTGTGTTTTGGTGAAAAATTACATTACGGTCAGATCTGTGAACTTTTAAATTCCACATCCCATTGTTTGCACTGACTCCGTGTGAGTCCTTTATATGGTTTCTTGATGTGAATATTTAACATTTTCTATTTGTACCTCGTGGGAACCTTACCTGGCTGAAAAGATGTGGCTGCTTCCTGACCTCAACCAATGCTAAGCGATCAATTGGTTATGTCAACCTGCACACAAGTTCTCAGGACTTAAAAGGTGTATATCGCTATAGGGCGAGTGTGCGCTTCATGTCGGGCTAACAGACACTCGGTACGTGTGTGGATTTCTCTACTGCTTCATGTTGAGACCCGCCTACGTGGCAGTGGGTTTTTCCATGTGTTGGGCAGCCAGCTAAGTTTAAAAAAGAAAAATGACGGAAAGTGGCCATAGAGTGATTGATCTAACCTTCCAAGCCATGTGAAGAAAGGCTCTGACCCCAGCATCCTGGTGACAGCTTGCTTCGGATCGGAAAGCTTGCCGTGATGGGAAGTGCAGTGCCGAGCCCACATTGAGCACAGATCTTCTACCTTCAGCAACCTCTGCGAGCTACTGAATTTTTTAAAATTTGTTTATGGGATGTGGGCGTCACTGGCAAGGCCAGCATTTATTGCCCTTGAGAAGGTGGTGGTGAGCCGCCGCCTTGAATCGCTGCAGTCCGTGTGGTGAAGGTACTCTCACAGTGCTGTTAGGGAGGGAGTTCCAGGATTTTGACCCAGCGACGATGAAGGATCGGCGATAAACTTCTAAGTTGGGATGGTTTGTGACTCTGAGGTGGTGGTGTTCCCGTGCACCTGCTGCCCTTGTCCTTCTAGGTGGTAGAGGTCGCGGGTTTGGGAGGTGCTGCCGAAGAAGCCTTGGCGAGTTGCTGCAGTGCATCTTGTAGATGGTAGTCAACATTGTTTTTTTTCTCCCCCCGTCCCCCAATGTCCCCCGCAGGGATCTCTGTTGGGGCCTCAACTATTCATAATATTTATTAACGACTTAGATGATGGCATAGAAAGTCATATATCCGAATTTGCTGATGACACACAGATAGGCGGCATTGTAGGCAGTGTAGATGAAAGCATAAAATTACAAAGGGATATTGATAGATTAAGTGAATGGGCAAAACTGTGGCAAATGGATTTCAATGTGAGCCCATCCACTTTGGACCTAAAAAGGATAGAACAGGCACTTTCTAAATGGTGAAAAGCTAAAAACGGTGGATGTCCAAAGAGACTTTGGGGGTCCAGGTACATAGATCATTAAAATGTTATGAACAGGTACAGAAAATAATCAAAAAGGTTAATGGGATGCTGGCCTTTATATCTAGAGGACTAGAATACAAGGGGGTAGAGGTGACGCTGCAGTTATACAAAGCCCTGGTTAGACCACACCTGGAGTACTGTGAGCAGTTCTGGGCACCACACCTTAGGAAGGATATATTGGCCTTTGAGGGCGTGCAGTGTAGGTTTACCAGAATGATACCCGGACTTCAAGGGTTAAGTTACAAGGAGAGATTACACAAATTAGGATTGTATTCCCTAGAATTTAGACGGTTAAGGGGTGATCTGATCGAAGTTTTCAGGATATTAAGGGGAACAGATAGGGTAGATGGAGAGAAACTATTTCTACTGGTTGGGGATTCTAGGACTAGGGGGCATAGTCTAAAAATTAGAGCCAGACCTTTCAGGAGTGAAATTAGGAAACACTTTTACACACAAAGGGTGGTAGAAGTTTGGAACTCTCTTCTGCAAACAGCAATTGATGCTAGATCAACTGTTAATTTTAAATCTGAGATTGATAGCTTTTTGTTAACCAAAGGTATTAAGGGATAATGGGCCAAAGGCAGGTATATGGAGTTAGGTCGCAGATCAGCCATGATCTCATTGAATGGTGGAACAGGCAGGAGGGGCTGAATAGCCTCCTCCTGTTCCTATGCTCCCCTAATGTGGAAATATACAGTCCTAAGGAAGATTGTGTTCCCAGATGCCCTGATTCTCATCTGACAATTGATTACATTTATTCTGACTTTTTTGTGTTTACGGATCAGCTCTTGAATAATTGCAAGAGCATCTGCTCATTACTAATTTGTGGCTTGTGACAGGTGCCAGCATCTGGGAAATAAAGCACAGTTTCCGCAGGAGAAAAAAATATCTTTTAGGAATTTTGAGCTGAGGTGGAGCGACGACTGATCAATTCCGACTTTGTGATCTCTAGTGGCCACTGCAGAGAATTGTACAGCGCTGAAAGGCCATTCGGCCCATCGTGTCTGTGCCGGCTCTTTGAAAGAGCTCTCCAATTAGTCCCACTCCTTTCCCCATAGCCCTTGCATTGTGCATCAACGATGTTTTAACAGAGCATCTGGCACAGAGTATACTGCTTTTGTTAATCAGATGATAAATAGCAAAAGTCCATAATATTATTAACATTGGGCACAGGCCTCTGTAAATATGTTTTTCTTTTGGTGTCAATTTTCATGACTAATTTAAAAAGAGCAAGGGTAAGGAGAAGTTTTGCATGAAAAGCCTTCATTCAGCGCCTGCTGTTTGTTCAGTCTCTCCAGTATTGCAACTGCCGGTTTCTTGGGGGTTTATATTTCGTTAGCCCATGCCCATGACAGCTGGCTTGTTTTATTGTAACTGATGAGAACTGACGCGTGATAATTTTGTGTATTGCTAAAATAATTCCGAAGATGTTCTGTTCTTTAAAGGGGCGTTGCATTGCCTTTTCAAGAAGCTTTCAGGGAGCCTCATTGCCCCCAGTGCAATGTTTTGGATCTATGATATTTGGTTTTCAGGAGAGCTCGGACTGCTGCAGTGGGATCTTCCATCATTTATTTTTTCCAAAGCTATGCTTAAAAGAAAATTGGGTATCTATCGCCCATCTGTGTTCCAAAGCCTTTTTGTTATGCGTAACTAACTCAGCACAATTGAAAGACTGAATCAGTACCTTCCTGCTTTGTATGGTTCAGTACCACATCGCTGTGTATTTTCCCCCTCTGCCTTTTTAAACATATCGGGGATAATTTTAACCTAACGCTCTGGGCAGGAATCCCACGGGATCGGGTGGAACGCCGGTTTTATATCCCACCCAATATTGCTCTCCATTGACTTCAACCAGATTTTCACTGCCCTTTGTGTGAAGCAGTGTTTGCTGACATCACCCCTGAGCAGCCTAGCTCTAATTTTAAGATTATGCCCCCTTGTCCCACCAGAGGAAATAGTTTCTCCCTATCAAATCCATTAGTTCACCCCTTAATCTTCTATACTCGAGAATACAAACATTGTCTATGCAACCGGTCCTCAGAATTTAACCCTTTGGATACTAAGGGAAAGTGCGGAAGGTGGAGTTGAGGTAGAAGATCAGCCATGATCTTATTGAATGGTGGAGCAGGCCCAGATGGCCTACTCCTGCTCCTATTTCTTATCTTCTTTCCAGAGCCCCAGTATCATTCTGGTGAAGCTGCGCAGCACCCACTCAAAGATCAGTATATCCTTCCTGAGGTGCAGTGCCCAGAACTGAACACAATACTCCAGATGCAATCTAACCAGAGCTTAATACAACTGTAGCGTAACTTCCATCCCTTTGTATCCTGTTGTATTGAGGCAGCTAAGCACATTAGGAGCTACAACAGGTCTCATCCTAGTGAGTAAGGGGACCATTTGTGAAAACTGCAACATTAAAACATTTCGGTGGAATTATTTTGCTTTCATGGTATCGCATACATACATACATGTGCCCATTTGTCATCGCTTACTTTATGCATCTTGTGCATGGAACCTGGAAGTCGAATGCTCCTGAGAATGCTGTAGCTTCCTCCTGTGGGTTCTAAATTTAGTCCTTCACAAATTTCTGCTTCCACACCTCTAAACCCCTCCAGTTGTGTAATTTAAAATTTCTCATGTGTAATAATGCCTTAACCTGGTAGTGTCTGATTTTATTTGGGGAGAATTAGTAAATTTAATCTTATATTTCAGTACGTTACGTGGAGAAGGAACCTGTAAAGAATTGCCTTGTAGGGCTGTCTGTTGCGTACTAACTGTTTGCTTGAGCATTCCTTTGGATCGTTTCCTTTTCTTGAATTATTTGTTGTCATCACCATTCATTTTTAAGTGCAAAATAGAAGTGGTGTATTTTGGAGCAGCTTTTATGTGTTAAGTAGAGAGGGAGAATCACAGCTGACATCACTTAAGCTTGCCCCTGCGATTTCTCTCCTCCCTCTCCGTTGTCTATTTACTATTGACGTTTTGGTATGTGAAGAATAATGCGTTTGAAGAACAAGGAAGATCCTACAAGGCAGCTAACCTTGCTTTACTGTGACATAAATATATCATAAAGTCATACAGCACAGAAGGAGGGCATTTGACCTATCGTGTCTGTGCCAGCTCTTTGAAAGAGCTAACCAATTAGTCCCACTCCCCGCAGTCCTGCAAATGTTTCCTTTTCAAGTACAGGTATATATCTAATTCCCTTTTGAAAGTTACTATTGAATCTCAACTCTCTGCGTAAACCAAATCCTCCACATCTCCTTCCCCCCCCCCCCCGGATTGTTTTGGCAGTTATCTGTGTCCTCTGGTTACTGACCCTCTTGACAGTGGAAACAGTTTCTCCTTGTTTACTCTTATCAAAACCCCTCATAATGGGTCATATGTGCTGCTGAGTTGTGGGGGCTTGTGTAATAGCACAAAAGCACCTAAATGGCTATGATTTTCCTTGACAACGTGAGGCTCTTGCCCAGTGAATGGTGCATAATACAGTATCGTTCAAAACTCTTCCCTCCTGAGTAAGATTGCAGTTTAGATCAGGGCCAGTATTCTGAAATGTGCCATGTGTTTCACATCCCCCCATTGTGTGCCACTAAGAGGAGGAAATGCTGTGGCGAGCGCTGAGTGTTCTATTTAAATGCCATTTAGGTGGAGCTGAGTTGCCCAAAAGAGGTGGCCTGGAAAGTGAACATGTACCGAGGCTACCTGGCAATTTGCCATCCCGAAGAGCAACAGCTTAACTTCATCGAGCGTCTGGTGGAGATGGCCAGCAGTCTCGCAATCCGGGAATGGCGGAGACTCCCGCACATCGTCTCACATGTCCATACACCATTGCTTCAGGTGAGAGCGCCATGCTGGCAATGTGTGGCTCTGGGAGTTTACTTGTAAGTCCATGTGTGTGTGTCTGTCTGTGTGTAATTATCAGCATATTAATGCGCCTTGTTTTGTAGTACAGACTTAAAATTAGAAAGCAGTAGCTACTCACAGATTGGAGCATAGTATTGGGTTGATCTGATTGTCTGGAAGAAAGATAGAATAAGAACACAATCTACCTCACTGTTAACTGACAGATTTGCCACTTGCTCTTACTGCCCGCCTACCTATGAATGTATTGAAAATACTCATGTCTATTATGTAAAAGAAAAAAGAATCCTGTGGTTGATTTTTGTTGCATTGATACATTATATGCAGACATAATGCATATCTCAATATGCAGGCAGCTTTCTTTGGTCTGGGGATGAGGGAGGGAGGTAAGGGTATTAAGCACCAAATTCCAGGATCAGCCTAATTAAGGAAGAATATTGAAGTTGCTGTTGGGTTTATGTAGGATATTGTCATATATCCCTATTGCCGTTCTGTGGGGTATTATAGGATATTGTCATGTATCCCCCTATTACCGTATGTGGGGGTATTATAGGATATTGTCATATAAAATACAAGCACTAGGAAACACTGAAAACATCTGGTTAATACTCTTAAATCAAGTCAATGAGCTAATAAAACACAACTCCTTGCATGCAGTGTATATGAGATATAGGTACAGAACCTCGCATACCAAGGACTCCTTCAGGACGTCGCAAACGTGTTGTCTTGACTGCTTATGCTAGCCTCAGCAAGACTAGGTTACCAGGCCCCCTGGAGCTCCAGTGTGTTGTATCTTTTATAGGTTTAATTATGTGGAACATTTGTGGGTACCAAATGTCATCACATTCTGTGTATGCTGTTGACACCCAAGCTTGTTTAGTGATGAGGATAGCTGTTGCCATTTGTTGTGCGTGCCTTTGATATCTTGGGTTGTTGATTACACTTCCGGATATGCCACACATTCTCCCTGGTACACCTATACTTACAGTTGCCATGCGTACAGACTCACTACAATCTAACGATGGAATTTTGTTCAAATTGTAGGCGGCTCAGCAAATTATTGAACTGCAAGAAGCTGCTCAAATAAATGCCGGTTTGCAGCCCGCCAATTTGGGGAGAAACACAAGTTTACACGACATGAAGACCGTGGTGAAGACTTGGCGGAACCGTCTGCCCATTGTGTCTGATGACCTTTCTCACTGGAGCAGCATCTTCATGTGGAGACAGCATCACTATCAAGGTATGGCCTGATGCACGTGCCTGTCAAAATGTATTTTACGTGTGGGCTTGTTACTGATGTATAACATTCATGCAGTGAATTTGATGGGGCCTCATTTATTTCTGGGTTACTCGATACTGATGTAACCCTGTGGGTTTCAACAACTTTCCAATCCATTGTGTGTGATGGATATACGTAGATTATAGTGAAAATGTAAGAATTTCTGTAACGCAGATTATTTAATTCTTCATTTTCAGCCTGTCTCTCAACTTGTGGTGTGATTGAAAAATTACACAAGGGGCTAAAAGGGTTAAATTATGAGGGCAGGTTGCATAGACTAGGTTTGTATTCCCTGGAGTATAGAAGATTAAGGGGTGAACTCTAGTGGGAGAGTTCAGAACAAGGGGGCACAACCGTAAAATCAGAGCTAGGCCATTCAGGGGTAATGTCAGGAAACATTTCTTCACACAAAGGGTAGTGGAAATCTGGAACTCTCTCTTTTTCCCCCCCCCCCCCCCCCCCCCCCCCAAAAAAAAAAAATTAGGCTGGGGGTCAATTGAAAATTTCAAAACTGAGATTGATAGTTTTTTGTTGGGTAAGGATATTAAGCGATATGGAACCAAGGTGGGTAGATAGAGTTATGATACGAATTAGCCATGATCTAATTGAATAGCAGAACAGGCTCGAGGGGATGAATGGCCTCCTCCTGTTCCTATGTTCAGGCACTGCAAGGTTGATAGGATGATGTGTATGAACAGGCCTAATGTGTTTTAAATATGATGCATACATCCTTCCTGACATCAGCTCTGATACAAAAGAAACATTTTCACCTAGGGAGGGGTGGTATTTGTTTGGGTTAGAGTATAATAAATGTGTAGAACTATGTATTTTAATTAGATATTGGAGGCGTGACCCAATGCTCTGGAATTCCCTCCCTAAATCCCTCCGCATCTTCACACCTCTCACTCTTTTTATAAAAAAAAAAAAAAAAAAAAAAACTCCCTCTTTGCCCAAGCTTTCAGTCACTCCTAATCTGGCTCAGCATCCTTTTTTGTCTGATTAGGCCTCTGTGAAACGCCTTGGGACTATTTCTACGTTAAAGATGCTATATAAATGCAAGTTGCTGTTGGCCCTAAAGCCCCTGCCACCACCCCCCCCAACTTGCCCCATCAATGTCATCATGGGTTGACTATCGACGCAGCCCCTGTGACTGTCATCCTCACCTTTTTAATACAAGGCCTTGAACCCTGGAGTTGTGTTTGGGACTGTCCACAATCGCTCTTCCATTGACCTGTTCTGTACCTGGGCTGCGTCACCCCTTGCAGGCTGCGGAAGCTGTTGGCCAATTCAAGGATTAGCTCACCTGCCTTTGACGGCGTTTCCTCCGTCGAGGGGTACCCCTCCCCTCCACCAGGGGCTCGCCCAACCGAAGCTGCTTGTGTTTTCTGGGGATCGCCGGGTTACTTAAACCCCGCCCGGGACTCGACCTCTAAATGTAGAATCCAAAGCGTGTCTGGCATTAAACAAGAGTTTGCATGTTAATGGGGTAAGGTGCAAAGTTCCCTTTAAGCTGTGCGACTGCACAGCGGTCTCGAGGTCCCGCGCTGCTGGTGAGCCGGCTTCACAATGCAAAAAAAAAAGTGCCCGCGCGGGATTTTGAATGGGCACGCAGCCCGTTAAAGGGCCCGCACAGCCCCCCAAAAATTTAGGGGGAACATTGGTAAGGTGGGAGGAGGCTTGTGTGGAGCATAAACACCGCATAGACCAGTCGGGCCGAATGACCTGTTTCTGTGCTGTAAAATTCTATGAATTCAAGCAGAAGATTTCTTGGCAACTTTGTGTTTTTGTCAGGATTCAACTCAACATACTCATTGTGCATCTGTTCCACTTCTGCCCAACCTACCGATGTGTGAAGGAAGCCACTGTTCAATTGCCAGTAATAAATGGAACTAAATACTTTGTTGTAATTTGTAAATAATTTCAAGATAATTAGCTTTTAAAATGAAACATTTTGGGGATTACAGTCTCTTAATTCAAAGCAGCTTAATTCAAATTGTCTGATAGTTCAGATTGTTATTTAGCACTAAATGTTATTTATGTTGCTTAATTCAATTTATTGACTGAATTATCAAATGAATTCAAAGAGTAAATCTATTATACTGTTGCTAATTTAAGGATTAAGTACTGGATTGGGGAAGTTAAAAATTAATTCTGTTATAAAGTTAAAGGAATAATCGGGCACAAAGCTAATTGTGATCAATTGATATCTTGCCACAGGCAGCAGGGAGAGGGAGGGGGGACAAGGGAAAGTTACAGAATAAGTTTAAACAAAGACTTTCTCCTTCCTCACAAAGGGTAGTGGAAATCTGGAACTCTCTCCCAAAAAGCTGTTGAGGCTGAGGGTCAATTGAAAATTTCAAAACTGAGATTGATAGCTTTTTGATGGGTGAGGGTATTGAGGGTTACGGAGACAAGGCGGGTAGATAGAGTTAAGATACAAATCAACCATGATCAAATTGAATGGTGGAATAGGCTCGAGGGGCTGAGTGGTCTCCTCCTGTCCCTATGTTTCCTGCAATGTTTCCTGTGCAAAAATAACCCGTAGAATAATTACCAGTCCCTTCTTGAAAATGAAATATTAAAAAATTTGCGGTAAGATTTGAAGCTGTAATTGAATAGAGTTTAACCGTAGCGCACTGCAGGAAACTTGCTATTTTTCGCATTTCCATTCGTTTCAGTGGGACGGACTACAGCTGATCTTACAAAACTGAAAGCAGGTATGGAACAAATGAGTTTGTAAAATCAAAATGACTTTGGGTTTGAGCTCATTTAATGTTGAAATGTTTGCAAATACTCCCAAGAAATAACTCTCACCTCATGGTAAAACCCTGATAAAGCTCAAAACATTTCCATGTGCAAAACCATTCCTCCTTGCCACAATGTTATAAGATCAACCTGTTCTGTAAATAGGGTGACTGCCTTCTCATGCCTTTAATCGAGGGCCAAGGTTCACCCTTAAATTTGTAAATCTGTGAATTGTAGAGCGGGTGGCTAGTCTATCTAAAATTGAATCCTGATTAAGATTTTTTTAAAGTTAAGACTGCCATTTTTACTCTTTGCTGAGATCAGATTCCTTGTCCTTTTCCCCATAGTCCAATTACCTGTTCAAAATGATCTTTGAGGAAAGATTGGATAGGCTAGAGTTTTCTTTGGAGCAGAGGAGGCTGAGGGCAGATGTATAAAATTGAGGGCCCGAGATATAGTGGATAGGAAGCACCTAGAAAGACACTGATTAATCAAAGATAGTCAGCACAGATTTGTTAAGGGAAGGTCATGTCTGACAAAATCGATTGAATTTTTTGAGGAGGTAACAAGGAGGGTAAATGAGGGTAGTGCATTTGATGTGGACTTTAGCAAGGCTTTTGATAAGGTTCCACATGGCAGACTGGTCACGAAGTTAAAAGCCCATGGGATCCAGGCAACTGTCAAGTTGGATTCAAAACTGGCTTGGAGGCAGGAAGCAGAGGGTAATGGTTATTGGGTGTTTTTGTGGCTGGATGGCTGTTTCCAGTGGGGTTCCGCAGGGCTCAGTACTAGGTCCCTTGCTTTTTGTGGTATATATCAATGATCTAGACTTGAATATAGGGGGTATGATTAAGAAGTTTGCAGATCATATTAAAATCAGCTGTGTAGTTGATACTGAAGAAGGAAGCTGTAGACAGCAGGAAGATATCAATAAATTGGTCAGGTGGGCAGAACAGTGGCAAATGGAATTCAATCTGGAGAAATGTGAGGTAATGCATTTGGGGAGGGCGAACAAGGAAAGGGAATACACATTAAATAGTAGGACACTGAGTAGTGTAGAGGAACAAAGGGACCTTGGAGTGCATGTCCACAGATCCCTGAAGGTAGCAGGCCAGGTAGATAAGGTGGTTAAGAAGGCATACGGAATGCTTGCCTTTATTAGCCATGGCATAGAATACAAGAGCAGGGGGGTTATACTTCAACTGTATAAAACACTAGTTAGGCCTCAGCTAGAGTACTGCGTGCAGTTCTGGTCACCACATTACAGGAAAGATGTGATTGCACTAGAGAGGGTACAGAGGAGATTTACAAGGATGTTGCCGGGAGTAGAGAATCTTAGCTATGAGGAAAGACTGGATAGGCTGGGTTTGTTTTCCTTGGAACAGAGGAGGTTGAGGGGAGACCTTATTGAGGTGTATAAAATTATGAGGGGCATAGATAAAGTGGATAGAAAGGACATATTTCCCTTAACAGAGGGGTCAATAACCAGGAGGCATAGATTTAAAGTAATTGGTAGGAGGTTTAGAGGGGATTTGAGGAGAAATGTTTTCACCCAGAGGGTTTTGGGGGTCTGGAACTCGCTGCCTGAAAGGATGGTAGAGGCAGGAACCCTCGTCACATTTAAGAAGTACTTGGATGTGCACTTGGAAGTGCCGTAACCTACAGGGCTACGGACCAAGAGCTGAAAAGTGGGATTAGGCTGGATTGATCTTTTTCGGCTGGCACAGACACGATGGGCCGAATAGCCTCCTTCTGTGCCGTTAATTTCTATGAAAATAGTGAGACAGAATCAGGTTTTCATGGATGTGAATCATTCGTAATATTCCTCATCAGTAAACAGTGTGCAAAAAAAAAAGCTACGCCTTTGCTAATGTATAGGTTAAAAAAACATCATTGAGGGCTCAAAATTCAAGTCAGAGTTTCTTTAAATTATGTTGGTGCATTAACAGAACAGTTTCGAGGGGCTGAATGGCCTCCTGTTTCTATGTTCCTAGTCTCTATTTACCACCACTAGATACTTTCAGATCTTTTGAAAATGCCCCCACATATTGCATTACCTGAAAATATTGGACTGACATTATCAAGTGGCAGAAAGTAGATCCTGCACCAGATCCGACGTGATAAAATTCAATTAGGATCACTTTTTCATCTTGTCATTACCGGTCACTAATGTAGCTCATTTCCAAAATCTCTTTAAACGGGCCTCAAAACAAATCGTGGCCTTTTTTTCAAATTTGAAAAATAATAGACTATTTTAATTCTCCTCTTTTTCTCCAAAGCGATCGTGGCAGCCTATGAAAACAGCTCTCAGCATGACCCCAACTCAAATAACGCCATGCTGGGAGTCCATGCCTCTGCCTCCGCCATCATCCAGTACGGGAAGATCGCCCGTAAGCAGGGCCTGGTGAATGTGGCCCTCGATATCCTCAGTCGCATCCATACCATTCCTACCGTGCCCATCGTGGACTGCTTTCAGAAGATTCGACAGCAGGTCAAGTGCTATCTCCAGCAGGCTGGAGTTATGGGCAAAAACGAATGCATGCAGGTAGGCAACACGGCCAATCCATCAAAAAGAAACGGCGATGGTTCAGGTCGGGTCTGCTGGTGACCTGCCTCTGGAAAAGAAGGCTCACAACCTGAGTCCACTTTGGGCGCTTTGATTGTTGTCTGTGTTGATGTTTGACACAGAAGAGGCATGATGTCTATCTGTGGCTACTGTAGAAAGTAAGAACAAAAACTTAAATTGGATCTCATAGTTTTGAGTTGAAATGCAGTGTGTTTTGACAGTTAAGATTTGAAAGATATAATCTCCAGTTGTGTGTAGGAATGTAACCCAAGGGAATCGGAAGCATTTTTTAAACACCTGTGTTGCTTCTATTACTGCACAGCAAAATCAATAACTTATTAAGAATAATTGATTGTCTGGTGAGTTACAAAACTGTCAAGTAGAGACTGCTGTTCAGAGCCTGATCAACAGAAGGTCACTCATTTAGCTATCTTGAGGCCCTGTACTTCTCTTGGGCGATCTTTTTATAAAAAGAATACTTTGTCAGACTTTTATTAATCTTCAACTTTGTTCCAAACAGGGTTTGGAAGTTATTGAATCAACAAATCTGAAGTATTTCACAAAGGAGATGACAGCTGAATTCTATGCGCTGAAAGGGATGTTCCTTGCTCAGATTAATAAGTATGTAAAAATGTGTTGCAACGCGATCTATTTGTTTTGCCATTAAGGGGGAAGATTTCCACTGTTTGCCATCTATAATGAATTTGTGAGTGTGTTTATATAAAAAAAAGTGATTTGGATTTGCTATAAATAGGTGGCGATCTTCCTCTGTCTTGTGTCCTGCTTTAACTTGTAGGTCTCTGTTTCTCTCTTGCTCTTGTTCTCCTCTCTCGAACGTGCACCTCTCATTCTGGGTAACCTTGACTGTCATTGTTTCGTTCATTACTAAAACAATTTGTGCGGGGCTTTTTAAGGGGAAGGCGGCTTCCTATTTTCCAGCCTGGGAAATGTACACAACCTCACACAATCCAGCGAGGAGAGCTTGGGCTGCAAATCCTTCCACTAATGCCAATGGTGCATCTTCCAATTTACCTAGCGAGCGATGCAGGGCAAGTCAAGGCCAGTTTTTTCCTGTGTTTCTTTTTCTTCTTTCTCTTCCCTCTCTCCCTCCCCCCAATGTAAAGCCTTCTCTTCCCTCTTCTACCCCTCCCCCCACCGTCAATGTAAAGCCTTGCATCTATAACTCTGTTTCATCTAACATTCCTGCTGGGAACTGACAAAACTCAGTCAACTGAAGCAAGCAAGCTTCATTGACCAGGAACCTCGGGCTTAAATTCCTAACCTTGCTTGGGAGTCGAGCTGTCAACTGCTTCAGCTGCTGTGCCCTGAATACATTCCTTGTTTCTATCCTCCATCCACTTCTGAATAGTCTTATGTCGTCAAGGGAAAATCACTGGTTGCCTGTCACCTTTTCCGATGTTTTTCACATTGGGTGCCCCTTGCATGTGAGAGAGGTAACTCCCATCCCCATCACTTTTCCTTTCCCCCCACATTGTATAATTCTGGTTAGCTCTTTGATGAGCAATTTATGTGACAAACACATTTATGTTTTTAAATATGGCAATCTTAAGATTATCTTTAAAATACTGCAAATGCTGGAAGTCTGACATAAAAACAGAGTGCTGGCTGACACCCAGCGGGTCAAGTAGCATCTGTGGAGGAAGGAAGGTGGGGTTAAAGTTTCTGATCGATGACCTTTCATCAGAACTTTCATCCCAGTTCTGACGAAAGGTCACCGATCTGAAACGTTAACTCTGTTTCTCTCTCCACAGATGCTGCCTGACCAGCTGAGTGTCAGCCAGCCTTCTGTTTTTAATTAAAATTATCTTTGCTTGGTTTAAAGAACTTGTATTTCTTATTTTCTACAGTGGGGAGAGTGTTCTTGAAAGCATTTTTAGCAAACTTCCCTGCTCAGTCTCAGAGTTCAGCTGATCCCAGCCTTCAACTTGATTCCCGGCACCTCGTACCGCATAGTTTCTCCCTTGACTTGTTTGGTATTCCTGGTCTAAGCTGACTAGTTTAGATAACCCCTCTGCTTGATGCACACAAACATACTTTGTACTGGCTGCTACATGATGTATGGTCTCTGTGGGAGCATGATCCATCTGTTCATCTGTCAGTTTTGTGTGGGCCTATCCTTGATTTGTAACTTTGATATGAAATCACAGTCCTGTAACCTTTAAGATCCCAGTTTTACGGCTATTTTCAGCAGTGCTGAGCCTCCATGGCGGTGCATCAATGAACATCCATTCACCCTCGCAGTAAGGTACTAAAACCCGACACATCATGCACCTTGTTTGTTCCTTCGACTTTATTTTTCCAAGTGTTATTAGCTTGCCTGGCAAAACGCAGACAAAATGTTCCGAGGGGAAATTGGTCAACTTATGAAGATTAAGTGCTACATTCTTTTTTTAAATATTTCTGTGATGCATGTTGTTTTCATGCTGCTACTGATTTATTTCTGCAAATTTACCTGCCTACAGCTTTCTAGCATGTGACCCTCTTCCTTCTTACACCAATGAAAGCGATTGTTTATTGACTGTGTCTGTTACAGTTTTGCTGCCAAACAGACTTTTGTGCCATTATTCGGAGGTTCATAACTAAAACTGTGTTTGACAAATATTTCAGATCGCATTTTACTCACTTTTAAGCAAATGACCTTTCTACAAAGAGAGCCAATTAAATGTTGCAGTGCACACTGCGATCCATTGCAGCAATAAATTTGATAGGCATTTTGCAGCGTTACAGCTTTTGATTAATAATCCAGCAGTAATAATATTTCACTTCCTGCATAAAGCATTAACCCTTAGACGGCCAGTCAGCCCAGGGGGAAATTACTGCTTGCTTAAGCTGTGCGGTTTTGCAAATTTCCAGCCCACTTACTGTGCTGTTGAATGAAACTCTAATGCAGTATAATGCTGCTCAAATGCCAGCAGAAGTTATATTGTAATAGCCCCAAACTATAAGAAAATAAGCACTGAAAATAAAATTAAATAATAACTGCACTGTAGTCTTTTATTCCATCATTTTCTCTTTTTTTGAAAATTATTAGAATACAGGTATTTGCAGCACAGAAACAGGCCATTCAGCCCAGCAGGTTCATGCCAGTCTTTATGCTCCACATGAGCCTTTAATGTAGCAAAAATTATGTTAAGTTTATTTTTTCCTACCTAATTGATCTTTCCTGTACCTTATTTTTCAGCGATGTGCTAAATAAGGTGTTAGAGCTAGAGATCATAAGAAGTTATGTACCTGGGAGTGCACATAAACTAATCAATTGCCTCTTGGCATTTGAGCTCCTGTGTGCTTGGAATCCCTATATTGCATGCTCCTTTACTATTCAAATGTAGCTTATTGGACACCTTGAGTTTTCTCAACAGCTGAATTCAGCGTAACTTGTTTGCCAGAAAAATGGCATGCTCATTTGAGAGAATTTATGCAGCACTTATGGAAAAAGTACCCAGTATGCCATGTACTTAATGGGTCTTGCTGTAGTAGAATTTAAACTAACGATTATTTGTGTTCTAGTGCTATTATTACTTAATGGCCTGGATTTTGTGTTTCTGAGCACTCGTAGATTGATTGAATAGTGCGTCACAATCTGTGTTATGAGGTTATTTAACGTGTGTGAAAGACAACCATAAGTCACTGACTTGTGCATTGTAGCCCTTTTGAGAGCCATGAGCGCTATCCACAGCACACTGTCAGTGATATATCTCAGCACAGAAGATGGCTTCCAGTATTCTTTGTAATCAGCAAATGGAAATGTGTAATTGGGAAACATTCTTTACTTGAATCAGAATTATGCAAATAGATACATGGCTATATGACAGTGAGTTGCAAGGCAATAATTTAGTCGAGTGGTGGTATGTAATGTCATAAACTCTGAGCGCAGAACTGACAGAGTTAATGAATATCAGAAATCTAATATAATGGGGAGGTAGTTTGCTACATTAAAGAAAGGAAGAAAGAAAGACTTGCATTTCTATAGCGCCTTCCACAACTTCAGGATGTTCCAAAGTGCTTTACAGCAAATGAAGTACTTTTGAAGTGTAGTCACTGTGGTAATGTAGGAAACACGGCAGCCAGCTTGTGCACAAAAAGCTCCCACAAACAGCAATGTGATAATGACCAGATAATCTGTTTTTTTTTTTTTTTAAGTGATATTGGTTAAGGGATAAATATTGGCCAGGATAATGGGGAGAACTCCTCTGCTCCTCTTCTAAATAGTGCAATGGGATTAGAATTCCATGCTTGGATCAGGATCGATTTCTTTGAACTGATATTTTGCATGCATTTATTTGTCTTTTTACTTTGTTGTGTAGATCTGAGGAAGCAAACAAAGCATTTTCCGCAGCTGTCCAGATGCACGATGTGCTGGTGAAAGCCTGGGCAATGTGGGGGGACTATCTGGAGAACATCTTTGTCAAAGAAAGACAGCTTCACCTTGGAGTATCGGCCATCACCTGCTACCTGCACGCATGTCGCCACCAGAATGAGAGCAAGTCGAGGAAGTATCTGGCCAAGGTGAGGACTGCTGTGCGGAGGCAAGTGTTCAGTGAAACCCTTGAGAATGGCGACATTAAACTTAATGCACATGAAACAGTAAATCACACCTTCTGACCATGTTACGTGACCCAGCTGGAATATTGTGTCCAATTCCGGGCACCACACTTTAGGTAGGACGTGAAGGCTTTAGCGAGCGTACAGAAGAGATTTACTAGGATGGTTCCAGGGATGAGAGATTATAGTTATGTGGATAGACTGGAGAAGCTGGGGTTGTTCTCCTTGGAGCAGTGAAGGCCAAGAGAGGATTTCATAGAGGTGTATAAAATCATGAGGGATTTAGGTAGAGTAACTAAAGAGAAACTGTTTCCAGTGGATGAAGGGTCAATAACCAGAGGGCACAGATTTAAGGTGATTTGAAAAAGAACCAGAGGTGACACGAGGAAAAACCTTTTTGCGCAACGAGTCGTTAGGATTTGGAATGCACTACAGATTCAGTAGTAGCCTTCAAAAGGGAATTGGATAAATACTTGAAGGAGAAAAAATTGTAGGGATATGGGGAAAGAGCAGGGGAGTGGGACTAACTGGATTGCTCTTCGAAAGAATCGGCGCAGACTCGATGAACCGAATGGCCTCCTGTGCTGTACTATTCTATGGATTCTATCTTGACAATACTCCTGTTAAAGAGGTGTTTGTACTTATAGTTGGGATTAAATCTGTAATGTTAACTGAATTTCTTGGTGCACTTAAGAGTTTTACCTGACAAATTTTGTTTATGCCTGTTTTTCACCTCTGCATGGGAATCTCTTCCAGGCTGATTCAGCCATTAAGCTTTAATATAAAGTATTAAAGTTCAAATTACCAGTTAAAATTCTCCTGCTATACATTACCCTGGTGTTGTGAGAATTCCAGATTTCATTTCTTGATGTATGTGTTATTTAGCTGCATGCTGCAAACGATTTGACACATTGGATTTTATTTTCTATACAAGAATATCATGCAAAGTTTATTCTATTTGAGTAACCACCTTGGGCTTGCATGGTATAGATACCAAATTGTTATGTGCCATTTTATAGTAACATAAAAAAATTGCACAGCAGCATGGACTTTTAGCAACTCACTTGACCTTGCCTTGCCATAAACTCTCATTTTGCACTTGGATTTAGCATTTATTGTAAAACCTGTTGTAAACAATGCCCTTTCTTTATTGGTAAACAGCTGTTCATGAATTTAATCATGATGACTACATTAAGATATGAAATTATGTAACTTGAGTTTAATTTTTGTTTACATAATTTCCTAATGTACTTTGGCAGAAATAAATTCTTGAGTTTTGTGGTGAAAAGTCTGTTCCACTTCAAAAATGAATAATGCAGTGGGCTCAATTGCCACGGAAAGATTGTGAGATTGGATTTTTCATATAAATTGTGAGGGTTAACAAATCTTCCAGTTATCTAACTTTCTACCATGTTTGACCCATGATCGTGAGAAGGCTCAACACCACCTTCTCGAGGGCAACTAGGGATGGGCAACAAATGCCGGCCTTGCTGGTGATGCCCACATCTGGAGAATGAATTTTTTAAAATTGTAATTGGCAAGCAGGTTCACGTGACTTGAACCATCGTTCCAGCCCGTCCTGCCATTGGATGGTGCTCCTTTGACCCGCCCCAAGAATCAAAAATGTGTGGTTTGGGGGACCGGACGCTCTGCATACGCTGCATACTGGGTAGCACAGTGCGACACTTTGACATTGTGAGCTGACTTTTTCGTGAGGGCATAACTCTGAGGTAGGAAAGTGTTAATAACATAAGAAATAGGAGCAGGAGTAGGCCATACAGCCCCTCGAGTCTGCTCCGCCATTCAGTAAGATCATGGTGATCTTCTACATCAACTCTACTTTCCCGCTCTATCGCCATATCCCTTGATTCCTTTTATATCCAAAAATCTATCGATCTCAGTCTTGAATATACTCAATGACTCCACATCCGCAGCTCTTTGGGGTAGAGAATTCCAAAGATTCACAACCCTCTGAGTGAAGGAATTTCTCCTCATCTCTGTCCTACATGGCCGACCCCTTATCCTGAAACTTTGGCCCCTAGCTCTAGACTCTCCAGCCAGGGTAAGCGTCCTCCCTGCATCTACCTGTCAAGCCCTCTTAAGAAATTTATACGTTTCAATGAGATTACCTCTCATTCTTCTAAACTCCAGTTTTGCCTGCGTTTCCCAGGTCCTTTGGCTACTAAGTTTTGATGATGAAAAGAACACGCTTGCAGACGCAGTGGACAAGTACTGCATTGGCGTGCCACCCATCCAATGGCTGGCCTGGATTCCTCAACTCTTGACATGCTTGGTTGGCTCGGAGGGAAAACTACTTCTTAACCTGATCAGTCAAGTACGTATGCGTTTGTAAAAGTTAACACTGAGCTTTGGGTTATCATGAATGAATGAGGACCTACCTAGGTACGGTAGCATAGTGGTTATGCTTGACTAATGATCTGGAGACATGAGTTCAAATCCCAGCATAGCAGCTGGGGAATTTAAATTCAGTTAATTAAATAAATCTGGATTAAAAGCTAGTATCAGTAATGGTGACCAGGTAACTATCAGATTGTCGTAAAAACCCATCTGGTTCACTAATGTCCTTTAGGGAAAGAAATCTGCCTATATGTGATTCCAGATCCATGTGGTTGACTCTTAACCGCCCTGTGACATGGTCCAGTAAGCCACTAAGTTGTATAAAGCGGCTCACCACCACCTTCTCGAAGGCATTTCGGGATGGGCAATAAATGCTGGCCAGCGACGCCCACATCCAATGAATTAAAAAAAAACTTCTAACTCACAGATTAGGGTATTATCAAACTTTCCTCATTCATCGAATAAATTCACTCTTCCATATTGAATGTATCCATATAAACCACTTAACACCAGAATTTGATTAATGTGAAGGGCCAATTCTGCACAAATCTGCACTATGTATAATGCAACATTATATGTACAAGTATTTTAATATTACAAAATTTACTGTTCAATTTGTCAAAAGAATCTAGCATTTTGGAATCACAGTTGCTCCTACAGTAGTCTATTAATCCTCTGACATTTCTATTACATATTTATGTCCCGAACACAATTGGGAAACTTATTCCTGGGAAAGATTTAAGTATATTCCCAGAATAGGTTCTTTACAATGACACACTTTGCATAACTAAGCTGCAAGTTACTGAAACTGTAGATTATAGAAAAATAGATTCCGAGTTTATGCCTTTCCACTTTCCTGTTAAATGACTTTTGATCCTTCAGTGCGTTAATGAAGGATAGTAAGGTTATGGAATAGGAGTGTTAGAAAGTGGGTAACAGAAAAAGCAGGTGTCTGAACTATTGAATTTGTGTTAAATTGGCGAGGTGGGAGATATATTTATCATATTGTTGCATAGACTAGGCTTGTATTCTCTTGCGTATAGAAGATTAAGGGGTGATCTAATCGAGGTGTTGAAGATGATTAAAGGATTCAATAGGGTGGATAGAGCGAAACTATTTCCTCTGGTGAGGGCATCCAGAAGTGGGCATAACCTTAAAATTAGAGCCGGCCGTTCAGGGGTGATGTCAGGAAGCACTTCTATCAAGACTAGTCAGCATTTCATTAGCAACTGCGAATCCTCAGCTTGTTGCAGGCTATATCTTTTTACATTAAGTGGCTATTTCTCACTTTGGTTGCTGCGTTCACAGTGTATAAGATTACACTAATAGGCAATGCCAGCATGTAGTGTTGGGTCTATTGGGAATTGTGGCCTAATTTAAAGACTGGTTGATGTCATTATGCACATACTAAATTGTGCAGAAATATGATAGCTGGCTTTCACCAATTAATCGCTGATCAAACATTAAAGCAGTTTTAGCTGTTTTGTAATGCTATTATCGAAGGCATAAATTTAACTTGGAAGGTACAGAGTAATGAAACACACTTCACTGAAATTGTTGATGATGCATACAATTTCAGTAACAGTATGATAATTTGCAAATGGTGTACAGTTAGTAACATAGTAAAGAACAGGATAACAAAAGACTATACTGTCCACCTGACCAGCCCCCAAAATTAATACTGCTCAATCGCTCACTCCCTCAAACATCTATCCAATTCCCTCTCCAATTCCACACACTCTACCTGCCTGGGTAGTCATCTATAGCTAGTCAGTTATTAGCACAAAGATTTGTCCATAAATAAACCTACAATAGTGTCAGCTGTAGTTCAGTTGTAGCACACTCGCCTCTGAGTCAAAAGGTTGTGGGTTCAAGTCCCACTCCAGGGACTTGAGCACAAAAATCCAGGCTGACACTCCCAGTGCAGTACTAAGGGAGTGCTGCACTGTCGGAGGTGCCGTCTTTTGGATGAGACATTAAACCGAGGCCCCGTCTGCCCCCTCAGGTGAGCGTAAAAGATCCCATGACACCATTTCAATGAAGAACACAATTAAGATCACAAAAAAAGAGATTACCTGGTCATTATCACATTGCTGTTTGTGGGACCTTGCTGTGCGCTGCCGTGTTTCCTACATTACAACAATGACTACATTTCAAAAGTACTTAATTGGCTGTAAAGTACTTTGGGACATCCTGAGATCATGAAAGGCGCTATAGAAATGCAAGTCTGTCTGTCTTTCTTTGAAACTCTGTTTACATCACAAAAAGTTTTTGTTAGTAACTCCATCCAGTCTTACTTTGTATTAAAGCTCTAACTGGACAGGAAGTGGAATTGTTAAGCTAGGGTATGGTCATGCTTTTGTTGCCAACTTTTGCCAATTTAACTGCAACAAATGTTATCTCTGCACATTCCTCATTTGACAGTGCAGGATCTGAAGCACAATAGCTACAATAAATGCTAAGTAGCTCCTTGTGTTTTTTATTGCTTGGTTGTTAGTGGTCTTTTCAGGCTCATTGTTTTCTATCCGCTTATAGAAGATGATGATATATCACTTATTGGGTGCCTGTCTGTATTGGCTGTGAATTGCAAAGTGTGTCTCTAACACGGCAAATTGACTTAGTTGGCAGCACCTTTGCTGCTGAGTCAGGAGATTATGGGTTCAGACTTGGTACATGATCTTGGCTGACGTTTCCAGTGCAGTATTGAGGCAACACTGCATTGTTAGAGGTGTCGTTGCTCAGCCTAAGGCCCAAGCTGCCTTGCTCGTTTGGATTTCAAAGATCCATGACACTGCTTGAAGAGCAAGGGGATCTCCCGATGTCCTGACCACCATTCCTCGTTCAACCAACGCTACCTATCGACAACCATGCTTGGAAGGATCAGATTTTTGGGCCTGTTGTAGACTAATTGATGGAGATTGATTGCTATAATTAGTCAACAACCCCATTGTACCATGTGACTACCAAGATGGTAGAAGGCGAACGAGATGGACTTTGGTCTTTTTTTGTCTAGCAATATTTGTGTTCCTATTTAGCTGATCATTGCATTTTAGGATCATGCTGTGTGCAGAATGCTTTTGCCTACATCACTGCGCTTCAGTGCAATTTAATTGTTTGCGAATCACTTTGAGACATTGCCAAGGTAGATAAAAAGGTGCTATTTTGGACACAACTCTTGTTTTAATGCCTGTATTTTGGTGGGTTTTTTTAAGGTTGGAAGAGTGTATCCCCAGGCTGTCTATTTCCCAATCAGGACACTGTATTTGACCCTGAAGATTGAGCAGCGGGAACGCTACAAAAGTGGTAAGGCTTTGGCTGGTGTGGACGTGACCTGCTTTAATCTAGTTCCCAAGCCAGCTGGTGTAGGAACAGGGGTTATTGCAGCATTGGACATTCTGGGTAGGGGTCCTTGGGACCATATTCCCCTAGAGACAGTGTTGCTATGGGCTAGGGGTGAACTGCAAGTGAAGGTCACAGCATCAGCAGTTCCACTGTCTCTACTTTGGGCCACAGAATGCTCACAATCCTTCTTCCTATCAGGATCTGTCAATTCTCTCTTCACTTTACATCCTTTTTAAAACTCGACGCAGTAACTCCATTTTCTGTATTTGGCTATGAAAAGTATATTTTAACTGCACTTTTGATCTATCTAATCATATAATATATATTCCCCTTAGTGTAGATGTTCATGCCAATGCTGGGTTTCGTGTCAAAGCTCTCGTCTTGTCTTGTATTAATACAAGGACTTGATAATAAATGACATTCATCTCAGGAAATGTTTGTAACAGACTGTGGTGCCCCGTTAAAGATTATTTGCCCAGTTTCCAACATAGTTACAGAAGCTTTTTGTCTTCATGATAAGTAATCAGAGGAAGATATACCCAGCTGCCAATGTGATTAGGGCTCAGTTAGTTCCTACCGTGATATTTTCAATGTTTCATACATTGGTACCGCATTACCTGCTATTGGATATTTACAAAACTGAGAAAATTATTGTCGATCATCAAATTTCCTTGTAACTATTGGGTTATTTGTCCCATCAGTGAAACTTGTGTAGTGACGTTAAATTAGAATTTTTAATGGTTTGATTTTTTATTTAGATGGGTCTTTGACGGCTGCATTCTCTTTTAAAGTATATATTTTGTACAATAGCAAAATATTCCAGCGAGTACAACAAACTCCTCCATTACACAGGCGGAGGTTTTGGTCAAGGAGAAGGGTCTTTTGAAGGCAGGGAGGGAGGTGACAAAGTAATGAGAAAGGATGACCTATCATACGGAGCATGCTACTTTAAGTACACTAAAGGGAATCAGAACCAAAACTTTCATGGTTTTATTTTAATGTGGGTTTGCAGCAAGCATTCAAAAGGTTAATAAATTACATTTTGTTTTTGGTTTAAATATTAAAACTGAACAATTTGCAGTTTTATCTGAGGTAGAGATTAAAAAAAAACAGTTCCTCACACACCAAAAATATAAGATGTGCAGTCCCCTTTTATCTTGTAAAGATTAATTTATTAAGTGACCACAGCTTTGTACAAGCTGGATTACGAATATAAAGATGCCTTTTAATAATTCCTTTGTATAGGCAGCAGTGCCCTTTTATCTCCCAGGCATTGTGGCTATTAGGAATGAAGCTAGTTGGAGGCTCTCGAGCTAATGGAGAAATGTAGGTCAGTAAATCAGAAAGAAGGCTTTTCTGAGAGGAGGGGGATGATGCTCGCTCTGGAAGCACTTAGATGGCACCAATGTGAAGTCTATTGATAAGTATCCTAAATGCTTTGGTGGGGGGGGGGGGGGGGGGAAATGTAAATTCCAGTGAATAATGCACACCTAACTGGGTTTATATAGCTAATAAAAAAAATTATTTATGTGTGTCTGTGATAATAAGTATGTGTATGTGTGATAAATCTATATTTATATCTTGCATTATGATATTTTACCAGTACTGTATAAGTTTGTATTTTCGGGATAACTGGAGGTATAACACAAACTGGGGAAACAGTGTTCTGGATTCGGCAGTGGTTGCAACAGCTGTTCTGAAGCGTAACAGAAGCTTAACTGAGGGCCACATTTCTCTCTGTTGCAGACTCAGGACAGCAGCAGCCGGGTTCAGTTGGCACTCAGTCTCACTCTGCCTCCGACCCCGGGCCGATACGGGCCACCGCACCCATGTGGCGCTGCAGCCGGATAATGCACATGCAGCGGGAGCTTCACCCGACCCTGCTCTCGTCCCTGGAGGGCATTGTGGATCAAATGGTGTGGTTCCGTGAAAACTGGCATGAGGAGGTTTGTCCTTCCTTTCTTCCCCTTTCTTTCTTTCTTCTCTTCTTTACGCTTCTTCTCTTTCTTTCCTTTTCCTTCTTTCCCTTTCTTCTCGCGAGCCTGATCTGTCTTGACTTTTTTTGAGAAATGCCTTGAAGATAATATTTTATATTCATTAGGATTAAAGTTAAAATGCAGCTGCTCTTCAGTGTGATATGTTTAAGCTTGCTTTGCATTTACACGGTTAAATGTTTGTACAAAGGTGCATCTCGAGAGGCACTGGGTATTTGTTTGAAGAAGTCAGGATTTCTTTTAATTGGTGATGAAGCTTGGTTAGTCTTTAACTCCTCCTTTTGGCTATATTTCTATCCCCCGCCCCTCCCATTTTATCCCACCTTGTGCCAAAATCCCTGCCCTATCTAGGGGTGGGCAGGTGTCATGTTCTGTCCGTAATGCAATGCAACTGGCAACTTGGGTATGGATGAAGGTGACATGAGTTGACCCAACCTCAAAACTAGGTGAAGGCGCTTGACAAATTTGCAAACCGTTGGCAAGGTCAGATTTTGAAAAAATGGCTGGATAATCTTTCGTTCCTATGCCGACCCCAGCCTTCAGGATGCTGGTTACTTCACGGTAACTGTGGGCTTTGGCCTGAAACTGGGCCCCACAATGACCTAATTTATATGTGCTTGGCATAAGAGTGCTGATCCAAGTGGCATTAAATAAACAAGGATCATGTGCCTTTCTAGAAGGATGAAGTTGCTCAGAAATATCTGCAGTAATTACCAGAATGAGCAATGCAATTGAAGAAGTGGTTTTACTAGAAGCTTGGAATGGGGGAAGCTGTCCCTCACTGATAAGACCAGTATATCTGCATGAGCTGGCCTTTCTGTTGTAGCTTTAAAAAAAATGTTCTGCTTGGCACCTTGCCTCAAGTCCAATTGTCCCACCCCTTCCCCATCTATCCCCTCTTCCCTTCAGGGACCAGCCACTCGCTTCCTGTTGGAGGGCAGCAGATGCAGATGTGCGCGCAAAATGTTTGTGTCTATAAAAGCACTCAGTCAAACCGTAACACCGCTCAATCTCTACCTCAAACTCTTGTAGCGAATCTTAGATATTACACAATGGAACTTTTTATCGGTATTCCAATTATTCTCCTTGTTTGATTATCTGCCAGAATTTATGTGGGACAAAGCCTTGCACAAGATGTCACCTCGTTGCACATCCCATTATAGTTCCATTGCGTCTCCTTTTGTTAGTGAATATAAAACGAAATAATCTTTTTCTTATCTGCACTGTGCTTCTCTTCATTCCCATGCTTAGGGTATTGATTGTAAGCCAAATATTGGGAAACGTTGATTATCCACAGTTTTGGTTATCCACCAGAGTACAGCAAATAACGGAAATTCCACTGCAATATCACACTGCCCGTTTATAGAGTGAAGTGTCAGTTTAGTGCTATTAGTGCATTCGATGCACTTCACTGCAGCCTGGCAGGCGTGCATTTCCCCTCTTCCTTTTCCCACCCCCTCCTCACTGTTCTAAGACTTGACTGAGGAATAAATTGAGCACGGGCAAAGTTGTTTTCTGCCAAAGTGGGCAACAATTG